>NW_026594240.1:587749-626521 GCF_907164565.1 Psammomys obesus | reverse complement strand
GCGGCCGCCGGCGGCCGGGCTTCGCGGCTCCCGTGGGCGCCCTGGAGGCTCGCCGGCGTGGGCGGGCGGCGCCCCTCGCCGTGGGTGGAAGCCCCGCGGCGGCGGGCGGGCCCGGCCGGGTCCGAGCTGGCCAATGCGCTCGGCTTTCGGGACGGGCTGGCGAGCGCCATCTTACTGCCCGTGCCGAGCGAGCGCGGGGCGGCCCGGCTCCCGCAGGAGGCCGCCGCGCGCCTGCGGGCTGCTTCCGCCCTGACTCGCTGAGGCGCGGAGCCCGGCCACCGCGACTTCCTGTGGCGAGCAGAGGCTCGGGAGGCCGCCCTCGGCGCCGCAGCCCGGCCTCCATCTTGCCTCCCTGTCCGGTAGAGGCGGCCTTGATGGCGGCCCGGCCGAGCGTCACCGCGACACCTACACGAGAGCCCTGAGTCGCGGGCTCGGTCCTCCAGAGTTAGGAGACGGGCCCGAGACCCTGCCACTCCGCAGAGGGTGGAGGAAGGGCCGGGCGGCAGGCACTCGGCTCTGCTGAACGCTGCCAGGCGCGCGGCGCTCTGGAAGCAGAGGCAGGAGCATCTCCGTGAGTTAGAGGCCAGAGTGAGGGCTGTGCAGCGAGACCCTGCTCAAAACGGTGAAAACTAAGATGAGCAAACAAGTGGAGCCGGGCAGTCCTGGCGCGCGCCTGTGGTCCCAGCACTGGGGAGGCAGAGGAGCCTGGTCTGCAGGGCAAGTTTGAGGAAAGCCAAGGTTACACAGAGAAATTTGTTCCAAGACAGCCAAAACTGCACACACAAACCCTGTCTCGAAGGAAAAGAAAGAACTTCTCGCTCTTTTTTGTTGTGTGGAGACAGGAGTAGTCTGTGGAACTAACTTTATAAACCAGGCTGGCATCGCACTCCAGATATGCCCCTGCCTCTGTCTCCTTGAGTGCTGGGATCAAAGGCGTGGCCACCACTACTCGGCTTTTTTTTTTTTTTTTTGTCTTTAAGGAACAGAGTCTTATTGTGTATCCCAGGCTAGTGGAAAACCAGCACCCTCCCTTTCTTTCTTCCAGTGTGGGATTCCAAGTGCTTGCCCCCGCCAGGATAGGAGGTGTGGAGTCCGCTCTACTTGCTTGATTCCCCGCAGAAAGCACCCTTACACACTCAGCCATCAGGCCTTAGGGCTGTGTTTTTAAGACCCACCAGTCTGGTAGAGCAGAACTGCAACACCCTTACACTGGGCAGTGGCTGAAACTAGAGCTTAATTGAAATTATAAATTCAAGAGTAGCCCGGACTACGAAGACTTTCTAAAACAATTACATGCAATATACACATACCTATTTTGTTTTGTTTTTTGAGACAGTTTCTCTGTGTAGCCCTGGCTGTCCTGTAATTCACTCTGTAGACCACGCTGGCCTTGAACTCACAGAGATCTGCTTCTGCCTCCTGAGTGCTGAGATTAAAGGACATGTGCTGGAAATAACAAAATCTGGCTGGTTGGGATGGTTCTCAGGGTAACCTTTTGCCAACCAACCTGAATGAATACATGAGCTCAATATCAGGTTCCATTTGTTCAGAGTACTCACCTCAAAAGCTGCCCTCTCTCCTACATACACACAGACCTGTGTCCTTCCCCAAAATAAACAGTACACTCCAAAAGCTCCCTTCTCACTGACCTATATATACACACACACTGGTTTGTGTTCCCCCAAAATAAATAAGTACAATTTAGTTTGGATCTTTTTTTTTTTTTTCCAGAGCTGAGGACCAAACCCAGGGCCTTGCGTTTGCTAGGCAAGCGCTCTGAGCTAAATCCCCAACATAAGTACAATTTAATAAGGGAAGAGACTAGAGAAAAGAGAGCAGCAGGAGCAAAAACACTTCCTGGAAGAGACTACTCATCCTTGCAGAGCAAGCTCTGGTGAGCCTCCAAGACAGCTGGGTGTTCAGTGCCAGGCCACGCCTCGCTAACTCACTGCAGGCCTAAACACCAAGCTGTCTATCAGTGCTCTAGCCTGCTTTCTAAGGGCTCACTGTAGTCCAGGTGTCCTAGAGTGTGCTGCTCCTACTTGCTGCCTCCGGAGCCTCAGATTAGGGGTCTCCTTAGGCCTGCCTGCTTCTGACTCTGGAGTGTTAGAATTGACACACACATAGTTTTAAAACAGCTTTGGAGGCCAGGTGGCCATGGATCCTTGTAATGCCAGGATTTGGGAGTCCAAAACAGAAAAGGCAAATAGTGCGCTGCAAGTTCAAAGCCAGCCTGACCTACACTGCTGATTCTGGGCCATTTGTGGCTTCACAGTGAGACCATATCTCCAAAATCCAAAAGAGAGTACACAGAGACAAAGAGTTGGAGGCCAACCTGGGCGTGGTCTGCTTGAAGCATGTAGGCTAAGGAAACCTTGTTTCCAGCCCTACTACTAAGAGAAGAGAACAAAAAGAGGAAGAGAGGGAAAAAAAAGATGAAAGCCCTGAAAAATGTAATAAAAAGGACTGCAGCAAACCAGGCTTTTCAGTATGGACTCAAAGGAACCCATGAGAGTCCTAGAACAGGCTGCAGATAGTCTTTGCAATCAGCAATGTTTTGCAGGATGAACTCTGCACGAGTTTCCTCTCAGAGACCGACTCATACTAGCCTAGACAGTGAGCAGTCTTCACAGGCAGGCATCAGTCCTGTAATTAGTTCACGTGGTATCGATGGGCTCCTTAACTGGGAGCCAAGATCAAGAAAACAATTTTAGGTCCAGCATAACACAGACCCGTCGACCTGGGTAGCTAGGACTGCTCCAGGCCAGTCAAGGCTACATAGGAAAAGCCCCTACTCAAAAAATAAAAAAAAGATAATTTAGGGGCTGCAGCCCAGACGGTCAGGAATGCTTGCTGAAGCTCCCAAAGCCCTGGGTTAGAGCCACAGCACTGAATTAGCTGGTCATGGCGGCATTTCCCTGTAATTCCAACCCCTGGCGTCACAGGTAGGGGATCTAGAGTTCATGGCTACTCTCCCGAAATCCAGGCTTGAGGTGCCCTTCCCTTAAAAAATCAAACACCCAGGAGCGGGTGTAGTGGAGCACCTTTAATCCTGCAAGCCCCGCCCTGGGAGGCAACGGTAAACCGATCTCAGAGAGTTGAAGGCCAGCCTGGTCTACACAGCGAGCTCCAGGCAGCCATGTCTACACGGTGTTGGTTCTTTCTCCAGCTGAAGCCTACATTGCCTCTTCTGAGGAGAGCTGTGGGAAGGCTGTCTCTGAGGCAGGAAGTGTTAGTAAAAGGAGGGCAGCAGCCGGAAGGCGGTGGCTGTGGTAGGCTCTGAGGTCCCCTCAGCCGTCCAGGACAGTTGGTGGCTGCCCTGCGCTCTTGGGGCGGCTTGAGCTCCAGGGGGGAGGACAGGTGCCCTAAGTCCCCGGCGCACCCGCGGTGCGGGCAGGAGGCCCGCGGTGTCGTCCTGGCGGGGACCAGCGGGACCTTGACCTCGCCGAGCCGCGGGCTGGGGTGGAGGGCGTTGCTCGGCGCCCGTCTGCACTCTGGAGGACGCAGAGGCCGTGCTGAGTGGGGCAGGGGCAGCCTGGGTCGCCGGGGTCTGGGTGCATCGGTGTCTGAGTACCGTGTCCGTGCCCACCGGCCTGCCGGAGAGCACCACACTCCAAGTCCGCGGCCGGGGGCCGTGCGGGGGCCGACGCCGGGCGCTGCGCGCGGGCCCGGCCCCGGCCTTCCCTCCTCCAGAGTGTCCTCGGCTGACCCGGAGACCCTACCGGGGCCGGGCCACCATCGGGGCGGCTCCCTCCCGGAGGGCTCCGCGGGCCGCCCAGCGGGGCCGGCCGCCGTTTGAACGTCGGCAACTGTAAGTCGCACTTTTAACCAGAGCCGGAGGGGGTCTTCCTCCTCCCCCGAGGCAAGCAGCCCCGGGGCTCCGCGCTCCGCGCGCCCAGTACACACCGAGTAAACGCCCGTCCGCGCCCGGCTCGCGGGCCGCGGGGCGGGTCTTGGCCGCTTCCGGCCGGGCGGGGCCCTGCTTGCCCGCCCTCCGCCTGGAAGCCAGCTCCAGCTCGCTGGAACCGGGCTCCTCCCGGAAGTTTCCACAAACTTCTCCCGGAAGTTTCCGCACAGCCCGGCGGGACCTGGGCGGGCGGTTCCAGCAGGGGAGAGGACCCGCAAGGCCAAGTGAACTCCGCACCGAGTCGGCCTGAGGGCGGAGGAGAGCAGGGACAGGACGGGGGCCACGCCCGCCGGCGCCGCCTCCTCCGAGCCTCGCCCTGCTCGGCGGGCCAGGCGCAGGGCCCCGGAGGCTTCCCTCGCTGAACCAGGCGTCCACGTCAGCCGCTGGCGTTGGAGGTGGGGGAGCCAGGCGAGGCGGAGCCAGGCGAGGCGGAGGCGGTGAAGAGCTCGAAGCCAGTCTGGTCTCCATCGTTCCGGGGCAGCCAGAGCTACACAGTATGAGCCGCTTTCAAAAAACCCAAGATTATGAAAGAGCTGTGGGACTCTGAGCCGTTGCAGAGTCAGGTTGGCCTCGAACTCACATACTGGCCTGTCTCTGCCCCGCACCCCCAGGTGCTGGCTTCAAAGATGCGCATTACCACATCAGCACCGCCCTACTGTTTTTGAGGGTGCCCTCTAACACCCTCCGCGGCCATCAAGGACTGAGTTGCCCCCGGCCCTGGGGCTTCAGCCGGACCCCACCCACCCACCCCCGCCACGCATCCTGGAACTGTCACAGCCGTCTCTGTGGCTATATCTCTGGGTTCAACCCAGACTCCCTCCGGCCAGATTCTGCAGCCGGCAGTATTTTTAAAGACTGGATTTGATTTTATGAGACAGGTCTCACTTTGTGCAGCAGAGTGGCCTGCGTCCTGAATCCTGGGTTTTTAAAGGTGTGCCTCTCTACACCTGGTGCTTAAGGGTTTGAGGTCAGGAAGGTGTCACCCGCCCCAGAACACACACTTAGTAAAGGCCAGCCCCCCAGCCCCTTGCCATTTGCATTGTTTTGTTTTCATTTTTGAGTCAGAGTGCCCAGCAACCCTGGCTGTCCTGGCTAGCCTGCCTCTGCCCCCAGAGTATTGAGATTAAAGGTGGGGCTACCATGCTGTTTGCATTGCTTTCTGACCACCTCTTGAGCTCTGCTGTAGCATCTTTAACTTGCAGTCAGCCTCTAACCACAAATATGTCCGTAGAGAGCTATGTTTACTCTGGAAAGTGTGATATGAGTAATTAGATTGTGGTCACACGCCTTTGACCCCAGCACTGAAGCAGCAGAGACAGGTGCATCTCTAAATAGGAGCCCACCTGGTCTATATAGCAGGGCTACCAAAAACAAAACAAAAAACCCAACAAGGTTTGAAGAAAAAGCTCCCAGCCCTCAGGGAGGCAGAGGCAGGCAGATATCTGTGACTTCCAGGCCTGGTCAACAAAGTGAGTCCAGAACAGCCAAGGCTACACAGAGAAACCCTATCTGGAAAAACAAAACCAACCAAACAATTCTAACATTGTAAAAAGAAAAAACCAAATTCATCGAGTCTAACATATTTATGTTGAGGTGTGGCGGGGGAGGGAGACACAGGCCAGGCTGGCCCTTGCTTGCATGTGCATGGAAGAATTACCTTGAGCAGCTTTGGTTGCCCTGGCCCGCCTCAGGAATGCTGGGAATGCTAGGTTTGGACCACCGGGAGTGACTCTCTAACCTTGCCCACCTTCCTTCCGATTCTACAGGAGCGGCTGGCGAGTTGATTAGAGCAAGTGTGTAGGAAAGCCTGGTATGCTCCAAGTAGGTTCTTTTCTTCCACCATGTGGTCTTCAGGGTCACCGGAGGCTTGGTGGAAGGCACCTGTACCCACAAGCCATCTTCTGGCCCCCTTTCTTTCTCGTTCTCTTTTTTTTTTCTTTTTTTATTTGTGGTATTCTTTTGTTACCTAGCCTGGCCTAGAACTCCTGAACTCCGTTGAGGCCACCTCACTTCTGTGTGTTTTTATTTAAAAATGACCAGGAAAAAAGAACTACACAGCAAACCCATCATCTCAGAGGAGACCATTGTTAGCATGAAGGAAAATTGTAGTCTCCCATAGGACAAGATGGACCTGATTACAGTAGAAATCATGAAGGCAGATGTAAGTGGCTGAAGTCTAGGCAACAACCACAGTGGCACATGAGGCTGTTGAAGATGAGAGAAGGAAACTCCAGGGAGGGTAGGCTAACTCACACTATCCTTTCTGTCTGTCACACATTTGGTTGGTTTTGTTCCTGAGTGCGTGCTAACAGGCATATATGTTAGCGGTGGTGTAAGGACAGCCTGTAGGAATCTGGGCATCACACCAGGCTGTCAGGCTTGGTAGGCAGCTGAAACATCTAACTCAGAGCCATCCACAGACGATCCTTAAATTACCTACAGCGTGAGTTCCTGGACAGCCAGGGCTGCTCCGAAAACCTGCCTTGAAAACCAAAACAAAAGATTTATTTATGTTTAATGTGTGTGTGTGTGCATGGCGTGGCTAAGGGACAGCTTACAGTTGGGTTTTTTCTCCCAATATGTGAGTCCCTGGGACCAAACTCACACTGCCAAGTTCTTACAATAACGATTTTCCCGGGTAACAAATCTGGCAGTGTTCCTTCCATCTCTCCCTCAGATCCTAGGATTACAGGCTCCTGCCACCACATCAGCCATTGCTTCGCTACAGGAAGAGGCGGGCGTCTCCCTGGCCAGGCAGACACTCCACCACAGAGCTATAATTCCCAGCCCTTTATTTTGATGACCTTATTCTCTGGGCCTCCATGTCTGCTGCAAACTGGATACAAATATCAAGTCTTCCCTACATATTGTCGGGCAAGGCAGTGTTCTTCCTGTTGCACCATACAAGGGCCAAGTCAGACACATCACAACGTCTGATTCAGTCTCTGAAGCAGCTGGAGGAGGCCTAGCCTGAGGGGGTGTCTGTAGCCAGCCACCTAGGAGCCAGAATCTGAGCACTGACTGCTTGCTGACCTTTGTTGCCACTAGCCTGCGTGGGCACATGTGGGTTATGGTCAAGACTAATGGCAGCATTCGGAGCAGCAGTGCCTGTGTTATTCTGTCCCTTCAAGTGGGCTCTGTACCTAGCAGGGCCACCAAGCCAGAGGACGATTCCCAGGATAGAGGTGGAGCCATTAAAGCCTGCTCAGAAAATCTGTCTTGCACTCTCCACAGAAGAAACAGGATGGCTTCCTCTTTAGTTCTGGATTTAGTGGTTTGTTTTTTGTTTTTTTGTTTTGTTTTTGACAAGGTCTCTTTCTGTAGCCCGGGCTAGATAATCTTCCTCCTCCAGTGTGCTAGGAAAGCATTCCACTACAGAACCATGTTCTTAGCCCTTCACAATTTTGTTTTTGAGACAGGGGGTGGGGGCGGGGCAGCTGTGGTGGCACTCACCTTTAACCCCGGGTAGTTCCATCTCAGAGCTGGAGGCCAGCCTGGTTCCCAGGGCAGCCAGTCTGCACATAGAAACCCTGTCTTAAAAAGAAAGAAAAAAGGGTCTCACACTACCATAGGCTGGCTTTGAATACATTTTTTAAAAAATTTGTTTTTGTTTTGTTTCTGAGACAGGGTCTCTCGGAGCCTTGGCTGTCCTCAGACTCACTTTGATTTGCCTGCCTTGACCTCTTGAGTGCTGGCATTAAAGACCTTTGCGTTTGAACTTGCAAGGGTTGGTGCTGTGGGTAATTTTTGTTTTGTTCTTTTCAGACAGGGTTTCTCTGTGTAGCCTTGGCTGTCCTGGACTCACCTGTAGGCCGGGCTGGCCTCCAACTCAGAGATCTGCCTGCCTCTGCCTCAAGTGCTGGATTAAAGACTTGCACCACTGCCACCACTCAACTAAAGATCCCTTTTTATTTCACGTGTGTGAGCGTCCGCCTCCCCTGGAACTCTACACCAACATGTTCCCCCGTGGGCTGCAGCCAGGTCTGCTGCAGGAGGGAGTCCTGCACGAGTGTCACAGTGTATCTGTGGGAATCAGAGAACACCTTTTACCGTGACGCTCTCCCAGAGCGGTGGTCCTAGCTTGACGTCCCGCAGAGCCACACCGCCAGCCCAAACTAAACCTCCGGAGGTAGAACTCAGAAAAATGAGCAGGCTGAGCAGCGCGTCCAGGCAACAGCTCTGTGAGCGACAGCATGGGGGTGGGTCTTCTGGGAAGGGCTGGTCCCTCACTCCTGAGAGAGATAATTACTCCTCCCTCTTTGTCTCCTGTTGAGTCACCTTCCTTAGGCCTTGCCCTCCTGACCAGGTGATCTGCAGGCCCAGCTGATAAACTCTTACCGGAACAGATCCAAATGTCACGTCTCCACCCAGGACCAGAGGGCAAACTCAAATTCCATTCTTTTGACCAGGAGGAAATTGCTTTCCCTTGGGCCGGTCATACCTCCACCTTTTTATATGGTACTAAAATCCCACACCCAGGTAGATGTGATTTTCCTGGGGAAACAGGAAGTGGGGTCCAAAACTAAAGACAAGGTAGGTGTCCATTCTCAACAGCTCCCTAGACTACTTACTAATCACTACCTTGTCACCTAACATCAGCCCTCCAAGAGCTGAGTTGATCTAGTCGCTAAGGGCTAACAATGGGGCTTAAGGAGCTTCTGGTGTTGCCTGGCGGCTGACAGATCTCTGTGAGTTTGAGGCCAGCCTGGTCTACAAAGCGAGTCCAGGACAGCCAGGGCTACACAGAGAAACCCTGTCTAGAGGGGGCTGAAGAGATGGCTCAGAGGTTCAGAGCACTGTCTGCACTTCCTGAGTTCAATTCCCAGCAACCACATGGTGACTCACAACCATCTCTACTGGGATCTGGTGCCTTCTTCTGGTATGAAAGGACACATACAGACAGATTATTTCATACATAATAAATAAATAAAAGACCTTCCGGTGTCTACTCTTGCAGACTCCCAGGACATGGAGGGTAATGGCGGGCAGAATTAAGTAATTGCCAGGCTATCTTAATAGTGTCGATTGTGAGAAAGGAGAGATAAATTTGAGAGTGGTAAAGGGAAAAACCAAAGGTTTATATATAGCATCTTTACTAATAATATAATAGAATTATATTATTATATATTTATAGTTATATAATTATAACAGAATAAAGAATAACATAACAGCGCCCCTTGCTAATCTGAGTGCTGTCCACACAAACGGTGTCTGTACACTGGAGTCTGTCCCGCCTGAGGAACACAGGGCAGATGTATAAAGAGGGAAAACTGGAGCCTCGAACAGGTCTGGCTTTTCTGGCTTCTGGCGGAGGACAAGAACTAAGGTCTCTGTCCCTCAATTGCCTGCCCAGTTTCTCTCCTTATCATCTTGAGGACAAATTGGTCTCTGAAGGACATTCCAGGATAGTGGCGGAGATTCTGTCTTACAAACGCTAAAAAGAAAATGGCGGCCCTGCCTGTCATCTAAGCACTGGGGAGCCAGAAGGAGGGAGGGAATTGGCATCAGGGTCAACCTTGGCTGTACCCCATTTGCGACAAGCCTGAGTGAGCCACAGGACACAAGAACAGGCCAGGTGATGGTGGTGCACACCCTTAATCCTGGCACTCAGGAGGCAGAGGCAGGTGAGTTTCTGAGACCAGCCTGGTCTACAGAGCTAGTTCAGGGCAGTCGGCCCTACACAGAAAAGGCCCTGTCTCAAACAAACAAACATTAGAGAGAGAAAGGAAGAGGCTGGAGCCATGGCCCTGGGGTAGGAGCACTGACTGTTCTTCCAGAGGGCTCAGTCCCAGCACCCACGTGGCAGCTCACAGCCAGTACCTATAACTCCAGCTCCGGAGAATCCAGTGCCTTCTTCCGGCCAACTCCTGCATCTGAACACACGTGACACATACACACAAAATCAAAAATTAAAAAAAGAGGGGGCTGGAGAGAGCACAGACATTAAAAACATTCTTAATGTTCTTCTAAAGGTCCTAAATTCAATTCCCAGCAACCACATGGTGGCTCTTGACCATATAGATCTCTAAAGTGAGATCTGGCGCCCTCTTCTGGCATGCAGGCAGAACACTGCATAAATAAATAAAAAATTTTTAATAAGTTTTTTGCTGCCCTTAAGTAGGTTGACAAACAAGCAGCTCTCCACAAGCCTGATCTAGAATAAGTTCCAGGACAGTCAGTGCCATACAGAGAAACCCTGTCTCAAAAAAAAAAGCCAAAATAAGTACAAAATAAACAGGCTGGGGTGGTGGCACACATCATGTAATCCCAGCACTGGGGAGGCAGAGGCAGATGGATCTCTATGAGTTCGAGGCCAGCCTGGTCTTTAAAGTGAGTCCAGGACAGCCAGGGCTACATAGAGAAACCCTGTCCTGAAAAAAAATAAGCAAACAAATGAATGAATTGTGGGGCTGAAGAAAGATGGATCAGCAGTCATGAGCACTGGCTAGCTGGGCCTAGTGGCAGCATTCAGGGAGGCAGAGGCAGGTGGCTCTCTGTAAGTTCAAGGCCAAGCCTGGTCTACAGAGCAAGTTCCAGTAGAGTCAGGACTACACAGAAAAACCCTGTCTCAAAAAAATATACCAGACAGGCCTCAGGTGACTCGGTTGGCAAAACGCTGGACTTTAAGTCTGGAGGTCTGGGTTCAAACCCAGTCAGAGCTACTTTGTGCCCGGTAGGCACACCTGTGATCCCAGCACTCAGGAAGCAGAGGCAGGTGGAGCTTTGTGAGTTTTAGGCCAGCCTGGTCTAAAGTGAAGTGAGTCCAGGACAGCCAAGGCTACACAGAGAACCCTGTCTTGAAAAATAATTAATTAATTAATTTTTAAAAAATTGAGGTCAGATGTTGGTGACACACCACTAACCGCAGCACACAGGAGGCAAAGACGGGCTGATCTCTGTGAGTTTGAAGCCAGTCTGGTCTACAAAGAGTCCAAGAAGGCCAAGGCCACACAGAGAAAGTCTGTCTCAATATAAAGCAAAAATTAAAAAAATAAAAAAGACTTAAAAAATAGAAAGCATAAATAAGACAAAGAATAGTGTAAGGACCAAAGTTATGTTTCAGGTTTAAATTACTGTGCTTAAGAGATCCAAAGACAGGAGATAGTGGCACACACCATTAATTCCAACCCTGGGGAGGCAGAGGCAGATAGAGCTCTGAGTTCCAGGCCTGCCTGGTCTGCAGAATGAGTTCCAGGATACACAGAGACACCCTACCTTGGAGGGGGCAGGAGAGGGGAAGAGGGAAGGAGGAAAGGATGGAGAGAGAGACAGATCTATAAAACTGAAATGCCTCTAACCTGTAACCCCACTTGCCCAAGGACAGTAAGTTCCTGGAATGCAAGCCAGGCGTTTTTTTCTTCTGTAAACAGCCTGGTTGCCCCAACTGCACAGGACCTGCCTGACGACAGTAGGTGGGAGATGCAATATAGCCAGGGAGCTGTCAGGATCTATGCTCGCCCTCATTGGCTGAAGGCAGGTGATATGTAGGGCTGCAGGTTTCGCCTTTGGCTAAGGTAATTCACAGCCATACTCTGGGAATTCTGGGTATGGGCAGGTCCAGTGCCACTGTCCTGGCTTGTATTTAATAAAGCCTGCTTCAAGGTTGTGGTGGTGGCCTTTCTCTCCCGGCGTGATTAACAATAGCTGGTAAGTGGAGTTGAGTGCCAGCCCAGGGTCTGAGCCCCAGAATTTAAGACAACAAGCAGGAGCCATACATGGTGGCTCACTTCTTTAATCCTTGCACCAGGGAGGCAGAAGCAGGCAGAACTCTGTAAGTCAAAGGCTTCCTCATCTATATGGTATTTCAAGATATCTGGGACTAAGTAACGAGACCCTGTGTGTGTGGGGGGGTGGATAGAGAAAGGAAGAAGAAAACATCCAGGCCTGGTAGTAGCACATGCCTTCACACCTTTGATCCCAGCACTAGTGTGGCAGAGACCTCAAACTCCGTGAATTTAAGGCTAGCCTGATCTACATAGTGAGACTGCCTTTTTTCTTTGTTTTGTTTTTGTCCCCTGAGACAGGGTTTCTCTGTGTAGTCCTGGCTGTCATGGAACTCACTCTGTAGACCAGGCTGGCCTCCAACTCATAGAGATCTGCCTGCCTCTGTCACCCCAGTGCTGGGATTACCAGTATGCCGCATCCAGCCTGGTTTGAGACTGTGCCAAAGGCATGCCTCTTCTTACCATGTACTTTAAGATGGTGGTTTGAGGAGAGAAGTGGGAAGGCTCCGGCACATGTCTTTTAAACTGTTTGTAGGTAGTAGTAGGATGTGAAGACATGGAGAGACCCTTTCCTCACAATCCAGATACTCTCCTTTACACTATGGCTACCTGGAGAAGGAAAAGGCCTCATGAAATAAACCTCCCTGGGACAGACTTCAGACAGAGGCTAATAATGAGGTAGCTGGCCAGAGAATTTCTGATCTTCTCACTCTCTCTCCCTCCCCCTTTTTTTTTTTTTTTTTTTTGTGTGTGTGTGTGTGTGTGTGTGTGTGAGACAGGGTTTCTCCTTGTAGCTCTGGCAGTCCTAGAACTCACTTTGTAGACCAGGCTGGCCTCAAACTCTTATCTGCCTGCCTCTGCCTCTCTCTGCCTCTGCATCTGCCTCTGCCTCTGTCTCTGCCTCCTGAGTGCTGGAATTAAAAGCGTGCTCCACCATGCACGGCTTGATCTTTTCTTTTCTTTTCTTTTTTTTTTTTTTTTTTTTTTTTTGTTAGATGCTGTCTGGAAAAACAAAAACAAACAAACAATCAAAAAGAGTGCTAGATACTACAACAGGAACGGAAGAAAAGAAGAGAGGAGAGGACCAACAGCAGTAGCACTTTAACACACTCAGCTTGGTGGCCCAGGCCCTGGTGGAAGGCAGAGGTGGGACTGACCCAGGTTCCAGGCCATCTTCATCTATATCCTAGCACAAAAGGAAGGCGGGAAGAAAGGCAGGCACCTCATTCCTGTGTCCTAGACTTGATTCTTTGCTTCAAATGTGACAGGTTAGCTTGATGAATAATCCCGGCCCTCGGAAGGCCGAAGCAGGAGGCCAGCCAGGCATGGGCACACACATGTAATTGCGACCTTATCAGGCCCGGAAGAGAATGTGTCCAGTTGGTGTTCAGTGAGAGAGAAGGGCAGAGTGCACGTGGCAATGCACACGCCTGACGTCTCCCTGTACCCTCCTCCAGCACACTCATGCCACCAACCTGCTCATGTGTGACAAACAGCAGCGTCAAACCCTGTCTGAAAAACGAACTGACAAGCCTTGCTGTTGACTCAGTCCTGGAATCCTGTCACTCAGGAGGCACGGTCAGTAGGGTCAGAAGTTCAACACTTTATGGCTCAAGCCCGGGACCAGTTTCGTTTAGGGTCCTGCCTGCACGTGTGCCTGAAAGAGGGCACCAGATCTCAGCACAGATGCTTGTGAGCCACCAGTGGCTGCCGGGTATTGAACTCGGGACCTTTGGTAGAACTACCAGTGCTCTTAACCTCTGAGCCCCTAGGGGACCGGTTAGGTTACACAGGGTACCTGAAAGCTCTCCCTCAGGTCTCTGGGCCCTTGCTACCTCTACCTAGGCAGCTCCTCTCCTGCTCTCCCTTCCCTTCTCCGCTCTCATGGTTTGCTGTAGTCTGCCGGCCATGTTCAGCCTGGACTCTTTCCTCTGCCTGCTTTCTCCCTATGTCAACAGGAGAAATCTTCTCCACACCTTGGGACCCCAGGGGTGCCCTTCCTCCCTCCCTTCCTTTCTCTCTCTGTCACTTTCTTTCTTTCATTCCAGACAAGCTTGGGCTACATAAGGCTCTTCCTTCATCAAACCAAACCAAACAAACAAACAAAAAATCCTGCCTAACTTCTCAGAGATTGTTTCTGGGTGTGGTAGTCTGGGAATTTGGGAGACTGAGGCAGGAGAGTTGAAGTTCCAGCTACATTCCGCTCAGATTAGCCTGTCAAGTTGGTCCTCCCCTGGCTCTAAAGCCCCAAGCAGCCAAGGAAATGCGAAGTTACTTTAAACAGCTTGAGAGACTGGCTGGGTGGCTCAGTGCAGAAAGTGCTCGCTGTCTAAACCTGGGGGTCTGAGTTCAGCTCTCTACCATTCTGGTAGAAGCCAGCACTGTAGAGGGTAACTGTAACTCCAATGCCAGGGAGGCAGAGATGGGCTGAGATCCCTGGGGCTCACTGACCAGCCATTCTAGCTGAAAAGATGGGCTTCAGGTTCATCAGAGACTGTCCCAAAAAAAGAGAGCAGAGAGACAGAGAAAGAGCTGATTTCAGCCTCTGGCTTCCACAGGCCTGTGCAAATGCGTGCGCACACACACATACACATACACACAAATAAAATGAAATTTTAGAAAAAGTATCCAGCTGGGCAGTGGTAGTTCAATTTTTTAATTCTACTCACCGCCAAACTGGATACTGAGTTCAAGGCTAGCCTGGTCTACAGAATGAGTTCCAGGACAGACAGGGCTACACAGAGAAACCCTCTCTCAATGACAACCCCCCCAAAAAAAATGGTACATATATGTTTTCTTTTGTTCTGTTGAGACAGGGTTTTACATAGTCCAGGCTGTTCTTGAGCTCCTGCTCTTCCTGATTCTGTCTCCTTGGTGGTGACTAAGATCACAGGAAGACACCACTATGCCTGATTTACTCCATTTGATTTGGATTTGAATTTACATGTACGTGTGGGAGGGCCCGAGTCTCTTGGGGACTGTGTTACAGATGGCTGTCAGCCTCCTGACTGGGCACTGAACTCTGGAACCCAGAGCCACCTCTGCAACCTCATCTACATGTTTTTTTTTTTAGTTTATCTTTTATTTACTTTTTAAAATTTTGAGACAGGGTTTCTCTGTGTAGCCCTGGCTGTCCTGAAACTTGTTCCATAGACCAGGCTGGCCTGGAACTCAAGAGCTCTACCTGCCTCTGCCTCCCAAGTGCTGAAACTAAAGGCCAGCTTTATTAATTTATTTTTGAGGCAAGCCTCACTTATCTCTGGTTGGCCTTAAACTTACTATGTATCTTAGGATGGGTTTGAATTTCCTGTCTTTTTCCCTTTATCTGCCTCTTTCTTGGATTGTAGGGGTAGTTTGATTTGTTTTTTTTTTTTGTCTTTTTTTTTTTTTTGAGATAGTGTTTCTCGGTGTAGTCTTTGCTGTCCTGAACTCACTTTTTACACCAGGCTGGCCTCAAACTCACAGAGATCGCCCTGCCTATCTTTTCTTATGGCAATGCTTTTTTAAAAAGCAAATTTCAAGCCTAATAAAGATAGTTTAATATGACCTTTAAATGTGACCGTTAAAAGAAAGAGGGGTACTTCAAAGTGGAGGCTACCCAAGGGCATAGTGCAGGCTAGAGTAAGAAATGTATTTTTTCTCGCTTGTCTTATTTAGATTCATTGTTTTCAGGCAAGTGCCCACCATGTAGCTCTGAAACTCGCCATGCAGACCAGGCTGGCCTTGAGTTCATAGAAACCTGTCTCTGCCCCTTGAATAGTGGAATTAAAAGCATGCACCGCCACACCGCACTTAGGTAAACTGTTTTGTTTTGTTTTTGTCTTTCTTTGTTTCTCTGTGTAGCCTTGACTAGCCTGACTCACTCTGTAGACCAGGCTGGCCTTGAACTCACAGCATCCACCTGCCTCTGCCTCCTGAGTGCTGGGACTACAGGTGTGTGCCACCCATCTTAGATTTTTTTTTTTTTAATTTTTACTTTTATTTTTTAGTACAGGGTCTCTTGTAGCCCAGTCTGGCCTCAGAGTCTCCTTGTTCCCAGGCTAATCCTGAACTGCTGAGGCCCCTGAGAGCTGGGGTTAGAGTGCCTTCTCACCCAGGTTTACTGCCCTAGGGATGGAATCGGGGCTTCCCCCACGATAGGTCGTTCTACCAGCCGAGCTCTGCAGTCTTACAACTCTGGGGAGAAAGTCATGGAGGTGCCTGTGGACGGGAGGGAAGAATGGGGACTGTTTGGGCCTCCACTGCCCTGTCCTTGTCCCTGTTGGTGGGGATGTCTACCTTTGCTCCCTGTACTCTCATCCTCTCTCCACGGGGTCATTATGTAGCCCCGGCTATGCTAGAGCTAGCTGTGTAGAGAAGACTGGCCTCAAACTCACAGACTCTGTCTGCCTCTACCCGAGAGGTCGGCTCGCAGTGTGTACACCACTCCTTCAGGTCTCCGTCCAGGGCATCCTCCCGTCTTCTGGAAGCTCTCAGTGTGGAGCTGGCGTCTCCTGCGTGTGGAGGTTCTAAGCGAGCCCAGTGCTGAGTGCGTGCTAGCCGGGCGCTGCTCTCCCGCCCGCAGTCCGCTGCGGCGGGGGAAACGCCCTTCTCTGGTGCACAAGGCCTCTGAGGGCGTGAGAGAAGTGGCTCCCTGGTCCCCGGGCTCCGCTCACTCGGTCTCCCCTGGCTGCGCGCCTTCCCCGCCACCCCCGGGTGCCCCTGGCACACAGGGAGGGCCTCTGAGGGGAAGAGAAGCAGGTGGCGCAGGAAACGGGAAGTTTGCATTCTGGCCGAGGGAACAAGACACCTTTGGACCTGTCAGGGGCCTCGTCAGCTGTCGGGAGCGCTGGAGCCGCGGCCGCGGCCCTGCGCGCACTCCAGCCGCCCCGGGCGGACCGCGGCAGCTCGCTGCTGCCCCCTGCTGCCGAGGACGCTGCGCCGGAGGACGGGCTCCTCTGGAAGCCGTGCTCTGTGCCTGCCCTGCTTCCCAGGACCTCCTTTCCCGGAACCCCCTCCTCGCTCCTGTTGCTCCCACACCCTGAGCTGGTCGGGACCAAGCTAAGTGCTTGGCTTTCTAACATCTGTGTGTGTGTCGTGGGAGCATTTGCACCCCGACCTGAGTTAGATTGCTGGCGGGGAGAGCAGAAGCTGAACCCTGAATCCCACGTGTGCATCCTGGCCTAAACACACACGCACAAGACATAAATAAATAAAACACACATCTTTTTTTCTAAAATGAAACATTAATTTCGTTAAAAGCTTCTGTGGATTATTGCCCCTTCCCCGCTATTCTTCAGGCTTAGCACTGGTGGGCACCTACAGGAACTACCCTGTGGAATGTGGGCAAAACAATGCAGACTTCCCCTCCCCCAGGAACAAGGACTATTCCTAACATAAGGCCACAAGGTCCGTGGGATTGCATGCCTTCAATCCCAGCACTCGGGAGGCAGAGGCAGGCGGATCTCCGTGAGTTCAAGGCCAGCCTGGTCTACAGGGAGAGCCAGAGCTACACAGAGAAACCCTGTCTCGAAAAACAAAAGAAAAGTGTACAAGCTGCATTTCATCAGTGGATTCCTGTGTTGTATGAAGCGGTCTGGCCTAAGGTTCTAAAGTATAAATAATAACTAGTTGTCCTCCCCACCCCCGCCTTTTTTTTTTTTTTAACAGCCTCACTCTGTAGTCTAGCCTGGCCTTGAACTTGTGGCAATCCTCCTTCCTTCATCTTACAACTGCTGGGTTTACAGATTTGTGACACCTCCTGATGTCTGTCCCAGTTAGAAGTTTTACTTTGCTTTTGACAGCACGCCTCACAGTGTAGCCCTCACTGGCGTGCGCCCCCAAACCTGGCTGGCTACAGTTTGTGAGACAGGATCTCATTCTGTATCTCAGACTGGCCTCAACTCAAGATCCTCTTGCTTATGGGTGCTGGTCCTATGGGCATACGTCATCATACACTGGCTTTTTTCTCATCTTACCGACAGGGGTGCTTGCTAACCCCTCTCTACCTTGTCACAGTTTTTTGAGCTTACCTGTCAACATCCGTAGTTTCCTATCTTTCTTCTTTTTATGTATGCCTGTGTGTATGTGTTGGATTTTTCAGACAGGGTTTGTCTGTGTAGCCCTGGCTGTCCTTGAATTCAGAGATCCGATGCCTCTGCCTGCTGGGGTTAAAGGTGTTCTCTCACATAGCTCAGGCCTACCTTAAGTTCAATATAGCCTAGGATGACCTTGACTTCCAGATCCTCCAGCCCCTAGCTCCTGAGCACTGAGATTTTAAGTGGTACCAGCAGAATGTGCCCATAACAGGTCCCCATCAGAATGTACGCCCAGCTCCAAGAAAACGACCTCAATGCTAAGACAAATCTGCTACAGTCTTTACCGTTTGCTGAATACTGTCTTTAATGGCTTTTATGAAGAACAGCCACCATGAATTTAATCAAATATCTCTGTAGTATCTATTGAATTGATGTGATTTTTTTTTCTTGCTTATCGTATTAATGGACCCAGAATAATCCAAAGCAAAACAGTGTAGTGAGTTCTGGGCAGCTTGCTTAGTTTTAGTTTTTCCTTTCATTCTCCCATCCTTCCATAGTGACTTATAACTCGGGCGTCTGAAACTTTGCAGTTTCATGTACTTCATACTTTCTCTGAACCCATTGTGTCTCCATTCTTAGCTCTTTTGAATCTCTATCCCAGACATCCACAGGCCAACCTCTACCCTTCCCGGTAACAGGGAGCAGAGAAAAGGCATGATGGTATACACCTGTAATCCCAGGCTTGGAGATGAGGAGGATCAGAAGTTCAAGGTCATCCTTAGCGGCCTAGTGAGTATGTACAGGAGGCTCAATAGCAAAAACAAAAAATAAAAAAAACCCAAAGCAGCAGCCAGATGTCACCTGGTGGTGCACGCCCTTAATCCCAGCACTTGGGAGGCAGAGGCAGGTGGCTTTCTTGTCAGTTTGAAGCTATCCCAGTCTACATAGTGAGTTCTAGTTTGTTTGAAACTGTTTCAAAACAAACAATCAAAACACAGCTAAATGTCACATCATAGTCCATGCTTCCTTCTTTTCTTCCTTCCTTCCTCACTCCCTCTCTTTCTTCCTTTTTTCCTTCCTTTCTCCCCCTAAGACAGAGTTTCTCTGTGTATCCTTGGCTGTCCTGGACTCACTTTGTAGACCAAGCTAGTTTTGAACTCACAGAGATCCCCCTGCCTTTGCCTCCCTAGTGCTGGGATTAAGGGTGTGTACAACTGGGGCTAGAGAGATGGTTCAGTGGTTAAGGGCACTGGCTGCTCTTAAGAATGGACCTGAATTCAGTTCCCACCAATTGTATGGTGGCTCACAACCCTGGGATCTGATGCCCTCTTCTGGCATGCAGGTGTATACATAAAATTAAATAAACAAGCCCCCCCCCCCTTTTTAAGGTGTATACCACCACCATCGGCTTGTTTTTTCTTTTCTTTTCTTTTTTTTTTTTTGTAACTTGTTTATTTTATTACCATCGGCGTTTTGCCTGCATATATTTCTGTGTGAGGTGATGGGTTCCCACAGAACTGGATGGAGTTACAGAGTTGTGAGCTGCCATGTGGGTGCTGGCAGTTGAACTGGAGTCCTCCGGAAGAAACAACCAGTGCTTTGAAACTGCTGAGCCAGCTCTCCAGCCCCAGTGTCTTTCCACGCCTTCAATGTCAGCACTCAGAAGGTAGTGGCAGGCCGGTCTCTCTTAGCTTAAGATCAGCTGTGGCTACACAGTGAAATCCTGTAAACAAATATCTCAGGAATAGGGAAGAAGGAAGAGCAGCCTCTCACTAGGGAGGCCTCTTGATTTCCTGTCTGTCCTTGAGAGTCAGCCTCGGGTTCGTTCTCCCCCAGGACTCTAGAATCCCTGCAACTGCCCGTTTTTGCTTTCCTGGACTCTGTCTTAAGTAAACTTAGTGAGTGGATACCCTGCATTTCTGTAAGAATGAAAACAGCCAGAGATGGCTCAGTGGCTAAGAGCACTGGCTGATTTCTAGAGGACCCGGGTTCAATTCCCAGCACCCACATGGCAGCTCACAACTGTAACGCCAATATCTGACACCCTCACACAGACATACATGCAGGCTAAAACACTCATGCACATAAAATTAATAAGTTTTACAAAGAATGGAAACAGCTATAGGGTGCTCCGAGAGCATCGACCAGAGAAGCTTCTTAGCATCTTTCCAGGACCCAGAGAGAGAACTGGGTCAGACCTGAAAGCCACCCAGAAGGCGAATAGGCGAATGGGCAAATGGGCTAGTGTTCAGTAGGGCACATTGGATGCCCTGTCTGTCCCCTTTGTGATCCGATACCTTCCTGATGTACTCTCCCAGTATTTTTGGATCCCTAAGGTCTCCTTAAGAGGCAAGAAGGCCCAAGGCGAAGTTAGAAGGGTGTGGGGTAGGGCGGAGATAGCCCGGTGCGATCTATGGGAGTGTTGCCCTTCTAAGACTCGGCTTGTGGTTCCCGTGTCGCCGTGAATGCCCATGGGTGTGTGCCTGTGTCAGTCTGTGTGTCGGGGCAAGGGCTCCCTGCGGTGGGCAAATGCGTTGGGAGGGGGTGATGGTGAGGGCCTGGCTCCTTCCCTTCCACCCCCGGCTCTGCTCCCATCTGGCCTTGATCAGCGGGTCCCCGGGGAGGGAGCCGCGGTTTCGGATGCAGGAAAATGTTCCAGGAAGCGGCCACTGTGCTGAACCCGGCTCGGGCTCCCCCAGCGGAAATTGTTCCGGGAGGGAGGAGGGGAGGGAGTGTTGAGATAGGATTGGGAAGGGAGGAGGGCGGCTCGTGGCTCCGCTCTGGGCGGGATAAAGCTGGGTGAATGGATGGGAAGCTCAGGTCAGCCAGGATCCTGGATGCTACGACCTCAGTCGTTTAATGCAGAGCTGGGAAAGAGGAAAAGGGTCCCCTTCCCTACTCCTTCCCTCCAGATCGCTTCTTTCGCCCTAACACGCAGGCTGGAGGCCAGAATCCCCGGGTCTTGCCTGAAAACCGCTCGGCTGCAGAGGGCGCCCCTCTCCTCTCCGCCCTGAAGGGGCTTTGAAGCCCGCGTCCAGGACGGGGAGGGATGCCTAATTGGGATAATGGAGGTTAATGGGGCGCCTGGAGGGGGTGGCCACGCTCCTAGATCAAAGAGGCCAGCTCCTCGCGACCACCGCCGCCGGGGGGAGGGGCGGGGCGGCGAGCCAGCCAGCAGGGGGTGCTCTGGGCTCGGCGTGCTCGCCCTCCGCGCCCGGCTCGGCGGAGAGCGGTCCTGAGGGTCTGGCTCTCCCGCGGGCGCCGGCCCCTCGGCGCACCAGTGCGGGGAGAGCCGGGCTGCACGCGCGTCGCGGGCTCACGAGGGCGGCGGAGGAAGGCCCGGCCGGGCGTCTGGGGCGCAGGCCGGGGCACCGCGCCCCGCCCCCGCCCTCCCGGGCTTGGCGCTCCCTCCCGGGCTCTAATCGGCGCGGCGGCCGCAGCGGGCAGAGTCAGCGCCGCCAGTCTCCGGGACGCGACTCCCAGCAATTGTGGTCGGGACCGCAGATATGCAGCTGCCTCCTGCCCGGGCGCCCGGCCCGGCGCGCCCCGCCCGCGCCCCGCCCCCCGCCGGCCCGCGGCCGGGGACACTGAGGCAGGCCAGGGCTGCCCCCGCCCAGACCTCACCGCCGGGCCGGGGGCGGCGGGACAGTGGCAGCCGGGCAGTGTCTCGGAGGGGAAAAGCAGGCACTGGAGAAGCGGGAGTGGGTGCTCTCCAGAGCCGCGGCGGGGTCCGAGGGATCCCGCCACAACACACCCCCCTTGGCTCACCCACCGCTCACCTTAGAGCGCTTCCTCTAGCTGACAGGAGCAGCTTTTCTCCCCTCCACTTCCGCCCTCCCTCCGACCCGTGACAACACTGACAGGTGTCAGTCTACGGAGCAAGTAGTTACAGTCACGAGGGCCGCAGGTGTGGTCTGGTGGTAGGTGTAGTTCCGTAGCGCAAGACCACGATTGATCCCTAGCCCCGGGTAGGTGGGTGGTGGGTGGCTCAGCTCGCATCTCCTCCTCCTCTTCTTTCTAGGCGGGGTTTCTCTGCGCAGCCCTGGCTCTCCAGGCTGGTCTCGAACTCAGAGATCCACTTGCCTCTGCCTCCCAAATCTGGGATTAAAGACACAGGTGTGCTGCCGCTGCAGCTGCTACCACCACCTGGCTGTCAGCACGAAGTTCTTTTTTTTTTTTTTTTTTTTTTTGTAGGTTTTTAAAAATTACTTAGCCAGGCGGTAGTGGTGCACGCCTTTGATTGCAGAGCTAAGGAGGCAGAGGCAGGCGGATGTCTGTGAGTTTGAGGCCAGCCTGGTCTACAGAGTGAGTTCAGGACAGCCAGGGCAACACAGTAGATAACTTTCAGGATTATCCTTCTACCATGTGGGTCACAGGGGTAGAACTTGGTCCTCTGGCTTGGTGGCCGCTGCACATTATTCCTTTCCTTTTATTATTTAAATTTTTGTTTTGTTTTGGTTGAATTTTTGTTTTTTGAGACAGTGTTTCTCTGTGTAGCCCTGGCTGTGTAGCTTGCTTTGTAGACCAGCCTGGCCTCGAACTCACAGGGAACCGCCTGCCTCTGCCTCCTGAGTGCTGGGATCACAGGCGTGAGCCACCGTTCCTGGCTATGGAAAATTATTCTAATCTTTGTCACAAGCCTGGGAGTTTACTGGGCCTCGTTTGTGCCCCTTTCTATACAAGAGGAATCTCATCACAGGTTAGACAGCTGGCCCAAGCCTGCGCCATGCTGAATGGCTGACTGACACTGACTGATACCAGCTGCCTGCTCTCAGACCCCCTTCATTCTCACCTCTGAGCCACACCATCTTTCCAATACACGGACATTTGTAAAGGTCATGGGTCAAGTCCAGCTGCCTTGCATGGCTGAGGAGACATTTCCCACCCCACCCACCCGCCGGGCCTTTCTGTGTCCTGCGGTAGAACTGGCAGGATTTGTGTTTGTGAAACACTCCACCACTATCTACAGTCCCTCGCTCCCCACCCCCACTGTGCGTGTGGCAGGGTTTCACTAAAGTGCTGGCCTTGGTCTCGCTCTGAAGCCAGGGTAATCCTTCTGCCTCAGCCTTGGGGGCAGCTGGGAATCCAGGCCTGGCTCAGCCTCCACGCTGGGCCGCAGCCATATTCACCATCAGCATCGAAAAGGTGTGGATTCTACCCTAGGACACTGCCCAGTTGCAACATTTCTGTTTGTTTGTTTGTTAGTTTGGGGAGAAAAATGTCAGGATGTAGCCTGCCTGGCCTGGAATTCACAGCAATCCTTTTGCTTCTGCCTTCCATCCCGAGTGCTGGGATTGTCAATGTGTGCCGCCAGACCAGTTCTTAGCCTTACTGAGCCTTCCTCTGTCCTCCCCTCCTGCCCTCATCTCCTTCTGTTTCCTTCCTTCTTTCCTTACTACATAGCTCAGGCTAGCTTTAGACTCCTCCTACTTCGGCCTCCTAAGTGCCAGGATTACAAGCACCAGGACCACATCCAGCTTTTTTGGTTTCTTTCTACAGTGATGTTTCTTCCTGAACTGACTTAGATTAACCCTGTCTCCTATAACATCCAGTACTCACGCTAATTAAGAGACTCCTCTTTCACTAGTTGCTGGTTAGTCTGTGAGGCAGAGACCCTGCTTGGTTATGTTTATGGTTGAGAACTTGTGCCTGGCCCTGTGCGCTCCGCAGAAAGCAGGTGCTCTTCCAACATTTGCTGAATGAGTCAATGCTGCGTAGACTCGGCCCACAGCTCATACATCTGTGATCCCAACAATTAGAGCAGGGCTGTGCTTATTCAGCGTGCAGGAGATCCTGGGTTTAATTCCCTGACATGCCACATGAGAGAGAGAGAGGGAGAGGGAGAGAGGACGTGGCCTAACTGGTGGGATGCTTGCCCGGCACGCATGAAGTCTGGGTATAATCCCTGATATCGCAGAGCTGGACATGGCCGCACGCTTCTGTGATCCCAGCACCAGAAGGTGGGACAGGAGGCTCAGGAGCTCAAGCGCGAGACCCCCGGCTGGTGTGAAACTCGATGTGTAGTCTATCTTAAATATCTCTGCCTCAGCCTCCAGAGAGCCTTGTTGATGAATTTACTTTTTTGAAATTTAGTCTTTTTTTTGGTTTTGTTTTGGTTTTGTTTTTTAGACAGGGTCTCTCTGTGTAGCTTTGGCTGTCCTGGAACTCACTCTATAGACCAGGCTGGTCTCAAACTCAGAGATCCTCCTGCTTCTGCTTCCCAGGTACTGGGATTAAAGGGGTGTGCCACCACTGCTTGGCTGGGAAAGTGTCATTTCTTAGCTGGGCATGGAGGCACACTTCTTTAATCCCAGCACTCAGGAGGCAGAGGCAGGTGGATCTCTGTGAGTTCAAGGCCAGCCTGGTCTGCAGAGTGAGCCCAGGACAGCCAGGGCTAAGCAGAGAGACCCTGTCTAAAAAACAAAACCAAAACAAAAATGTGTGTATGTTTTTATTGTTTGTATGTGCATGGGCCCATGATGTGACAGCACGTGGGCACCTTGCAGGAATCTCGTTCTACACGTGGGTCCTGGCGATCAGCGAGGGACTGCCTTAAGTCACCGAGCCATCTCGCAGAGCCCTCTCAACAGAAAGATTCGTTTTTAATGTGTGGGCACACATGTGCACACACATGCATGAGGGCAGGCCCTGCAGGGCTCAGTGACATCAGATCTGGAGCTGCAGTGGGAAGTAGGTGGGAGCCACCCGGTAAGGATGGGAAGACCTGAACTCAGCCCCCGGGAGGGCAGAGCCCGCTCTTAACCACTGAGGCACCTCTCCAGTCCTCAAAGTTCTAATATATTCCATGTAACAGATTCCAGGGTATACTTTTTCTCTAAAAAGAAACATAGGAAACGTTTCATGAATTTGTGCACCATCCTTGCACGGGCGTCATGTTGACTTCTGTGTTGTTCCATTTTTATTATATGTGCAGCTGAACGGAGCGCTGCTGGGCACATTTTAACACAAGGCCTTTCCCAGAGGCTGACAGGGTCTCAGTTCAGTGCTGACTGTAGATACCCAAAGCAAGCTCTCGTGTTCCCGTTCTCTCTGTTTGCTCCAGCTCTCTCTTCTAACAGTATTTCTTTCTGATTCTGATCTCCTGCCCCTGAAACTGCTCTTTCATTTCAGGGCTCAAATGTCAACTGAGGAAACTGAGGTTCAGAGAAGGGAACCAAGACGAGAGCCCTGTGGCTGCTGGAGACAGAAAAACCTGTGTGTATCTAGGTGCTGGTTGGGTGGAGACTCCTTTTCCGAGCTGCCTTGGATGGAGTTGGTCAGCCTTCTCCCTCCTGTCCTCTCTGAGCTCCAGACTCTTCAGCCTTAAATCAAAATGCTGGGCTGGCGCGTTAGGATGTATCCACGATCCACGTCCTGAGCCCACGGGTGACTTCGTGCCTTGACACAGAAACGTTTCTCTGGTCCCGTCATTCCACAGAGTTCTTGAGAATGCTTGTCTGTGTCCCTGCCACGCGTCTGCCGTCTGTCTCCTCACCTCTGTCTCTTCTGTTCTGCTCTGTTTGGAAGTTCTTCCTTTCTTTACGAGGGAGGAAGGGTCATTTGCCACAGCGCACACTCAGGTCTTGAACAACTTGTAGGAGTCGGCTCTTTCCTCCTACCGTGCGACCCACACTCAGGTTGTGAGGCCTGGCAGCTCGAGGCCTTCCCCACTCAAGTCTCTGGGTTAGCTCTGTTTTGTTTTTCCAGACAATTGCCACACTAACTCATATTGGACCAGCACTCAGCATGGAGCCTAGGGTGGCCTGGAACTTGAGGCAGTCCTCCTGCCTCGGCTTCCTGAGTGCTGTGACTACATGCATACCTGGCATCTTTTGTTTTTGAGATGTGTTTTCACAATGCCATCTTGGCTGGCGTTGAACTCACAGTCCACCACCTCCTAGTAACTGAGTCTTACGCGCAGACGCAGTCTGGCTCCTTTGTCCTTCTGTTCTCTCGTCTGTGGTGTCTTCTTTGTTCCCATCCCCTCTAGATTGTCACTGGAGTCATCACTGCAGAGCAGGGCTGGGCCTGGGGGCTTGGGGGCGGGCAGTGGCCACAGTAGGGGCCCGGGACATGAGCGCAACTTTCCAGGCTTCTCTTCCAGGCCCCTGTGGTTGGGGAGCTCCACCGAGGGAGAGATGAGTCAGCAAGGCCACGGAGCAGGGGGGCAGTTGGGTGGGGGGGAGGGACGCCTGGGGTTCCCCAGGGCCCAGGAGTCTGCTAAGGCCATCTGGGTCTCTGGACTCTGTGGGCGTGGGTAGTAACGGGTCAAAGGTGGCTCCTACCCTAGTAGGAGGCAGAAGGAGCGATGTGTGGAGGCCGGCTGAATCACACCTAAGCTCACATCTGCCTGTTTGCCCTTTGAGACGTCCTGTCCGCATAGCTCAGGCTAGCCTTGAACTGCTCTGTGGCTGAAGGTAACTTTAAGTGCCTGATTCTGCTGCCGAGGGATCGTCGGCGTGAGTCCGAGCGGATCCCAGAGCCGTGTCAAGGTCACTGAGTCTGTGTGCAAGTGTGTACAGCCGTGCACATGCGCGCTGGTATGGCTGGGAATGGGGGCCTTAGCATGAGCACCGCACACGCGGCACAGCTGCATCGGTGTGTGTTAGCGTGGGCGTCCGCACACTACATACCGGGAGGGGTTCTGGTTCTCCGGGAAGTGTGCCCGTCTGTGAGCCTGACTGAGTGTGATCCCTCAGGCCCGTGGGGTGACCTGGCAATTTCTCTGCTCTTCTCTGTTGAGTCTCTCTAAACAGCCTAATCCATAACAATTCCAAGGCAAGCGCCTAGGAGCGCCCATGGCAGGGGTGGGGGGTGGGAGATCGCGAGGGAGAGAGAGGGAGCCCACCTGAACAGGTGGGCACAGGCAGAGGCTGCAGAAGGAAGTGGCTCGCCTCAAGGAACAGGGTGGAAAGCCTCCCACTCTCCCCGCGTTTCACTCTCCCTCCACCTTTTCGAGATCCAACTCATTAGGGAGAACTGAAGGCAAGTTCCAGTCTCAACCCCTCCGGTCTGGGGAAGCCCACCCTGAGTCTCTCCAGGGAGGGCGGGAGGGAAGGGAGTGGTCCCCGCGGTCCTGCGGTTCAGCTGGCACTGGGAGATCAGAAAGGCACCATCCACCCGTCAAGGGACGTCCATCTCCGAGCTCAGCGTCTGGGTGGCCATGGGCGGAGGCTGAGGGGCCCCCAGGGTGGTGGTGGGGGTGGATAGAAACCAGATGCCTAGGGGGTTTATACTGGAAGGGCCAGAGCCGCAGCCGCTACCCGCGCTGCCACATGGCGCCTCTGCCTGGGCTGCCCCACCCCCGGGGAGGCTGGGCCGAGCGAGGCCTGTGAGGGTGGAGGCAGGTCCCTGGTGAGGGACTCCAGTCGCGGCCCCCGCCCCCGAGGGCACTGGAGAGGCGGTGGGGAGCAGGACCCGGGAATACCAGGTCCGCAGCTGGCTTCCCACAGGCGGGAAGTCAGAAAGCGGCTGAGGGCCGTGGAGGTGGCAGCCCTCCCTCAGGCAGCCCCTTGCCTGGCTGACGGGCGCCCAGGCTGCCCATCTGGGCTCCTACAGCAGGGCTTCTGGTCCTCCTGTCTGCCCTGGGCCCGCTCCTCCTGTTCCTTTCCTAACAAGAGGAAGGGCGGCCCTTGCCCTACCTCCACCCTCCGGGCTCTCTCCTTTCACCTTTTCCCATCCCTTGACCTTTCATTCTTTTTCATGTCCAAGCACGTCCGAGTCCCAACTGCCTCTCTCTGTTCCCTCGTGCCTCAGTTTCCCGATTGATCTCTCCTCTGTTCCTCTAGCACTGCACTGACTTCCGGCCGGCTGCCCTTTCTTCTTCCCAGCTTCCCAGCTAAAGCTCTAGCCGCACCAGGCACTTGGGCCTCAGACTCCTGCCCATCCCCCCCCCACCCCACGGAGGAGGCTCCTAGGTCATAGGAATGTCCCACCACGGGCACTTCCTTCTGGGCAGACGGGTGGGGTGGCCCGTGTAATCATCGGACACAATTATGCCCTATTTATACTCCTGCCCCGCCCCCCACCTGCTGGCAGCTCTACCTTCCAAACTCCTCCGGACCTGGCTCTTCCTCTGGCTGCTTCCCTTGTCCTCCTGAAGCCATCCTTCCTATCTTTGTTCCTCTGTGTTTGTTTCTTTTCCTTTTAAGGTGGCTTTTGTTGTTGCTGCTTTTTCTTTTCAGATCTCTCTGGGTTTTGTTTGTCTTTTTTTTTTATAAATTATTTTTATTTTATATGCATTGGTGTTTAATTTGCATGTGTGTCGGTGTGAGAGTATCAGATCTGGAAGTTACAGGCAGTTGTGAGCTGCCATGTGAGTGCTGGGAATTGAACCCCGGTCCTCTGGAAAATAGTCAGTGCTCTTAACTGATGAGCCATTTCCCCAGCCCCTGCTGTCTTTTTCATTGCCAGGGATGTCTTTCTCTCTCTCTCTCTTCTTTCTTTCTTTCTTTCTTTCTTTCTTTCTTTCTTTCTTTCTTTCTTTCTCTCTTTCTCTTTCTTTCTCTCTTTCTCTTCTTTCTTTCTTTCTCTCTCTCTCTCTCTCTCTCTCTCTCTCTCTCGAGACAGAGTTTATCTATGTAGCCCTGTCTGTCCTGGAACTTGATATATAGACCATACTGGCCCAGAACTCACAGAGACCCTCCTGGCTCTGCCTCCTAAATGCAGAGATTAAAGGTTTGTACCACCATACCTGGCCTTTATTCTTATTTTATTTACTTGTCTATCTGTCTATCTATCTGTCTGTCTATATCTATCTATCTATCTATCCATCCACCTATCTTTCTGTCTGTCTGTCCATTCATCTGTCTGTCTATCTATTGAGACAGGGTCTTACTATGTATGCCTGGCTGTTCTGGAACTTGCCATGTAGACCAGGCTGGCCTCAAACTCACAGAGATCTGCCTGCTTCTGCCCCACCAGGTGCTGGGACCACCGGCGTGTGCTGCCACCATGGCCGGCTCCTCTTCTCTTCTGGTGCTCTCCAATCCCTTTCCAGCTTCTCTCCGCCTGGTTCTCTTGCTCTGTGTGTTGTCGGGTCCTCTGGCCCTTCTGTTTTTTCTTTTGCTTCTCTCCTTTGTTTGACAGCCACCTGGTTCCTTGAACCCAGGGCTCATACCTCACCCCTGAATGTGCTCTGCCACTGAGCTACGCCCTCAGCCTCCTGGGGAAGAGCTCAGACTGGCAGAAGCCAGAGGGTCGGGGTGGACTGGCAGCTACCAGGTAATAAATATTTCAGATTTCCCTCTCCCGTCCTGATTGACATTCCTGCTTTCTCTCGATTGGCCTGGTGGCGCAGTTGGCAGTCCTGATGAAGCACTCCCAGGCAGAGGGAGGTGCTGCAGGGCCGTTGAGGAGGGAGCCAGGAGATCCCAGCCAGCCGGGAAGCACGGTGGGCCGTGAGAGGAACTAGCTACTGAAGGATGGAGATTCACCCCCTCGCTAAGGGCTGGAGGGATGGCTGAGCAGCTAAGAGCGCCGGCTGCGCTTCTGAAAGACCTGGCGGCAGTTCCCAGCACCCACACGCCAGCTCACAGCTGTCTGTAACTCCACTCCAGGGGGTCTGACACCCCCACACAGACATACATGCAGGCACAGGACACCAACGCACACGGAAAAAAAAAATCCAAAATCTGTAGCCAAGAGGACACTAGGGACGGTAACTGGTAAAGCAAGAAACGATGGAGGCATGTCTCTCCCAAGAGGCCATGAGCATGGATGACCCAATGGCCTTCTGCCCTGACCCTCCTGCTTCCCTTAATCTTCTCGGGCCCCAGGGCCTGCCTACACACTGAGGGCCCAGGTCTCCTTGCCTAGTGGTGAAATCAAGCGCCCCCCCCCCCCCCCCCCCCCCCCCCCCCCGTCCTCTGCTGGGGCAGGTTCGTCCCGCTCTGCCTCCCTCGCTCCAGGCTGGCTCTCGAATGTAACTCCTTGACAGTGAAAGTTTGGGCAGCAGAACCACGCTCAGCAGGCTCAGCAGTTCATCCCTCACACACCACACAACACACGCACACAGCCACAGAACCATCCTCATCCCGCAGTGGCTGAATGAACACAAAAGATTCTGCCCTGGGGTGGAAGGTGGTGGTGTCAGTGCCCACTGTGCCATCACGCTCATTGTGTGTGACCCGCCTGTGTTCCTTCACCGCGGTGGCAGTCCCGTGTGGGTAGCAGTGTGTCTGTGTGCACACCCATCCCTGTGTTTGCTCCTGAGTGTGTGTGTCAGTGTGTTCCAGCCGCTGTGTGAGTGTCGTCCCTGATCCCCCATCCCCCCCCAGATCTCTAATTAGTGGTTTGGGGTTTGTTCCTTTTCCCTCCTGTTCCTTTCCCTCAGCAGCGCGGCAGCAGCCTGGTAGCGGCGGCGGCGGCAGCAGCCGAGCCTCTGAGCAGCAGCGGGAGTGTAGGACTGGCTCTGAGCGGGAGCGAGCTGGCCTGAGCGGATCCCCCAGGCCGCCCGTGGCCAGCACCCTCCATCCAGACCTCCCGAGAGCGGACGGGACAGGTACCGATGCTGGGGGACTGACCACAGTTACCAGTTGGCTTTCTGGGGTACGTAGGACACCTGGGTCTACCAACCCTCTTCCCCTTTGCCCACAGCACCCCCCAGGGAAGCTCTGACAGCTTGCCAGGGTTCCTGCTTCCCACCGGCTCCCTGGGCACCCTGTTTTCCCCCCTCCCTCCCGGATCCCTTCTTTGGGGAGCTCAGCAAATGGAGCAGGAAATTTGGACCCTCTGCCTCCCTCTCTCGCCCTGCTCATTGGATCCGGAGTCTTCTCCACTGGGAAAGCTGTAATTAGAGGGTGGATCCCTACAGACAGGGAGCAGCCCCCCACCCCAGTCCCTTCTAACTTTAGATCTCTTCTCTCCCATTCTCCCTTCTCCCTCCCTCTCCCTTCTCCCTCTCCCTCTGGCTCCTTCATTCTCTCCATCTGCCTGGCTCCTTGGGACCCGGCCCCCAGCTTGAGGATGGCCTCCTCTCTGCTTGAGGTAACTGTTCCCTGTCTTCCTGCAAAAGCAGCTACAATCTTCCTGGTCCTAATCCCACCCCCTCAGCTCTCACAGACAGCAGCTGCAATGCTAGCCACCTCCCTCCAAGGGTCCTTCTCGGAAAGAGGAGCAGGGTCCCGTGTGTGGGGGGGGGCGGGTGTGTGCCATGCAGAGGGCAGAAGCAAGGGAGGGGAAACAGAGCCAGGGGTCAGAGGGCAGTCAAAGAAGGAGGGAGAATAAGTACAAAGAAAGCCAGGACCCCTAAGGTCAGATAAGCCAACTGACTGAAGGGAGTGAAAAGTGAAGGAAAAAGGAGGGGAAAGAAACAGGCGGTGGGAAAGGAGGGTGGGAGGGCAGGCTGGCAGCAGAGGGTGCCCATTGAGCACTGAGAAGCCTTCAGCTACATTTCCTTGAGTCAGGGGAGTCCCATGTCTGGGGCTCCTCCATTAAGCATGGTCTGGTCAGGTCTGGCCCTCTGTGAGCTGCTGTGTGGGAGAGGAGGAGGGCAGCCCTGTGTGTGGGGCTGGCCAGGGGAACTGAGCCCAGGCCTGAGAGGGAAGCAAGGAGGAGGGACAGGGTCTGAGGCCGCTTGCCCGGCTCACAAATATTTAGCTTTCAGCCAAAGACAAACTAAGCTCTATTTTGGGAGTGGGAGGCTCCAGGGAGCACTGGGCCACTTCCCCTCCAGGCTGGGACCCCAGCACCCTTGCCTCTGGCTGTGAAGATGGGGGCAACTAGGGTACCATGTGAGTTTGGGATCTTGAGAAATCAGTTTGTCAGGGCTCCGGGGGACCCAAGACACAGAGTTGGAAAGGGAAGGCTCGCAGCTACGAACCTGCGTTCTTCCTGGCTTCTTGATGCTATGTCTGTATGATAACCTTTAGGCAGCTTTCAGGGAGTCTCTGAAGGAGTCTGGGGTGATGTAACCCTCCGTGAATGTCAGTGTCCTCCAGTAGCCTCAAATTGTCCCGTTCCTGGGGCCTTCAGAAGCCCCTATCTCAGCCTGATGTCGTGGCACGTGGCTTTAACCCCAATGCTTGGGAGGCAGAAGCAGGTGAGCTAGAGGCCAGCCTGGTCTAAACAGAGAGCTGCAGAGAGAGACCCTGTCTTGAGAACAAAATAAAACCAACAGAATCTCTTTTCTGGGTGGGGGCCCCAACTCAGGTCCCAGGAGTCTTGCTCATCAATCTGCTTGATGAGCAGATTGACTCATCAGAAAGCCAGCTAGCTCAACCTGTAGGAGGGCTGGTGTGAGTGTGTGAGTGTGTGTGTGTGTGTGTGTGTGTGTGTGTGTGTGTGTGACAGCAGGAGGCCTTTGACACTGAAGTGTCCACTAGCCTGTATATAAGTGCTAGAGTGGCTGCATTGCTGAGTTCGTGACTACCGGTGTGTGTGCATCTGTGTGTGTGTACAAGAGTACATTTATGCACAGAGTGGATTATCTTAATGCTTGGTCCGAATGAGAAACGGCGTGTGTAAGGCTATGAAATAATGACCTTGAGACTGGGTTTGGGGTAATAGCACTCAAGCTAGTGGGGTGAACGCGGTCTGTGAGCAGACAGGAGGCCCAGGCCTGAAGATCTACTCTGAGCCTCGAGCCTCGCTGTGCACACATTGTTCCCATGTCCGTTCCGCAGCAGATTCATAATTTGCTTCATTATTGTGTACATCTATGACGAGGAGCACATAGCTGCCGCTGCTCACGAGTGGGGGTCAGAGGACAACTTTTGCTAATCCGTTTTCTCATTCTACCTCGGACTCTGGGAATCAAGTTCAAGTGGGCAGTCTTTCCTGGAAAGCTGCTGAACCTTTGGTTTTTATTATTATTATTAATGTTTATTCAACAGACTCTATTGGAGCCATCATTGAAGCAATGGTTTTGAGGAAGCAGGAGGACAGAGGTTCTGGGTCCACCAGGGCAGGGACAGTGTCAGTGGGTACAGACACCATGCCTGCCTTGCCAGCGTGGCACTAGTGCCTGGGGGAGGGGCAGTTCAGGACTTTCTCGAAAGACACAGGCTTGGGGAGGCATTTGGCAATTGAGTGTGTCATGGATGCTAGGCTTTAAGCACCCCCTACCCCATGAAGAGCAGAGGCCCTAATAAAAGACACGCCAGTCTCTCCATTTCTTTTCATCTATCTGTCTGTATCTGTCTGTCTATCTATTTACTTTAAGACAGGGTATTTCTTCATAACTCTGGCTGTCTTAGGACTTGCTCTGTAGAACAGGCTGTCCTCAAACTCACACTCTGCCTCCCCTCCCCCACCCTGGTGCTGGGATTAAAATCCTGCCACTACATCAGGCAGTCTCCCCTTTTCTTTTACTTAGTTTTTGGGGTCCTGGGCTCCTTATCTCCTCCCAATGCCTTTGGAATCCCTTTACACAGTAGAGGTGGGTTCTTCAGGAGTGGGAGAAGCCAGGGATTCAGAGAGCAAAGCAGCTGCTGGGGATAAGACACTGGTCGAACTGAGAGGGGACCAGGAAGGGGAGATGAGCGGGAAAGGACAGTGGGCAAGGAACTGGGAACTGAGCTAGAGTCAGATATAGCCTGGTGCTGGAGTGGCTGCTCAGCATGGAAGAGACCTTTAGCCTTCAGTTCCTAGCATGCTAAAAGATATGCATTAAAAAGAAAATAAAATTGTAAGAACTATAAGGCTTCGTGAAGAAGAAACTTGGAAGAACGCTGGGAATTAGGAACAGGGTCCGCAGGTGCTCAACAGATGTGGGGTCTGTCCCACCCCGCAGGTGTATAGGGAGCATCTCCACCTCGAGGTGCTTGGAAAGAGGGGGTCCCCTTGACTCACTTGACACCACAGCAAAAACCAACTGAGACAGCTGCTGGCATGACCTTTCTTTACAGACTATTATTTCAGTACGCTAAGCCTGTAGTTCATTTCCCTCCTTCCCTTCCTTCCTTCTTCCCTCCCTCCTTTCTTCCTTTCTTCCTTCCTCCCTCCCTCCCTTATTCCTTCCTTCCTCCCTCCCTCCCTCCTTTCTTCCTTCTTTTCTCTCTTCCTCCCTCCTTTCTTCCTTCCTTTTTTCCTTCCTTCTTTTCTCTCTTCCTCCCTCCTTTCTTCCTTCCTTCTTCCCTTCCTTCCTTCCTTCCTTCCTTCCTTCCTTCCTTTCTTCCTCTCTTCCTCCCTCCCTCCTTCCTTTTTGAGACAGGGTCTCTCTGTGTAGCTCTGGCTGTCCTGGATCTTGCTCTATAGATCAGGCTGGCCTTGAACTCAGAGATCTGACTACCTCTGCCTCTAGGACACTGGGACTAAAGGCCTGTGCCACCACTGCCTGACTCGGCTAATTTAGTTTTTTTTTTTTTTTTTGTTTTTTTTGTTTTGTTTTCTCAAAACAGGGTTTCTCTGTGTATCCTTGACTGTCCCGGACTCACTTTGTAGACCAGGCTGGCCTCGAACTCAGAGAGATCTGCCCGCCTCTGCCTCCTGAGTGCTGGATTAAAGGCAGGTGTGCACCACCAGGCCCTTCTAATTTTGGTTTTTGAGACAATTTCTCACTGTGAAGCTCTGACTGGCCTGGAACTCACAAACTCACAGAGATCCACTTGTCTCTGAGTGAAGAGATCAAGGGCGTGGGCCGCCAGAATGGTTAAACTTTTTATTTTAAAGGGTGGTGGGGTGGGGTATGGAACTGGAAACCGGAGAGTGGGTACCCTGGTTTCTACAAGGTGATGCGTGAGCTCAGATAAAGGGGCACATGCTCAGAGCCCTGAAGCTTTCCTCAGCTCTCAGAGAGCAAGCAGCCAGAAGAGGAAACTGAGGATGCTAGAACTTAGCCTCCAGCGCTGGCTCTCAGAAGACTCCAGTACTTTGGTTTTCCTTCTGGCCTTCAGGGGCCCAGTTGGCCTTGCTCCCCAAACTCGGGGTCTCATGTTAGCCTAGGGTTGGCTGTCTTCTTTCACCCCTCCCTGCTTCCCCACAGCTGGGTGGGGTCCCAGGGCTTGGCTGAGGCCCTTGTGGCCACAGTGTGAGGGCCGGGCAGGCGGGGGACCGCGTCGGCGTTTTTAAAAATAAACCGACCGCAGGGAAGCCACCGGAGCCGAGCAGGGCCATGCTGGGCAGAGGGGGAGGGGGCGGCAGCTAACGGGGAGAAGGAGGGAGGAGTTGCCCGGTCTGGGGGTTTTCTGGAGCCCATCGCCATGGTGGGCTTCTCTTGGGTGGGAAGTGAACGCCTTCCTCCTCTCTCGTCCTTCACCTCCCGTCTTTTCCTGTGTTTTCCTTCGCTTTCCTGGCCCAGGCCCTCTTACCACCTCTTTGTTTATTCTGCTTTCCTCACTCTCCCTCCCTTTTGTCTTTTAACTTGCCCGTCCATCTCTGCCTCTTAATGCGAGCTTCTCCCTTTGTGGGCCCTCCTCCTCTGTGGAGCTTTGCATGGCAGTTCCTCAGGCTCAGTGTCCTTTGTGGGCCATGTTTTTGGGGCACCATGTGTCCTTGAACTCTCCTGTTGCTACCTCTCCTTCAGGCTAAGATTTGACTCCAGTCCCTCAGCTCTTCCTCCTCCATTATAGGCTCCAGTGAAACGCTCGCTGGGAGAGCCCAGGAGGGTACTGTTGGACAAGGTTTTGGTGGCTCATGTCTGGGAGTCCACAGGATTGAGAGGACCTCAGAAAGAGAAAGACAGAGAGACAGACAGAGACAGAGAGAGACAGAGACACACACAGAGACACACACAGAGTCGGAGTGTTGGGCAGGGTGCAGTACAGGAGCAGTGACTAAAACCTCGGAACCCCAGCCTCACCTCCAGGATTTGGCACCACATCGCAGACACATTAGGAGCCAGTAGGCTGGTCTGAGAATTCCTGTCTCCTTTGTATGTTTTACTGGAGACATCAGACAATTAGACAACTGACTTTCCTTTCTTTCCTTTTCTTTAAAGATTTTGTGTTTTGTCTGAGTGCGCTATCCGCATGTACAGGCGTGTGCCTGAAGAGGGCGCCAGATCTCACTATAGATGGTTGCGAGCCACCGTGTAGTTGCTGGGAAGTGAACTCAGACCTCTGGAAGAGCAGACAGTGCTCTTAACCTCTGAGCTATCTCTCCAGGGTTTCTCTGTGTAGCCCTGGCTGTCCTGGAACTCATTCTGTAGACCAGGCTGGCCTTGAACTCAGAGGTCTGTCTGCCTCTGCCTCCCCGGCGCTGGGATTAAAGGCACGCACCACATCTAGCACTTTTCTTTTCTTACATGTATGGGCGTTTTCCTAAATATATGTATATATAGCATGTGTGTTTTGGGTACCTGTGAAAGGAGTTGGATCACTCAGAACTAGAGTAACAAATGATTCTGAGCTGCTCTGTGTATGCTGGGAACCTAACCCCAGTTCTCTGGAAAAACAGTGAGCACTCTTAACTGCCAAGACATCCTCCAGCCCCAATGGCTAGCCTTTAAAAAATGTTTGGTACACACACACACACACACACACACACACACACACACACACACAGGAGAGAGAGAGAGAGAGAGAGAGAGAGAGAGAGAGAAAGAGACAGAGAGTGAAGGGTGTATTTATATGAATGCCATGTCATAGCCTGTGAGGAAGGTAGAGGACAGCTTTGTGGGAGTTCCTGCCTTCCACAGTATGGGTTGTGGGGTTGAATTTAGGTCACAGGGCTTGGTGGCAAATGCCTTTACCCACAAGTGTCGCTGGTCTCATGAGCTCAAGCCTTTGGAGGATGTCTTTATTTTCTCTCTCTCTCTCTCTCTCTCTCTTTTTTTGTGAGCTGATTTGGTTGAACCTAGGACCTTGCACATTCTAGCCAAGGATGCTGCGATTCTTCCCAAGAGGTTGTGACTCTGACGTAAGGAGGGACCAGGGGCTCCTGAGGAGTGGTGGTCCTGAGCGTGTCAGATTGGCCACAGCAGCTTGGCAGGCATCAAGGAGAGACTTCCTTCTTTTTTTCTTATGTTTTAGTTTGTTGTTGTTGTTGTTTTGGTTTTTTTTTTGAGACAAGGTTTCTCTGTGTAGCCCTGACTGTCCTAGAACTTGTTCTGTAGACTGGGTTGGCTTTGAAGTCATAGAAATCTGCCTGCCTCTCCTCCCCAGAGCTGGGACTAAAGGCGTGCGCCACCTGCCTGGCTGCCTCTGTGTTCTAAAAGACCCCACCCCTCAAGCCCACTTCCCTGCCTTCCCTCCTTCACTGCACTTCAATGGTAAGATGCCCCACCAACCTTATGTACCCTATGTTGGAGGACACTAAGACACAGTGGCTAAGGCTGTAGGGGAAACTGGCTCCCTGTCTCAGGAAGTCTTGAGGACTTTGTACTCTTCTACTGCCCAAAGGGATACCAGCTAGTACCACAAAGCAGGGGGCGCCCAGTGCCTGCTTAAAAGATTCTTGCCTCACCACAGTCCAGGCTTGGCTGAGGCCCTGCTCCCTCTCAATGTCCCAGTGTCTCTGCTGTCCTGTCCTGGCTTCCCAGGTCCAGAAGTCCATGCCAAGAGATTCCTCAGTAGGGACATGTGGGCTTGACCTCGGAGACGAGGCAACGGCTCCTTAATCAGGAGCTGAAACAGAGGTCAGAAATGGAATGAGGTGAAGTCAGAAAAGTCTGGAAAGGGGTCAGATAGTGTGCTCAGGGCTGCTGTTTCAGTCTGGGCCCCACGGTGGTCTCTGTGGAGAGGGTACAGGATGAGGTATCCTGGTTCCCAACTCCTGGCTCAAGTGACTGTCCTGCCCCAGGCTCCCGAGGAGCTAGGCTTTTGTTTGTTTGTTTTTGAGGCAGAGTCTGTCTGCATAGCCCTGGCTGTTCTGGAACTTACCATGTAGACCATGCTGGCCTTGAACTCACAGAGATCCTCCTGCCTCTGCCTCCAGAATGCGGGCCACTGTACCCAGCCTGTTTAATGTCTCGATGGGGTCTAGGCCACCTGTCTGGCCTGGAATCTGCTGTGTAACTGAGGATGACCTGAGGTTCTGGTCTTCCTTAGCTCCACCTAAGTGCTGCCCATGCCAGGCTCTTTTTGGAGGAATATATATATATATATATATATATATCTATATTTATATATATATTATTATATATATATATATTTTTTTTTTTTTTTGGAGGCCCTGGCCATAGCTTGGCTTCTGTCTGCTTCAAATGTACTTTCCTCGGGGTCCAGGCCCTGAATCTCAACTCAGCCAGCTGCTTCTCTAATCTCAGCTCTTCAGAGACATTTGTACAGCCCATTCACTCCACCATAGGCCTGCCTGGCCTCGCTGGCCCACCACTCTTCCCCTCTTTAACCTCTAACCCCCAGCTCTGCCCTCTGCCCTCCTTGTCTGGAGGTCCCAGTCCTGCAGCCCCACCCTTCACTCCGCCCCTCTCTCCCCAGGAAGAAGCTCACTATGGCTCCAGTCCCCTGGCCATGCTGACAGCAGCTTGCAGCAAATTTGGTGGCTCCAGCCCTCTGCGGGACTCAGCAACGCTGGGAAAAGGAAGCACGAAGAAGCCATACTCTGACCTTTCCGCTGCCAAAACCATGGGGGATGCCTACCCAGCTCCCTTTTCAGGCACCAATGGACTCCTCTCACCCGCAGGCAGTCCTCCAGCCCCGGCCGCTGGCTATGCCAATGACTACCCACCCTTTCCCCACTCCTTCCCTGGGCCGACCGGTGCCCAAGACCCTGGGCTACTAGTGCCCAAGGGGCACAGCTCCTCCGACTGCCTGCCTAGTGTCTACACCTCCCTGGAGATGGCACATCCCTATGGTTCCTGGTACAAGGCCGGCATCCATGCAGGCATCTCGCCAGGTCCGGGCACCACGCCCACTCCTTGGTGGGATGTGCACCCTGGGGGCAACTGGCTAGGGGGTGGGCAGGCCCAGGGTGATGGGCTGCAAGGGACGCTCTCCACGGGCCCTGCCCAGCCTCCACTGAACCCCCAGCTGCCTACTTACCCATCTGACTTTGCCCCCCTTAATCCAGCTCCCTACCCAGCGCCCCACCTCTTACAACCAGGGCCCCAGCATGTCCTACCCCAAGATGTCTATAAGCCCAAGGCAGTTGGCAATAGCGGGCAGCTGGAGGGGAGCGGGGCAGGCAAAGCCCCTCGGGGTGCAGGCGCGGGGGGCAGCGGCGGGTATGCGGGCAGCGGGGCAGGCCGGTCTACCTGCGACTGCCCCAACTGCCAGGAGCTGGA
>NW_026594240.1:506345-586345 GCF_907164565.1 Psammomys obesus | reverse complement strand
AGACTTTTGGATCTTCTTCTGTCCTCTGCTCCTTCTAGGCCCCAAGATAGAGGGTAAAGCAGTGGATTCTGGGAAGAGGGAAACATCGTTGAAAGGATCATCCCCTTGTGGAGTCTTTCTTTTTTTTTAATTTAATAAATAAAAGTTCGATTTGACGTTGTGTCTGGTGAGAAAGGGGTGGAGGAGGGAGATGGCTGGGCCACGGGACATTTCCTTGGTGAAGCGCGGGCTTCCTGCGGGAGGTGTTTAATCCGGAGCTGCTGCGCTCCGAAAGTTCCAGCAGGAAGGCAACACCAAGCTGAACTTTGAGGCGCCTAGGGCTATCCGCAGGGTCGGAAGGCGAGCGCTTTCTGCAGGGCTCTTTCTCGTCGGTGCCAGCGACGCTTGCACGCACCGAGGCGTGCGTTGGCGGTGTGGACGAGCGCGGCGCGGCTGACCTCCGGGCTGGCTGACCCGCCTGGCGCGCACCCACCCCCTGCCCGGGGCCTGCAACCAGCCGTGCCTGCCTCGGAGTCAGTGGAAGAACAAAAGCCACTCTGTGGCGGCCGGCCCCGGCCACAATAGGGCTTTGTGCGGCCGGCGCCCCCAGGCTCCCCCGCCGGGCCGAGGCGGTGCGGAGGGCGCCCGGCCCGGCCCACCTCGTTGCGGGCGCGGAGGCGCGGGGCCGACCCGTGCCCAGGTGCGAGGTGCCCGGCCCTCCGGCAGGGTGCGGCGCCGGAGGAAAGCGGAGCGGCGAAGATTGTGGAGCGGCGGGGGCTGCCGGCGGAGACCGGGGGCGCCGGGGCGCACAGGACCCCCCAGGGGCGGCTGTCGCCTCGCAGGCTCCGCCTGGCCGGTGCCAGCGCCCGCCCGCCGCAGCCTCGCGGTCCTCCCCTCCCAGGCCCCTCGGCCCCTTTCATCTTGCAGACTCGGCTTGGGGTTTTGCTGGTTTCTGGAGATAAAAACCGCCTCAAATAGCGGCGGCGCGACGCCAGGACAAACAGGGCCGGGCGGGCCATGTGCGCCTGGTTACCGGCCCGGGCGCCCGGCTCCGGAGGGCGAGCTCGGGCTCCCGCGATGCCCCCAAACCGTGGGGGCCGCTGAGAAGGGCCCGGCCGCGGCTTGGCCTGCCCGGGGCTTCCCGCTCGGGTCGCAGGAGGAGCGGCGGTGACTACGCCGGGGTGGCTGCCCCGGGGCGGTGGGCGCTGCACTGCCCGGGCAGACGCGCCCTCTAGTGGGGCAGCGCGCTAGGCCTGGACTTTGGCCTCCCTAGAACCCGCAAATTGTAAAAACAGTTTTAAAAAATGTTCAGTTAGCAGCGTGGAAGACGAGGGCCGTGCTCGAACGAGGACACACTAAAGGCTGAACAGACGCCCAGCAGATAACAACCCGAGGGTGACGGACGGGCGTGAGGGCCGCCTTCACCCGGAGGCGCTGGATACTGTTGGCAGCAGTATCTTGGGGGGCTCTCCTAGCCAGGTGCTCGTTAGGTGACTTCGCAGACAGAGACTTGACTCATCGAGTTAGCCAGGCTAACAGGAGAACGTTAGAGCTTGGTTGCTTAAAGCTGCACGCTTCTAACACTGGCTCTTCAGAGTTTAAGGTCTGTCGGCCTGGGCTACACGTCAACATTGGTAGCAGAGTTATATCTGAGGAGTCTCTGGAACTATAATTTTGAGAGCCTAGAATCTTCAAAAAAACAGTTTTTTATTCTTTTTTGACAGGGTTTCTCTGCATAGCCTTGGCTGTCCTGGAATTCCCTTTGTAGACCAGGCCGATCTCAAACTCATAGCAATCTGCCCGCCTCTGCCTCCTGGAGTGCTGGGATTACAGGTCTGCGCCACTGCTGCTTGCAACTTTTTTTTTTTTTTTTTAATTCACTGAGAAATAGCGCAGTGGTTAAGAGTTCTTACTACTCTTGCAGAGGACTGTTTTGACCCCCCAGAGCCAATACCAAGGCTGCAACTCCACTTTCAGGGATCCTACTCCCTCTTCTGCATGCAATCAATCAACTTCCCCCCCCCCCCCCCCCCCCCCCCAAAAGAAAAAAAAAAAATTTTTTTCTTTTTTTTTTTTTTTTTTTTTTTGAGAAATGATCTATGTCGCCCTGGGTGTTCTGAAACTGGATATGTACATGAAGCTGACCTCAAAGTCACAGCAATCCCCCTGCCTCTGCCTCTTGAGTGTTAGAATTAAGGGCATGTGCTATCATGCCCAGCAAAGTTTTTAAAGATTCATTTAGTTTTATTTTTCGTGTTGAATCCTTTGGAGTAGAGTTCCAGGAGGCTGTGAGCTGCCTGATGGAAATTCTGGAACAGAATGCCAGTCCTCTAGAAGAGCCCCAAATGCTCTTAACTGCTGAGCCACTTCAGCTCCACCAGCAAATTTATTAAAAATTAAAAAAAACAGAAAATCTCAGGTGACTCCCACATCCCTTAACATTTGAGGAGTACAAGGTTAGAGGCAAGTCCAGCATGGTAGCACATGACTCTGATCCCAGCACTCAGAGAGAGGAAGGCAGAGCTGTGTGAGTTGCTGTCCCAGTGAATAGATCAAAAACAGCGGCAAAGCTTTCCTCAGAAAGTGTACTTCAGGTACCCTCTGAATATCTTTATCCTCGGACCTGGCAACATCTCTGGAAGGACCGTTTATATAGAAAGGCAAGACAGACACAGAAGCACAGGGCACCAGAAACAGAATTCTGTTATTGCCCTCACCACTCTTCAGGGAGGCTAGAAGGACGGGCTGTGGGGCCTGAGCTGAACACAGCTTTAACTTGTTTATTATTATTTATAGTGTTCTGCCTGCCTGTGTGCCTGTGGCCAGCAGAGAGCACCAGATCTCACTATAGATGGTTGTAAGCCACCATGTGGAACTGAACTCAGGTCCTCTGGAAGAACAGACAGTGCTCTTGACCTCTGAGCCGTCTCTCCAGCCTCCAGCTTTGAATTTTTCTCTCAGCACTCAGGGGGTTGAGACAGGCGGATCTCCGAGAGTTTGAGGCCAGGGCTACACAGAGAAACCCTGTCTTCAAAAAAAAGTTCTTTGGGGCTGGAGGAACAGCTAAGAGACTTACTGCTCCCGCAGAGGAGCCTGGTTCCTTTTCCAGCGTCTACAGGATGGGTTCACAACCGGCAACTCCAGGCCCTCCACTGGCCTCTGTGGACACTCCCTGCGTGTGGCCCACATCGCCCCGGACGGGAAAAACAGGAATACACATTAAAAACAACAGTGTTGGCGCCCTAGGCACGCATACAGCAGCGCCATGCCCCTCAGCAAAATCTTTTGTTTTTCAAGACAGTTTCTCTGAGTAGTCATTTTGTAGGCCAGACTAGCCTTGAACTCACATCCATCTCCCTCCCTCTGCCTCCCTGAGTGCTGGGATTAAAGTCATGCACCCCTATACCTGGCTGATAAAAAATACTTTAAAGGAGGAAAGTCAGACTTGGCTTCAGAGGTTTAAAGGTTAGGTGAATCATTTTTTGGGCTTCAGATGAGGTAGGTGCCACGGCAGGAGCAGGTGGAAACATATTCATAAGGTAGAGTCAGATGGGGTAGCAGGAGCAGGTGGAAACATATTCATAAGGTAGAGTAGGATGGGGTAGCAGGAGCAGGTGGAAACGGTTGCGTATTCCTAGTGGCCAGGAAGCAGAGGGAGGGTATCACGGGGAGGAGCCAGGCCCAGGTGCACCCTCTGAGGGTGCTATTCCTGTGAGGCTCACAGGCTCACCACTTCCCTCCCAATATTCAGACTGATTAGAACCATTGATCAGAATCAAGTTGACAAGAGTAACCAATTATCTCACCTCCCATTCTTCTCTAGATCTCTCTCTCCCTCCCTCCCTTTCCCCCACCCCACAGGGTCTCAGGAGGGCATAGTGGTACATCTTTAATCTAAGCACTTGGGAGATAGAGGTGGGCAGATCTGAGTTTGAGACTAGGCAGCTCCATATAGGAAGTTCCAGTCCAGTCAGATCAACATAGCAAAGCCCTGCCTCAGAGCGAGGAAGCAAAGCCCAAACAAAACAAAGGCAAAATGGTATGCATTTCAAGCTGGAAGAGAACTATGAAATGGACCTTGAACTCTGGCTCCTCCACGTCCACCTGCCCTGTGCTGGGATTACAGGCAGGAGTCACTGAGATTTCCAGGTGCGTAGCCCACACTGACCTTGTTCCCCCTTCTCCCCATCGCCACATCCTGCAGGCATTAACAGACTCGGGCCAACCTACCCTGCCAGGGTGTGGTTTGTGCATTCTCAGGTTCAACCTGTGTCCCTCGCTGCGCAGGTCAACGGTGCATGTCAGGGGTTTTTGTAAGGATTAATGAAAGCGCTTATAGTAATGGGCGCAGGAAATGCTGTTTTTCCAGTGTCGTCTTTCTCTTTGAGGACTCCTTCCCCCGTCTGTGGCTCTGGGTTCAGCAGGCTCAGCACTGTCTGCTAAAGTCCTTGCAGTGACAGGATGACAGTCTGTATTTTCCTGAGGGCTATTCACGGCCGCTGGGCAGTTTAATTAGGTACTTTCCTAAACCTGGCTTATTTTTGGCTTTTTCCGCACTAAGTAAGTGAGTGGGAGCCGTTGCTGGGGATTCGGAGTTGGAAAAAACAGTAGTCCTCCGGGAAACAAACCAAAACCAAACCGCGGGCCGCTTGAGCACAGGCTGGCCCTTGGACGCGTCAGCGCCGTGCCCGCTGCGTCCGCAAGGGGGCGCGCCGGGAAGTTCCGGAAGTCCGCCCCACTGCACTTCCGCTGAGCTTCGCGCAGCCGTTTGTCCCTCGCGGCCTCCCGTCCGCGTACGAATCTAGCCCGGGAACGGAGCGTCGGGGCAGCCTGTCCGCTCCTTACGGCTCCGGACGGGCGCGATGTGCTCCCTGGGCTTGTTTCCCCCGCCGCCGCCGAGGGGCCAGGTCACCCTGTACGAGCACAACAACGAGCTGGTGACCGGCGACAGCTACGAGAGCCCGCCTCCCGACTTCCGGGGCCAGGTGGTCCGGGTGGGGGTGCAGCGAGGCTCCGCGCAAAGTGGGGCTCAGCAGGGGCGGCGCGGCGGGGCTCGGAGGTTGGAGACGGCTTGCCCACGCGAGAGTAGAGAGAACGAACTGTGCTTTAGGGCTGGTGTTGGCTTGGAAGGGATGCCGGGGCATGCGAGGAGGCTCCAGAAGAGGTAGAGAGAAGATGGAGGATGCTCTCCGTCAGGTCTTTCCCAATGTCAGCCCTGTGAAAAACGATTGGGGTTTGCAGATAAGGGCCAAAAGTTGTTTTTTTCTGCCCCACAAGTGTTACATTTGCGGATATGGGAAATGGGGCCGTGTCCGTTCTGTCTAGTCCAGCCAAAGTTTGGAGATGGCTGGGAGTGCTGGTGAAATCTGGGGAGGACACTGACTGTCTCCCTTGCCCATTTCTGAGGTATAGTGGATCAATCTTCCTGTGCTACACCTGACCAAGGATCCCCTGAAAGCCCCTGGGAGGCTGGACCATGGTACAAGGACTGCCTTCATCCAGCACCGGGAGCAAGTCTGGAAGAGGTGCATCAATGTATGGTGAGGCATGGCAAAGCGTTGCCCAGGCCGAGGTCTCCAGAGCCTGGACGAATGGCGTCACTACGCCTCTGCTTTGGGCTGCTCTTGAGAAGGCTGCTTAATATTAATATCTGTGTCTTCATATTACCCCAGACCATATCAGATGATCCGCCCCTATTGAGAAGTGAAGGCTTTACCTGACGCTTCGTTTATCCCTCAGGCTTGGCTCGGCTTTACAGACCCGCTCCCAGCACCCATCTTAGGCCATGCACTACTCATCCTGGGCTTTTATCTGAAGCTCAGGACAGTTAGGAAAAGGTTGTATTGGTCCACCTGGATTAGGAGTTGAAGCAGTGTTACCTCGTTTCTGACTATCATTTTCAGCTGTGTAGCCTTGGAAACGTTACTTAATGACTGTGTCCTCAAACAGCCCTTTTACAGTGTGGTGACTGAATAGATGTAGGAGCACTTAGAGGCATTTCTGGCACATACTAATCCCTTGGTATGTCTGCTGTCACCATTATGTCAGCAGGGTCCCTGGGTTGCTGGGTTCATCAGTTGTGTCCATTTGTTACTTTGTGAGTTGTTGCCAATCCTCTTTTATTAAAGTTGTCATGCATGACTTGGGAGGGAGCTCAGTTGAGTGCTTGCCTGGCATGCAGGAAGCCTTGAGCTCAGTCACTAGCACCACAGGAAATGGGGAGTGGTGCTGGTAATCTCAACACCAGGCAGGAGGGTCAAAGCTTGTGGTCATTCCTGACTACGTAGCAAGGCTGAGCCCAGCAGGGACTCCATGAGACTCTCTCAGAAACAACCAAACCAAAAAGACACTGGGCAATAGGGTTGTGGCAAGTGGACTGTGGAAACAGCAGGCCCAGGGCCTCACACTCTATAGACGTATTTGCTGATGGAATCACCGCCACATGTTTCTCAGAATGTTACTCTTGGGCTCACTCATACCTTAACTGTTCCACAGATATGTGTATTTGCTTCCTATGTTTCTTGAATTCGTCTCTCCCGTCTCCCACAAATTCAGGCTACTTCAGTTTTTTGTTTGTTTTTTTCTGAGAAGCCCTTAAGTTGTTTCTTTTTAAAATTTTCTGGGTTTTTGAGACAAGGTTTCTCTGCATAACAGCTCTGGTTGACCTGGAACTAGACCAGGCTGGCCTGAAATAGAGACCCTCCAACCTCTGCCTCCCAAGTGCTAGGATTAGAGGTGTGAGCCACCACTATCTGGCTTCCTTTTTTTCTCTATTAAAATAATGAGGTAATGCCTCATATAGCCCAAGCTGGCCTCATTCTCCCTCTGTTGCTCAGGGTCTTGAACTTGTAATCCTCCCAGATACCTTCTCAGTGTTGGGGTCACACACCTGTGCTACCACATCTGATTTTATGTGCTGGTAGGGCTTGAACCCAGGGCTTTATTCACGCTAGGCAGGTACTCTACCTACTGAGCCCAACACACCCCAACCCTCTTTAATGTATGTTTGTTGAATAAATGAAACCTGTTAGGGCTTACGACAGGATAGAGTAATTCTTTATCTTTTTCTCCCCGTGAGGCGGGATATGGGCCTTTTTGGAGTCCTGAATGAAATTGCAAATTCAGAGGAAGAAGGTAAGTATTCTCTGTGGCCCCTCTTCTTGTTAGCCTGCCCTTCTCCACATTTTCCGTTACTCACCCAGAGTGGGTTCTGGTATCCAAACCCATTCATTGCTGGCCCAGGGCTGAAGAGTTTTGACACTCTTCATCTAAGGGTATGACCAGTGCCAGCGCGGTGAGCGCTGTACCCAGTCTCTTTGACACCACAGTGTTTGAATGGGTGAAGACAGCCTGCAGCTGGGCCCTGGCCGTCTGCCGATGCGCCTCCTCCCTGCACGGCTCCCTGTTCCCACACCTGTCTGTAAGTTTGACCCCCCCCCTTTCCTTTGTGGCTGGACCCAGAAGGTGGGGGTGCTGAATAGGTAAGCTCCTTTCCTGTCTTCTGCTGTTCTTTCAGCTCAGGAGTGAAGATCTGATCTCTGAATTTTCCCAAGTAACTAACTGGTGAGTGCATAAGCTCTGGTGACCGAGGGGCAAGTTCTGAGCTGGGAAGGGTGCTCTGAGGAGAGAGCCGTCAAGGCTGAGCCTCCACTCTCCATGCTGTCCCCCCTCCCACCTCCTTCTGCGGATTTTATGTCAGCTTGACACAGACTAGTGTCATTTGGAAAGGGGAAACCTGTGGGCAGGTCTGTGCGGGTGTGCCCTTGTTAATGGTGATGTGGGAAGGCCCAGCTTACTGGTCCTGGGTGCTGTAAGAAGTCAGACTGAGCCCGGTACGGTGGTGCCCACCTGTGATCCCAGCACTGGGGGAGGCAGAGACAGGCGGATCTCTGAGGTAGAGGCCAGCCTGGTCAATATGGTGATTTATGGACAGCTAAACATACATAGTAAGACACTTTCAAAAACAAAACAAAAAGCCCTCGAACCTAATTACCCCACCACACCCTCCAGAAAGAAAGAAAAAACGAGGCAGTAGCCACAGCCTGACTGTGTCAGCCCTTGGCTTCCTGGATGGAATTCAAGCTTCGAGATGAAGGCCGCCCTTTCCTCCCATGTTGCTACCCCCGCCCCCCACCCCCCACCCCCGAACGATAAAGCAAGCCTGAAGGCCCTTTCCCGAGTGGGAGAGGCTGAGCCGCGGGCCGTGGTGGGCCTTGTGCTTCCCTGCAGGGCTAGCTGCTGCCTCCGCGTCTTTGCGTGGCATCCGCACACCAACAAGTTTGCAGTGGCTCTGCTGGACGACTCCATCCGCGTGTACAACGCCAGCAGGTGCGTGGGCGGGCGGAGGGCAGGTTCAGGCCACGTGGCCTTCCTACCGCTGAGGGGTTTTCTGAGACAGTCTCTGCTGGCCGCAAACTCGGCTGCACCTGTCTCTGCCTCCCGACCGCTGGGATTAAAGACGTGCACCAGGACGCCCGGTGTGCACCTGGCCTTTACCTTCTGCTCTGTCTTAAAATATCTGTGCTCTCGACCAGCCCCTACCGGGGCTGCCTTCTCCCTTGTTTATCGCGTCTGGGTGTTTTGCCTGCATGAACATATATGTACACCATGTGCATGCGGGGGAGTTACGGGCATTTGTGAGCTGCCATATAGGTGTTAGGACTTGAACCTGGCTCCTCTAGAGGAGCAGTCGGTGCTCTTAACTCCTGAGCCATCTCCAGTTTCTTTCTTTCTTTCTTTTTCTTTTTTTTTGAGACAGGGTTTCTCTGTGTAGCCCTGGCAGTTGGTAGACCAGGCTGGTCTCAGATTCAGAGATCTTCCTGCACCTGCCTCCTGAGGGCTGGGATTAAAGGCGTGCACCATCACTTGCAGCCTGTTTGCCGCCTTTAAAATTTTTAAAAATTGTCTTGTTTATGTTTGAGTGTTTTGTCTGCATGTATGGCTGCATGCAGTACCTGTGGAGGCCAGAAGAGGGCAACATAATCCTTGGAATTGGAGTTACAAACAGTTGGGAGCTGTAAGAACTCGCATGTATGTGCTGGGAACTGAACCCACACCCTTTGGAAGAGCAGCCAGTGCTGTTAACCACTGAGCCATCTCTCCAGCCTCTTGTTTAATCTTCTGATTGGACTCGGGTTTTCTGAGCTCAGTGTCCCTGCTTTGACTCAGTTCCTACCTTTTTACCTTAGCACCATCGTTCCTTCCCTGAAGCATCGTCTGCAGCGGAATGTCGCAGCCCTGGCCTGGAAGCCCCTCAGTGCCTCCATCTTGGCTGTGGCATGCCAGAGCTGTATTCTCATCTGGACCCTGGACCCCACCTCCTTATCCACAAGGTGAGTCCTGGCAGCCTGGCCTGACCTTGGTGAGGGTCATGCCAGGGGCCCATGGGGGCCTGCAAGTTACCTCCTCACAGCACTTCCCCAGGGCTGTTGGAGGGGCAGACCTAAGGTCAGGCGGGGTCCTAGGATGCTCTGTCTGGACAGAGGGACTTAGACGTCTCTGGGAGCATGGCAGGACATATCTGTGGTGGCAAGCTGTTAGGGTGCCAAGTACGACAAGGAGCGGGCACAGACCCGAGCAGAAACTAAAACTGGAACAGTCCTCAAGTGCTGGTGGTGCACTTGATTCCTGAGTGCGGGACAGGACACCATGGCTACACACCGGAGGGATCCCGTCTGGAAACACTGCCCTCCCAAAAATAAATAAATAATAAAAACAAGAGCCAAGAAAACGTTTTGGCCAGCGTAAGGTGTGGAAGAGCCAAGGGTAGCATTGCGCATCCCCTGCAGCCGCAGCCCCTCGGGGTCGGAGGCGACAGGGCCGCCTCAGCCCAGAAGGCCGCGGCTGCCCTGGGCTACAGAATGACACCTGAGAACAGCTCAGAGAGGGGCGGGAGTGGTTGGTGGTAGTGGAGGAAAGGGAGGTTTGCAACAGTAAATTGTTTTTGCTCATGGTGGCACACACCGTTAGTCCCAGCATTGGGAGGCAGAGGCAGGTGATCTCTGTGAGTTCAAGGCCAGCCTGGTCTACAAAGGGAGTTTCAGGACAGCCAGAACTGTTACACAAAGAAACTGTCTTTAAAAAAAGGACAAATACATTCATTCAGTGTCTGTGGGAACACGTGCCATAGCTCCAGTGTGAGGCCATACGACACTCTGAGGAGTTGGTCCCTCTGTCCTCCGTGGTTCCCTGGGATTGGTTGACCTCAGGTCTTAAGGTTTTAGTGCCATCTGTCTGTGCCCCTCCTCCATTTTTCTTTCTCTCTTCCTCCCCTGCCAGCCCTATTTTAGCTTAGTCTTTATAGAGAAGTTATAAAATTACTAAGTTTCAGTATACTTTTTTTTTTGACATGATCTCTCTATGTAGTCCTGATTGGCCTAGAACGTGCTTTGTGGACCAGGCTAGTCTTGCGCTCACAGAGCCTGACCTGCCTTGACCTGCCTCCTCTGTGCTGGGATTGAAGGGTGGACCACCATGCCTGGTGTGTTTCGGTATACCCTCAATTCAGTGGCTGTGTCAGCATCCTGTGCCACCCCGTCAGCTTCTCGGAGAGCAAAGCTGGTGCCCTCCGTTGCTTTTTAATTCTTCTTGAGACAGGCTTTCTCTGTGTAGCCCTGGCTGTCCTGGAACTCACTCTGCAGACAAGCTGGCCTGGAACTCGGCCATCCAAATGGCCCTGTTCCTGAGTGCTGGGATTAATTGTGGGAGCCACCACTGCCCTGCTGTCCATTTCTGTTAGCTAAGATTAGAAATTACGTGGATCTAACAAGTGTTTCTGTTGATGCCCTGTCTTCTTTTTGTTACTATTCTCTCTTGAGTTGCTTTTTGTTGTAATCATTTAGTTGTATAGAAAGGCACAGAGCTTTGGAGCTGTGGTAGCACTGAGTCATGTGTGGAAACAGGGTTTAATTAGGCAACACTGACCTCAAACTTCAGTATAGGTAGGGTTGGCTGGCCTTGAACTCTTTTCTTTTCTAATGATTTTTTTTTCTAAGACAGGGTTTCTCTGTGTAGCCTTGGCTGTCCCGGACTTGCTTTGTAGACCAGGCTGGCCTTGAACTCACAGAGATCCACCTGCTTCCCAAGTGAAAAGATCTTAGGAGTATACCACACACCCAGCTTCTCCTGAGAACTTTTTACAAAGTGAGGTTTATTTTTTAAATTTTGTATGTCTGAATACCATGTGCATGCGTGCCTAACGAGGCCAGAGAGGACGGTGCTCCTGGGGCTGTAGTTACAGACAGTTGTGAGCCACCGTGTGGTTGCTGGGAAGTGGACCTGGATCTGGAAGAGCGGCCAGTGCCCTTAACCACTTAGCCATCTGTCCAGGCCCTTTCCTAGAAAATTGGATTTTTTTTTTTTAAAGGAGAAGCCAGAAAAGTTTGATTGAGAAGTAGATAAACAATTCTTGCAGCAAGGATGCTACAAAAAACAAAACAAAAAACAGGCTACCCTTTAAAATGTTATTTTAGAAATGTGGAGATGGCTATTCTCCACGGGGATAAGAAGTTTGGGGACCTGATGCCCTCTTCTGGCCATTCTTGGCACCGCAAGCATCTGAGCACTGACATGCAGGCATGCAAAACAGCCACACACATAAAACAGTGAAAGACTTCTTTCAATCGTGTGCGTGTGTGCGTGTGCGCGCGCGTGCCTGTGTGTGCACAGAAGCACCTGCCCCTGAGGCTGGAGGCAGTGGATCCAGTGACTCCTGTCTGCTGGAGTTATAGACAGTGAGCCGCCTGAAGCACTTGCTGCGGTCAAACTTGGGGCCTTTGGGAAAAAGGTACATATTCTAACTGCTGAGCCATCTCTCTGGCCCTGGGTTGCCCTTTTCAAATTAAAAAAAATGTTTCAAAATGTATTATGTGTGTGTGCCTCCTTTCATCCGATGGTCAGAGAACAACTTTGGTTCAGTTTTGGTTTAGAGACAGGGTTTCTCTGTGTAGCCCTGGCTGTCCTGGAACGCACTCTGTAGACCACAGTGGCCTTGAACTCAGAGACTCATCTGCCTGTGCCTCCTGAGTGCTGGGATTAAAGGTGTGTGCCTCCACTTCAAGCCTAGAAAACAAAATTTGGGAGTTGTGCTATCCTTGCTCCGTGGGTTCTGAAGATTGAACTTTTATAGCAGTATTTACAGTAGTGGAAGTCAAGGCTGGGCACAGTGCCACATAAGCAGTCCCAGTGTGTGTTTAAAGAGGGCTGGTGAACAGGCTACGGGGACAGGGAGCTCCTAGGTAAGTTGAGCTCTGAGCTGACTTGAAAGGACAGTTGTCATTCACTGTACAGTTGAGTCACGTGTCAGTGACAAGGGCTTCAAGAGTTAAAGTGGAGAGGGAAGAGGCAGGGCGCCGGCTCTGACGCAGCACTGAAGAGCACACAGCAGGTACTGTTAGGGGATGTGCACCCGGGGATGGAAGGGGCCCATGCGGCTCTTTGTGGCAAGTAGAAGGCTGTGGGCGCATGGAGGATGCTCTGGCAAAGGCAGTTAGGGCGCTGGGTGAGAAGAGGAGCAGAGGTGGGTGTTTGAGGTCATGTGAGGTGGCTCCAGCCCGGTCGGTGTGGACTTCACTCTCAGCACAGCCCCGTTGAGGCCTACCTGGCGGGAGCATCTTCTGCCTTACCCTGGCTCCTGCCCCGCAAACCCAGGTTCTCCATAGACTTCCTTTAACCTCCACCAGAAGCCTTCGTTTTTGCCAGTGTGGGTTGACATGAGAGGCCATGAATTAGGGCGTCCAGCAAAGCAAGGAAATGGAATCATGATGGGGCTTTGCATTTTACTTCTGTGTTGTCTGGGTGCTAGCAGAGAGAAGAGGGCATTGAGACCCTGGAGTCACAGGCGGTTGCGAGCCAGGTGCAGTGAGTGCTGGGAGCCAGACCACCCTCTGGGAAAACAGCAAGCGCTCTTCGCCGCTCTCCCTTTCTTTACCCCCTTGACACGCTTGTTCGCCATCTTCCCCTCTGCCCCTTTTGTTTATTCCTGCAGACCCTCCTCTGGCTGCGCCCAGGTGCTGTCTCACCCTGGGCACGCACCAGTCACCAGCTTGGCTTGGGCCCCCAATGGGGGACGGCTACTCTCTGCCTCACCGGTGGATGCTGCTATTCTGGTGAGTTGGGCCCACCCTCAGTGCTGAGCCTTCTTTGTCTGTTTTATATGATGGAGGAGTTTCATCTGGACTCCTCAGGTTGAAACTGCCAACTCTTGTGTACTCATGAACCCATGTCCTCACGCTGAGCACTCTGTCTTGCTGCTTCCCCTTCTCTGGGCCTTTGTGTGGAAGAGGGTAGCCCACCGTGAGCTGGTTGGTAGTGTTTGGAGGACAGACACTGACTGCCCCGTCCTTCTATCACTTCCCTCTCTCAGGTATGGGATGTCTCAACAGAAATCTGTGTGCCCCTTCCTTGGTTCCGAGGAGGAGGGGTCACCAACTTGGTGTGGTCCCCAGATGGCAGCAAAGTCCTGGCTACTACGCCATCAGCTGTTTTCCGGTGAGTGGGTGAAAGCTGGGGAGGCCAAGAACTGAGACAAAGGCGCTTGGCTTCTGGACTCGACCTTGTGACTGTGAACTTGGAGCCTGAGCCTGTGTTGTTGTCTCTGGCTCAGAGTCTGGGAGGCCCAGATGTGGACTTGTGAGAGGTGGCCAACTCTCTCGGGGCGCTGTCAGGTAAGAAGGGCTGAGGAGGGAACTCTGACGGGCCTGGGTGCCCCGTGCATGGCTCCCCTCTCTGCTCTCCCTCCTGACGTAGCCCTCCTGCAGGCCTTCCTGTCGTTTCCTTTGCCCCTAGACTGGCTGCTGGAGTCCGGATGGAGAGCGACTGCTGTTCACAGTCCTGGGGGAGGCGCTGATTTACTCCCTGTCTTTCCCAGGTCGAAGTGGTGAGTTAAGACTTCAGACCACAGGCTGGGGCGGGCGGGACAGCGCCCTGTGGGCTGCACTGAGGGATGGGGTACAGAAGCCAGGAGACTGCCCCGACAGGAACAGAGGAGGGCCATGTTGGAGGTGCAGCATCAGCAACAATCGTGGCCGATCTTTCTGAGACAACAATACAGACCCCAGATGGAGAGGAGAGGTGAGTTGGAGTGGCCGTGGCAGGAGTGATGAGTGGGACAGACACTGACTGCCCCGTCCTTCTATCACAGGCTCGGAGGGGAGGCCCACTCCATGGTTTGGGACCCCAGTGGAGAGCGTCTGGCTGTGCTCATGAAAGGTAGGAATAAAGAAAATGTCTCTGAGAAAAGATCTGAGATGTGGCTGTCCTGGAACTCACAAGCCTGCCCACCTCTGCCTTTAAAGGCCATTACACCCAACTAGAGAGGGCCTTTCTTGAGCCACAGCCTAATAGATTTTGGTAGCATCAGGGCGCCTGTTCATTGCCTTGCCTTCTGGGCCCAGTGTTCCTGTGCTAGCTGACCATTTCTTACAGGAAACCCACGGGTACAGGATGGGAACCCTGTTATCCTCCTTTTCCGAACTCGGAACAGCCCCGTGTTTGAGTTACTTCCCTGGTAAGTGCAGAGCAGAGCTCTGGCTCTGAGCTCCACAGCATCTCACACCTGCACAAACTCCCTGCCTTCGCTGGCTTCTTACCTCTTCCTCTTTTTGCCATAGTGGCATTATTCAGGGGGAACCCGGAGCCCAGGCTCAGCTCATCACTTTCCATCCTTCCTTCAACAAGGGGGCCTTGCTCAGTGTGGTGAGTAGGCAGGGCGAGGCTGTGTGCACGTGTCGGTGTGAAGCTGTCCTCAGGCTGGCTGAAGGCCCAAGGGTCATGGCGTCTACAAGGTTGCCACTTTGGGTCTTTCTCGTTCTCTGCAGTGCTGGTCCTCAGGCCGGATCACCCACACCCCTCTGTACTTTGTTAATGCTCAGTTTCCGAGATTTAGTCCTCCTCTTGGCCGGGCCCAGGAGCCCCCAGCTGGAGGCGGAGGCTCTGTTCATGAAGTGCCACTCTTTACTGAGACATCACCGACCTCTGCCCCTTGGGACCCCCTCCCAGGCCTCCCACCTGCCCAGCCCCACTCCCCTCACTCCCACCTGTAAATAAAGCCGTGTATTCTATTCGTTTGCGGGCTGCATTTTCTCCTAGCCTGCTGCTGGGGTAAACAGAGCAGGACCCGATTACGGTTCCGCTGTCACTTTCCAGCTGCTGTGCATTTGGTCAAGTTAGTCCTGGGAGGGTTTTTTTCAGGATTTACTGCTTTATGTGTTGGCTGAATGTGTGCCACGAGTGTGTCTACCCCACGGAGGTCAGAGGGGTGTTGGATGCCCTGGAACTGGAGTTGTAGATAGTTGCATGCTGGAGTGCCAGGACACCGGTAGGGAGATGGGTAGCACCAGGGTTCTGCACCTGACAGGCTGCGCTTACAAGTCTGAAGCGTCCCAGGTTGGTGGTCAGGAACTGAGTCAGAGGAGCATGTTTTATTGTACTGCAGCATTTGCAAGAGGCACAGGTGCTGGGCGCTGGGCAAGAGTGGCACGGGCCATGTTCAGGGCACCCTCTCGGGTGTGGTGTCCACCAATGAAGCCACTGGCATGGACGAAGATACAACCAGGGATCCCACTGACTTGGTCCAGGGCCTCATCCCGCAGTCCCCGCCACGGCTCTGGCAGGGGCAACCTACGTAAGAACAAATGGAGGCATGAGGGGCTCATAGGAGGACGGCACATGTCACACACAGGTGGCAGCTTCCAACAATGCTAAACAGACCTGAGGGTAGGGTAGTTCTGTGGGGACTCCTGTATGGATGCAACACCTGCCAAGAAACCTGTGTCCTATGGCTGAGGCAGGAAATAGGTGGGCCTTCTGGCAGGCAGAGAAGATTCAGGGATAGACAGGTGGGGCGCTGCAGCCAGCATGATGTGAGGAAGATGGGTGCCTGGTGCCTGAGCTCAGGTAACCAGCCATGTGGTAAAACGTAGATTAGTATAAAGGGTTAAGGTATGAGCTGTCAGAGAAGAGCCTCGCTGTGTGGCCTAGGTATCTGAGTTTCAGAAGGAGAAACCACCCGAACCACAGTGCCCTACAACAGGACTCACCGGCTCTGGAACGAATGAGGCTCCTTGGGTACACACTGGACTCGCCACTGTCCAGCCTGGTCAGTGTAGACAACAAAGGAGATGGCCCCTGGGGGGGACAGCTGAGATTCTAGGTGATATAGGTGCTCCTTCCAAGGGCACCCACCTTTAGTGAGCTCCACTATCTCCCCACTGGTGTCCACCTGAAAGGGAGAGGATGTGGCTATAGGGTTCGGGTAGGAGCAAGAGGGTGGGGGGACAGAGTGCAGGCCAGCCCTGGCGGCGAGCCACCTCCCGGGCCTACCTTGAATCGCTGGGCCAGGGCCTCCTCTACCACGGCCCTAGCTGGCAGCCAGCTATGCTGGTAGAAATGTAGTCTCTGCAGAAACTCCTCCTGCACCAGATCCATCGCGCGCCTGAACCCTGCCTGGGAAGGACGGGGAAACCACAGACGTTTGGGCACTGGCCTAAATTTTACTTCACAGGACTTGGACAGACCAACCTTTCTTGCGCTTTGTCCTCTGCAGTTCTGACTAGGGCTTCCTGGGCTCTTACCTCAGTGTCTTGGTTGGGCTGGTTCCAGGTGGGATTGAGCCGAGCAACCCGGGCACTCAGGGTAGTGGTGAGGGCATAGCGGGGCTCCCCGTCTTCCCACTGAGGGATCCCGTTGTCCACTGCGTCCACCTCCTCCACGAAGTTCTCGTACATCTAAAGCAGCAACAGGGGAGAGGCACTTGACACCTGAAGGTGGCTTAGGTTTCACAGGACGGAAGTACACACTCCTTCACTATAGCCCTCGGTGGGAGCAGCCCCTGCTCTTAACCTCCAGCTGGCTACTGCCTTTCGGACAAGGATTTCAGTTCCTAGAACCCTGCGGGGATGGATCCCTGGGCCAGGAGGCGGCTGAGTAGGCCGCACTGCAATCAGTGAGGTAGGGGGTGGCCTAGCCCCCCAGTTAGGCGGGAAAGTGGCTGCCTGATAGCAAGAGCAGAGCGAGGCGCAGATGGAGTCATGATATACCATAAATTACGACGTCTGCCTGAAGAAACAGTACAAGGCCTCAAATTCTAGGGCAGAGCCAGTGACATACTGATGAGAAACGGCCCTAGGAAGCAGGCACCATGCCGCTCAGGTGTGATAGGCACAAAAGGCGCTGACCTCAGGGAGCCCTGAAGGACTCCTCTAGGCGCGGCAGCTCTAGCACTGAAAACGAAAGCTGATCCCAGGGCTCTAAAGCCTTGCCACTCCCGAAGTTCTTAACCCACAGTCTGGAGACACCGGAGAAGCAAGCCTAAGCTGCCCGGCATCTCGGGCTGCTGTGTGAGCTGAGGCAGGATGGGATTCCCATGGGAACACCCTGAGGAGCGCTGACCTTGGTACTGTTTGGCCTGAGCCTCAGACTTGCCTGTCTGTAACATGTTCCTTTCTGGCAGAGCTTACCAGCTCCCGTGTCAGCCTGAGTCATCCAGAGGCAGGATCTGAGCCCAGTGTCTCCTGAGTGTGAGCAGCCTCGGCTATGTACCCAGAGATACCCAATAATTCCGTTTTTGAGGAAGGGTCCGAGTTAGCCTGGAATTCAAGATCCTCCTGTCTAAGCCTCTCCAGTGTTGGGTAAAGTGGGCATCACCACACCTGGAGTCATTGTTCTTTGATGTGTGTCAGAGAAAGACTGGAAAATGCTGCTTCTAAAGCCCTTCTCTAGAATGGTGTGGTATTGTACACTTATATTCCCAGCACTTAAGATGGGGAAGCAAGCATACTGTCATAAGTTCAAGACCAGCCTGAGCACCACTGGCAGAACCTATCTCAAAATAAAAAATACTAAGAGCCCCTTCCTAGACACTGATGCCCAGTCCTCGCCCCCAACTCAGGATACAGGCTGAAGGAACAAAGATGCCTGATGGGTTTGAATGCTAATGGCCCCAGAGGCTTCTGTATTTGAAGGCTTAGTCCTCCGGGAGTAGTGGCACTACTTTAGAAGGATTAGGAGTATGGCCTTGTTGGAGAAAGTGTGTCATGGGGAGGGGGTTCTTTGAGGTTCCAAGAGACCAAGCCGGGCTCAGTGCTATTCTGCTGCTGCCTGCCAACCCAGATGCACAACTCGTGGCTGCTGCTTCAGCGCCACGTCCAAGCCTGTCGTCCCGCTGCCCGCCGGGTGGTCTTAACCTCGGAAATCACGAGCAAGCCTGGCAGGGACGGATGTCCACAGGCCCCTACCTTGTCATAGATGGTGTCCACCACGCTGTCCTCTTCACCAGCGCCCAGCAACTGGGCCAGCAGCTTACGGCCAAAGTGCAGATAGACAAGTCCTGCACTGCTCAGCTTGGTCTGCCATGGCTTCCCAGGGCACAGGGAGCTCATCGTTTCTGCAAAAGTCCTGAGGAGCACAGGAAGGGGCTGCGGTGACCATGAGCCCAGGGTTTGCGTGTGGAGACTTGGGGCCTGGCAGGGTGGGGAGTGCTGCCAGGACAGGGAGGTGAAAGGCACTTTTCCTCCAGCGCCAGCTCGGGCCCCGCCGACAGCACCTGCATCCCGCCTGCCAGGACTGACTCACTGCGTACTGTGTCAGGTCTTGTTTTCACATGAAGACCTTAGAGCCTGTTCTGTCCAGTTCATCAGGGACAGGTGGACAAACAACAGAGCAAAGAGCTCACGGTCACTGGTGTGGTGATGTGCACTTTATCCCCACTAGAGAGGCTCTGACACAATGATCTTAAATTCCAGGCCAACTTGGACCCTGATGAAAAAACAGGATGACTGGACCAGTGTGCCAGGACCCCGAGGACCCAACCTCTAGATGCTCAAGTTCTTGTGTAAAGTGTCTGACTATAAACTATGCCCATTCTCTTGTATATGTTTGTTTTTGTACACAGGCTTCCTCTGTGTAGCCCTGGCTGTCCCAGAACTTACTCTTAGACCAGGCTGGCCTCAAACTCAAAGATCTACCTGCTTCTGTCTCCAGGGCTGAGAGCGAAGGTGCAGGACATCATACTTCGCTGCAGTTCTTTTCCTACTTGGTGAGAGTGGGTCTTACGTGATCCAGGACAGGCTCAAAACAGCTAACAAATGACGACCTTTAACCCTGCCTTGCTGGTCCTGCATCTTCTGGATTACGTATGCCTAACAGGATGCAGACCCTGGGTAAGAGGACAAGAAAAGACTGTCCATATTCTATACAGATGCGATTAACTTAAAAAATAAAAAAGAAACCAGGCATGGTGGCATACCCTTAATCCCAGCACTTGGGAGGCAGAGGCAGGCAGATCTCTGTGAATCTGAGGACATTTCAGGACAGCCAGGGCTACATATAAACTCTTTCTGGAAAAAACACAATAGTAGGGAACAAACTTTCCTAAATTGGAAGGAGTTGTGAAATTGTGGGAGGTGGGAAAGTGAAAAGCTAATTTCTTACAGAAGAGTGAGCAGGTGTCTGAGGTGAAGGCACCATCGTGCCGGGGACAGAGGCAGCTGGGGCAAAACACCTGACAAAAATCAGCTTAGGGGAAAGAAGGTTTATTTCAGCTCACAACACCTGGCAGGGTACAGCCTGTCAGGGAGGGAAGGCGGCAGAACTTAGAGCAGAGTGGGAACAGGCGCACGCCCGCAGCGCTGGGCCTGCTTCCTCCACTCAAGCTGCCCAGGGATCAGCGGCTCCCGCAGCGGGCAGGGCGGTCTCACGTCAATCAGGACACCCACAAACACGCGCAGGGGCACGCCCGACCTGGATAATCCCTCAAGGACCCACTTCCCAGGTCACAACAGAATCTAGACTGTCAGGTTGATAATGACACGGGGGAGGGGGCGGAGTCACCCACACCACGTGGTGTCTCACAACCCGCTAACTGCGATTCCAGGGGACTCCGTGGGCGCCGACGCACTTGGCGCACAGACGCGAATGCAGGCCAGACACCCACGCACACAAAATACAGCCGAAGGCCACGCGAGTGGGCTGTCAACCATTAGGCTCCTGCAGCCCGTGGCAAGGGCAGGAGAACGGAGAGCAGCGGCGGGGCCCGGGCGGGACCCGAGCCCGGGATCCAGGAGCCGCGAGCCCCGTCTGCGCGCTCACCTCTGGTGGTGGTCGTAGCGGTGTCGCTCGGGGTTGTACTCGCCACCCACGTCCACCACGACGTCACACGAGGCCAGTTTCTCGGGGTCCCGCGTGCGCACGATCTCCGCGTCCTGCAGGCACAGAGAGCGGGCTGCCGCGGGCTGCGCGTCCGCAGGGGCGCGGGCGGCCCGCCCTCCGCGGGGGCCCCGCGCGGCCGTACCCGGTACTCCGGCAGCAGGCGGAGCAGCGCGCAGGCCAGCGCCTCGTCGCAGTGGAAGGTGCCGCCGTGCGTGCCGATCCGGGCCGGCGCCATGCCGCCGCAGCGTCTCTTCGGGGGCGGACTGGACTCGGGGCCGAGCATGCGGCGCGGGGCCTGCAGCGCAGACCGCGGCGGCCACAGCCGGAGGACAGCGCGCAGGAAGCGACGGCCCATGCGCCTCCCTCCCCGGGAAGCACGCCCCGGAAACGGAAGCGTCGGCCGCATCCTCACTTCCGCCTGCCAGCCGTCCCCACGGCAACCGGAAAGGAGCGTGCTCCGCAGAGCCCCAGCTGGACCCTCACCCGGGTACACCCTCTGGCCACCCCCAGCTCACCACCGCCACGTTTAAACAAAAGACGCCCACCATTCGCCCAGCTGGCACATTTATTGACATCACACCCGAGACCCTCTCTTCCCAGACACCAGGCAGCCACTGCCCAAAAAGTCCCAGGCCCCTTGAAACAGGGTTCCTCTGCTTTGTTTCCGCGGCTCGCTCTCAGGCCTTGGCAGTAGCCTGAGCTGCCCCCAGGGCTGTGAGCTGCTGAATCTTCTGGCTCATCATTTCCATGACAGCTAAGAGAAAAGAAGGAAGAGTCACAGCCTGGTCAGGAAGTGTGCTGGAGAACCCAAGGAACACTGCCAGTTAAACTGTGGAGGGCGCACACGCACAGATTTAGAATCTACACTGTTGTCAGTCGGTATGCTAAGCACTGGAATATAAAAAAACGTGCACAACATTAGCCATAACCAGAAACACCTCATGTGAGGGCACGATACGACAGTGGAGGTCCATATTCCATCCTCAGCACCACTGCGGAGCACTGTGAGCGCAGCCAAGGCTACAAGAAACGCTGTCTTGAAAAACAATAACAACAATAATATAAAAATTAAAAATCAGATGAGGCACATGGATTGCCTTGACTTCTAGGCCTGAATAGGCTATAGATTCTTAGTGTATAGTCTAGTCTACATTCTATTCTCTAGTTCATAGTATTCAATGAGACTCTGTCTGTAAACAAAAATAAAAAAAAAAGCCATCAGCCCTCCCCTGGCTTTAACATCAGGAGCTTAATAACAAAACTGCCTCCTTGAGTAGGTTCCCATAATGCCCTTTCCAGACTGATTTAGTTGGTTTGAACTGGACTTAGATTTTCTTTTTAAACTGCCTAGAGGACTGTTCTATGTAGCTTAGGTGGTAACTGCTGGCACTTACTCAGCAGATCCCTGTGTTTACAGGCTTTTTATCCTAACTCATTAACAGATTTTTCTTCTCAAGTACTCAGACCCTTACAAACGTCACTCTCAGAATCTAGATGACACATCAGGACACCAAAGACACACAGAAACATCTCTTTGTTGTTTCTGACACACAGAGATGTGTGTCTCTGCCTCTGCCTCCCCAGTGCTGGGCTCACAGGTGCGCACTGCTACCTCCGGCAGAGACATGGTTTTGCCCTGGAGAGGATAGCTCCTGTTACAACCCGTGTTCTAGGTTCTTTGCGTTTGTATGTGTGCCATCATGCCCTATGCAATGACTTTTCTTTACCATGAAGGTAGAAAGGGTCAGGAGGTTCCCAAGGGGCTGTGAGATGGCTTTAACAGCTGAAAGTGCTTGCCACACAAGGCTGGTAAAGTTTAATCCCTAGAACCCAGAATGCAAGGAAAAATCCAATTCCTGAAAATTTTCTTCCAACCTCTACACAGGTACCGTGGCATTCCTGTTCCCCTTCTCTCTCTCTCCTCCTGTCTGTCTGTCTGTTTCTCTCTCCCACACAAACAGTGACAAATACAACTTTACAGACAAGAGTAGATATAATGACGAGGCACCCTGGGCAGAGCTTACCTTGTTTCATGGCGTGCTTTTCCTGCAGGGCTGGTTGGATTTTCTCCATCTGCTTGGTAAGGAAGTCTATCTTCCTTTTGAAGAAGTCCTTGGCATCCTCAGCTGTCTGCAAGGTTGGAGGTGAATGGGAGGAGGAGAGCCGGCCTTCACTGCGCCCCTCCCTTCAGCTCCCTTCACCCTCCGGGGACATGCCCCGCCTCCCCTCACCTTCTCCACATAGTAGCCAGTGCCCACATCAATGAGGACATGTCCCACGTCATGCAGCTTCCCAGGGACGTACATCTGAAGCCAGGGTTAGGGGAAACTAGCCAGCATGAGACCAACCGGGGTTCACAGTGAAAGCACTTGAGAAATGAGCCGCAATTACGCTGAAACCGAGAAAAGGGGCAATTTCCCAATTCCAATACCCTACCATGTTTCCATTTCGTTAGCAGAACGCCAGCTTTCTCTCCGTAGTAGACTAACATCCCAAACAGCAAAGAGAGACACCACACGTCAACCTTCACTGAACTCTGATAGAAAACATTGGGTGGACACCGATCCAAGACTGGCCAAGGGAACGGTGCGGTTTACGTTACTTAACATCACTGGGTGACCGTAATCAAAGCTCTCCCCTTTGGGAAAGCTGAGGAGGAAGACAAGCAGCATCTCCCGCTGGAAAGGATACAGAGCTCGTCAGGGGGACCAGTAAGTCTTTTCCTGTGAAAGCAATGAAGACAGACAGCTGGGCAAGGCTGGGCGCTCCCACGTGAAGGTCTCAGGGGGCCTCCCAACGGGGCTCAGCGTCCACACTGAGGTGGCGGGAGAGGACTCTTGCACATTTTGGTTTTCGGTAGGCGGCAACATGAGGGGGCTCGTGTGGCTACACACTTCATAACGCACAGCTTTCTCTAAGGGAAACCGGGTTGGGACGCAGCGCCGGAGGCGGGCGCGCGCCGCTGCCCCGGGCGCCCTCACCCGCCCAGCCATACCCTCGTTGCTCTTGTTCAGCACGCTCAGGCAGTCCTTGGCTTCCACATACTTGGTCTGCACCACCTTGAGCTGCGCGATGGACGTGGACAGGAACTCCACCTCCTACAGAGCCAGGAAGAAAGGTCAGCGCGGCTCCCGAGGAAGCGGGCTCGGGACCGGGGCCTCCCCCGCCGCGAGGGCACCGCCTCACCTGGTCCAGCTGGTTCTTGAGCATCTCCAGCTGCGGCAGGTTCAGCTCCGTGATGTTGATCGACTGCGCCATGTTGGGAAGGAGGAGCGCCGGGGAGGAAGCCGGCCGCGCCGCCGCCGCTCTAGCCAGCCTCCGCGGCATCTCCGTGGTGCCGCCGCGGCTACGCTCTGCGCCCGGCGTCTCTATGGCCGCGCGTCTCGGAGGGGAGCGGGACAAGCTGCGCCCTGGGCTGGGCCGCAGGGAAACCCTGGCAAGTCACGCTGGCGAGACAACCCTGGTGCCTGGCCGGGAGCTGGCCTGTGCTCTGACAGTCACTAAGGTGCATGTGAAAACAGTGCCTGGAGGACAGGTAAGCGGACACACCGAAGAGACAACTTTGCCAGCCAGCAAGTACAGCGTACGGTCTTCGCCCTTTGCGTATATTTTTGTATCGCAGTGTTTGCAGGCCAACCAAACCGCGGTCCTCTGGAAGAACAGCCCGGAGCGCTTACCTGCTGAGCTGTCCAGCTCCAGCTAACTGTGTGCAGGATATGATACATGGATATAAGGTAACATGCTTCCCAGGAACCTGAAACCTCGCAGAATCTGCTGCCAGCACCGCTAAGTGTACCAGCCTTAGTGCGAAGAGCAATTAGTGCGGCCTTTTGGTACGCCACGTAAAGGTTATCTTTGTATTGTTCAAATGCTAATCTCTGTACCCTGGAGTTTGGTATTGTTATTCGTATGGCTGCATCATATTTTGTAAACACCCCTTTTCACCCTCTGGTTTAATAGCTGAAGAGCCAATTGCTAAGGCAGGAGAGGATAGGCAGGATTTCCAGCAGAGACAGGAACTCTGAGAAGGAATCTGAGGCGGGAAGAAAAGTGGAAAAAGCTGGTTAGTCCTAAAGGAATGAATTAAATAAAATTAAAAAGAACAAGCCGAAATGCAGATGGTCGCATTTTGCGTTAGTCTTCAGTTTTTCATATTCTGATTAGAGAGCAAGCCATTCTCCACAGGAAAAACATACTGATTTGAATATGTGAATAAAAGCCGCCAGTTGATGCAACACAGACTCGCACAGACACACACAAAAGAATAAGCCATGTAGAAGTTTTACTAATTTTTTTTTTCCACAAAGGTTGACGTCAGCTGTAAGTAAAGTATCAGATTGAGAAGCTAGGCAAGCATTAATTGGCTCTTTGGCTTTCAAAGATGTTAATGCTGAATGCCACAGTGTGAGCAGGCTTTTAAAGGCAGGATCAGCACCAATAGATGACTGGATGCCCTGTTTATGATGCAACTTCAATAGATGTAATCGCTAAAGGCTTTGAGACTAGTCAAACTGTCAAATGTCTTGCCTGTGGCAACACTGAAAGACCAAAGTCATTTCAAAATGAATTGCAGGCAGAACCAAGGTAATTCCGAAAGAAGGCCTGCCGTTTCTGAAATACGCAGAAGTTGTGGCGAAGGCTGGCATTGGATTAGTGAATACAGATCGACAAGGGACAAACAACCAGATATCCAGACTGGAGAGATGGCTCAGTGGTTGAGAGCACTGGCTGCTCTTCCAGAGGACTCTGGCTCAATTCCCAGCACCCACAGGGCAGCTCACAACTCCAGTCCCAGGGGATCTGACACCCTCACAGATACACATGCAGTCAAAACACCAATACACATAAAAATAAATTTAAAAAATTAACACATATCAAGGTCAGAGCAATTTTAGTAGGTAAAACTCAGGAGAAACCAGAAAACAAGTATTTTGTCAAACTGCTATAGATGATCACAGGCCAAAACTAAAAGTATTTATAAGTCATATTGAAGGTACGGTAGACCCTGGAGCAGATATGGCAACTTTACCAAAATCTTGGCCTCTGGTTGGCCTTTTCAGGAGGTAAATACACAGTTTCTGGGGGTTGGAGCCTTAGCCCTTTCCCCAGCAAAACAAAGTGTGAGAGAGCTCAAAGGTATCGGGCCAGGTCAAATAGATAAATTAAAGCTAAATGTGCCTAATACAGCCATGAATTTGAGGATGTGACTTGTTGCAGCAATGGAAACACATAAACATTCCTTCAATCTAAAAATAAATGATAAAATAAAAAGTGCTTCTGAGAAAATACTGAAAGGTGCTATCAAGAACAATCAGTGAGTCCAGGACGGCCAGGTCTACTCAGAAAGACCCTGTCTCCAGAAAAAAGTCAGCGACTGTCCAGGCTGTCTAGTGTCTTTCAAATGTTTCAACCACCCCAAACGACCCTGTCAGAAAAAGGGGGGAGGAGGTATAAAAGGGTTAAGTTCTACAACCTTAGAAACAAGTTAAGGCCAAGCTTTTTCAAGATAAGATCTCACTACATAGGCCCTCCTGAAACTCACTTTGTAGACCAGGCTGGCCTTGAACTCAGAGATCCACCTGCCTCTGCCTCCAAGTGCTGGGATCACTGGTGTGCCACCACCCCCAGCTGAAGCTTTTATTATTGTCATTATTGGGAGCTGGCGGTCTGAAGAAAGTCCCATTATAAGCAACCATTTCTAAAATCGTTGAGGAAAGACACAAAGGCAATGGAGGCTTTAAAAAACGGCCTCAGCACCTTTCCCCTATCTCCAAAGTGAGCATTTTGCTTTTCTTTTTTTGAAACAGGGTCTCGCTAGGTGGCCCTGGATGGCCTGAAACTCAACAGTAAAGACTAGGCTTGAACTCACAGAGATCAGCGGTGGGCTTCTTGATGGTCCTCTGTTCAGTTTATCACCCAAAGCCCAGCCACACCCAACTCTGTCCTGTGGTTTTGTCTTTCCTCCCCAAATTCTCAACTCCTGGAGCTCCTCCCATGTGCTTAATATTCACACAGCAGGAACGAGGCGGGAACTTTCAGGTCTTTAGATGCTTTTGGATTTTCACAAAATGAGGCTTGGTATATCTTTATTAAGGTCATATTAAAAGAAAATATTTCATACAAAACACCAGGAAAAAAATCACTTTAAAATTCTAAATAGTTAAAACTAAGTTTGGAGGTAGACAGTCACACAGCTTCTACCACAGGTAAGACAGCTTCAAGGTGCTTGCAGAGAGACGGGCAGGCCGTACGCGATGGGTGCGGCCCCAATGAGAAACTTAAGTCGGGGGGCCTGGCGGGCCTGGCTGACGTAGCAGAGAAGGGGGGCCCCTGGGCCTGCTCGGAGCCAGCCCTGCAGCAGAGCCTCTGTGTACCGGTCAATGTCTCTGTCAGTCACATCCCAGAGGTTGCCTAGGAACAAGGGGCTTGGAAGAAAGCATGAAGAAGTGTAAAGTAAGGGCTCTGGAACAAAAACACGGGGACACACTATTGGTGCAGATGAGCAAAGGCCTGAAGCAATAAGGGGCTACCGCCCTTGGCTTATGTTCTAGCAGGGCCCGGGACAGGAGCAAAGGTGCACGTGAGACACTCAGGGCTCGGACCCTCAGGATGGGGGCACGACCTCTACCGCCCTAAGAGCAGGACAAGCCCTTGGCCTTACCAGCCGGCCATGATGTACTTGAGCACGATGCCAGCTCCCTCCAGGTCCCCATGCACAGCGAGGGCCGCGCTGCTGCAGCCAAACAGCAGCGCCACTGCGCGGCAGCTGAGGCGCAGGACAGCCTGCCCATCAAGGAAGCGGGCACCAGCTCCATGCCCTGCGTAGCTAGGGCAGAGGGGAGTGAGGCTGGCATCAACTTACCAGTTTCCAGAGCTCCAAATGCCACAGCAATGGTAATGACACCCCCCTCCAGAGTGCCCCCCCACCTCCCCACCCAAACACTCACACGTATAAGTCCCGCTCTGTCAGGGCAGCCTGCACCTGCTCAAGGCTTGGCACTTCCCCAATCACTCCTCTCCAGCCAGCCTCACTGCAAGGGAAAGCCTGGAGTCAGCCCTCGGCAGACACCACGTAGCAAAGAGGGCAGAGGAACAGCTGACGAAAAGAGCTGCACACACACACGTGGCCTCTGCATGGCCTCTCCCCTTCCCCACCCTCATCCCTGACCTGCTGAAACTGGCTCGGAACCTCTCCTCTGTGCTTGACAGGTTGCTGTGGGGGTTTAGGACATAGAAGGCATTCTGTGGATCAACACCGTGGCTCAGCACCGACGAAGCCCCAGCCTGCGGGGCAAGCACTGGCAATCAGGGTCTTGGTCAGTCCAGGAGGCCCCCAGCCCCAGCGTACTCTGAGCCCCTTCCCATAATGGCCACTCCCACCATTCCAGGGTTTCAGCCTTCTTTCTTTAGGCTTTACTCAGCTGCCAGGCATCCCCGGGCCCCGCCCCCACCTCTTTAGTGATGGAGTAGCTGAGTAGGAAGCGGAAGGAGGGCAGCCGGGTGACAGGCAGTGCTCGGAGGACGGGCATGCTCTCCCATGGCAGCTTCTGCAGGTCCTGGGAGAAAAGCATTTCCAAGGTTGCTATCCCCAGCCACTAAGTGAAAACGCCTGAGGGACCTAGAGGGGAGCTCACTAGTGCTCATTGCCCTCTGGACACTGCTCTGGGGTGAAGCTCTGTACCTTGTCTAACACCAATACAAGGTGCTGATTTCCCGGGGCCGCCTGGCTCTGTACCCGCTCTACCGCCTCACTCAGGAGCACACGGGCACGCTCTGGCTGGGCTGGGCACAGCCCATAGGCCAAGGCCTGAACATCCTGGCTGCTGAGGGTTCTGGCACTGCTAAGAATGACCTAGGGAGAACAGTGGTTAGTGGCTAAGGCTGGGAAAGGAGTGCCACCTTCCCCTTTATTTCCGTGACTCACTTTGAGGAGCGTGCAGTCAGGGTACTCCCAGCCACAGTCCTGCAGCAGCTCTTGTAGCCGGGAGGCCTCCTGAGCAGGGCCAGGCTCCGAACTGCAGGGCAGCAGCAGGCCCCTCCAGCAGCCCAGCACGCTCTCCTCCAGGGAGGTGATGAGGTCCTAGGGCAGGAACAGCAAATCATCAGTCTTAGAAGACCTGTGTATTAGTGTTCTGAGTCAGCAAAGATCGAGACTTCACCATGGCACTGACAAACATGAACAGGTGGGCAGTGGGCTTAAATCCTTCCGTGAACCTTTTGTTGTTCTCTTTCTCTTTCATTCTTTTCTTTTCTGAGATGGCTTCTCCAGGTAGCACTGGCTGTCCTAGAACTCACTACATAGACCAGCCAGCCTCAAACTCACAGGGATCCACTTGCCTCCTGAGTGCTAGAATTAAAAGTACACTACCACACCTAGTTTTTTCTTTTGAGAGAATCCCACACTGCAGCCCAGACTGGCCTTGAGCTGTTCCTGTTTCAGCCTTCCCCTAGACTGCAGGCTTGCCTCACCGATCTTTAGTGTGGGCATAAGGTGTAAATCAAATGCTAATTTCCGTACCCACATAACTGGCTACAATCTTTGTTCTGAGCTCTCCGGTCTCAGTGCTGTATAAACACTGTCCCCCAATTGTCCCCTGATATAACAATGAAGCAACTTATAGCCAGTCACCGAGCAGGGGAGAGAACAGGGCTGGATGTCCTGGCAGCCAGGGAGGAAGCAGGGGACTGAGCCATGGGCAGAGGCCCAGGAGAGAGGATAGAGATTCAGCTGGAGGAGTGACAAAAAGTGCAGATATCTCTGGGATTCTGGCAAAGAGGAAGCCAGATTAGCTTACAGGGTTAAGAATAGAGTAATAACTACTCAGTTATTATGCTGTAAAGCTTGTAAACAAAAAAATTTAATAGTCTCAATCATTTGTGTAAGAGCCGGGTTAAGAGAGAAACTGAGAAACAGTTTTATAAAAAGTAACTACAACACTTTGTTGAAATAGGATTTTATATTTCCCAGGCTAGCTTCCTATGCAGGAAAAGTGATTATGAAGCTGGGCATTGTGGCTCATGCCTTTAATCCTAGTGCCTGGGAGGCGGTAGCTCTCTCAGAAGGAGGCCAGCCTGGTCTACAGAGTGAGTTCAGGACAGCCAGGGCCACACACACAACACAACCTATCTCAAAACAACAACAACAACAAAACAAAAACAGAAAAACGAAAAAGAAAGAGATTGTGAACTTCTGGTCCTCCGGCCGCTACTCCTGAGTGCTAGGTTACAAGCTTGCACAACCACGCATAATTTTTGCTGTTCTGGGGCTCAAACTGAACACAGGGGTCCTACATGCTAAGCAAATATTCCGCCAACTAAGCTACACTCCAGCCTTGTTCATACAGAGGGAGAGGGAGAAAGAGGGCAGGCGGGCGGGGTCATACCCAGGCTAGCCTCTAACTTGCTATGTAGCTGAGGATAACATCAATTCCCATCTTCCTGCCTCTCCAGGGCTGGGATTTACAGGCTGTGGTTATGGCACAGCAGCCTGTCTGGAGCTCTTTTTTTTTTTAAATTGCCCCTCAAATCAGGCCTAGTGGTAAATGCCTTTAATATCAGCACTCAGGGGGATGGAGACAGAGGCAGCTGGAGTGCGGTAAGTTTGAGGGCAGCCTGGTCTACAGTCCAGGACAGCCAAGGCTACAGAGAGAAACCCTGTCTTAAAAACCAAATTAAATTAAATTAGATTCCCCCTCAAATGAGCTCACTTCCATCTGTTTTGTACTTTTGAGACTGTAGCCAGGCTACCTTTGAACCTGAGACAACCCTCTTGCCCAGCCTGGGCAGCACTGGGAGACTGGCATGAGCAGCCATGCAGGTCCTAATTCTTCAGGTAGGAGCCTGAAGTAGCTCAACACTGATCGGACCTCCACTAGGAAGAGGCTGCCCCTCCCCTGTGGTCCCTTCCATGCCGGCCTCCCCACCCGGGAGCACACACCTCCATCCTCTGATCCAGTGCCAGCCGCCCCGTCCACCATGCTCGTTTCTCAGTACAGCTGCTGTTTTCTTTCTGGTCCTTCTGGATGGCATCAAACTCTTTGAGCACTGAGCTTAGTGGGAACTGCGGGAGATGAAGAGTTGAGGACATCTGGCTTATCTAGCTCGGGCACCAAGGCCCGCCTATGGCCAACACCAGTCCTTGGAACAAGAACCCCACCTTATTTTGGGCAGTGGGGATCTTGACGGTAACTGGGGGGTTGTCCTTTTGCAGTCGGGTCAGTAGGAGAGTGTTGCTCAGCGTTCCAGGCTGGAGGGTGGCCAGGGCCAACACGCAGACAGTGACCCCTAAATCACACAGAAGACACATCCAGAATCACACTACCTTTCTGCAGGCGCTTGCAGCCCTGCCTCTCCGGAGCCCCCAACTCCGCCGGAGTTCCCGGTGAGCCCTCTTTCCCCTATAGCTCCCTGGGAACAGGCGGCTGGTGCATCTGTGTGCCCCTCACAGCAGTTAGCAAAGGTTCCATAGCATCTGCTGCTGTTTCATTTCTCACATCTGGACTGATGTGAGAATGCATAAAAGGCATGACAGAGGGCATGGTGGCACATGCTAAATCTCGGCACCCAGAAGGCTGACGCGGAAGGAGCATTTTGAGTTTCAGGCCAGCAAAGGCCAGTGTATCAGAAAGAAGAAACCCAGCATGGCTAACCGACTCTCGGCTCATCTACCCAGCTCTTCAGCTAGACACAGAGGAGAAACCTGGGAGAAGCACATGCTGTACCACTGGGGAGCTGAGCCAGGTGCTCCTGGAAATCGTCCTTCTCTGCCTGGGGGAAGCAGCCAGATCCCCAAGTCCTGAAGGAAAACAGGCGCTGGATGCGGGCCAGGGGGACACTCCCTGGCCTCTCCTTCAGGTCCAGCTCCTGGAGGCGCTCTGCTAGTTCAGGAGCTCCTTGCTGCTTCTGGGCCTTGCTGTGGGAACACAAGCAGGAATGAGTCTCCTCGGGTCAGGAACCTGAGGAGTCTGCCCAGTCCCCCACCTGAGCGCGCACCTGAGCTGTCGGTGCAGGTGGGTGAGCAGCTGGTGACGGCACGTGATGGAGACAGACTCAGCGACGAGGAACGCAGTGGCACAGGGATCCCGCTGGCCCAGACACAAGGCCAAGAAGCGGCAGAGGTGGGCGTAGAGGCCGCTGGGCGGGCAGTGACTGACAGCGCGGAAAGCAACGCTCAGGGAGTCGGAGATGGACTCCAGGGTAGAGAGATCTGAACAAGACAGTCAGGGCAGCTGCTAAGACCAACATCCCACTTGGTAATGAACAGGACCCCTGAGGAGCCCTCGCCTCACCCCAGAGAAGAGCAGCCACTGCTTAGCGGCCATGTGCCAAGAGGGCTGGCGGCTCCTATCGGGCAGCCCCGTACCCTACCCTCCCTGAAGCCCAATGGGAGGCAGCAAAAGTTCTATGCAAAGTGCAGAATTCAACCAGGAGCAGAGACTCTAGGAAGCCAGAACTACAGACAGACTGGGAGACGCACAGATTGCCTAGCCTGTCACGCCAGCGCTTAGAGACTGAGCTCCAGACCGGCTGGGCACAGTGACCCTGTCTCAGAACGAGGGGAAACTAAAAAGCTGATGTTTGGGTGTCTTCCTAGCATTAGTTGGCAGACAAGCCTGCGACAAACAGCAAAGTCCAGGCCAGCATAGGCTATTAGACTTTGCCTCAAAAACTGTTTTTAAAGCTGGGCTCTGGGGTGTAGTTGGTACATGGTAGGTAATCTCAGCACATGGGAGACTGAGGCAGGAAGACTGGGAGTTCAAGGCTTGCCTGAGCTACATATGCCTGCATCTCAAAAACAAAACAAGGGTTCTCACAGAGCTGGCTCAGCAGGTAAAAGTTCCCTCTGACCTCCACATGTATGCAAATGTCACTTTCCCAAAGAAGTAAAAAGCTGGGCCTTTAACCCCAGTACTCGGGAGGCAACGGCCAGGAGGTCTCTGAATTTGAAGACAGCATGGCCTACATAATAAATCCTGGGCCTATTCAGCGAGACCCTGTCTGAAGAGATGGTTCAGCTGTTGGTGTCCACTGTGCAAGCCTCAGCCAGGCTCAGCAGCCCGTCTCCCCGCCGAGGAGGCGGAAACAAGGGGCCCTCTGGCTGCAGCCACTCCAGCTCATCAGTGAGCTCCAGGCTCAAAAGCCAAGGTGGAGAAAGTGAGCAAGGGGACACTAGCGTCAGTCTGCAGCCTCCACATGTGCACCACGAGTGTGCCCCACACACATGAACACACACACACACACACACACACACACACACACACACACACACACACAGCTGGATGTGATCCTAGAAGCCACCCTGGGCTACATGAGACTAAGTTTCAAGGGAAATTTCTTCAAGAGTTTGCCTCTCCCAAAAAGGCAGATATCAAGAGACCCAGCTCAGCCGTCTCTAGGAAACCTAACCTCAGGGGTCAGTGTACTCACCAATGGGCACAGGGACTGAAAGGGGCCGCAGCCAAGGTCTAGGGTCACTAGCGGGCTCCTTGTCCGGGTACAGGACAGAATGCTCTGCCTTGCTGGAGTCCCGTCTCAACACCTCCCGTTCTCCTGTGGGGAGAGCAGGGCCCGCAGCTGGAGCCTTCTCACCCGGGGAGAGGGCACGACCGTTTCCCAGTGCCCCGGCCCCAGCCTCTTTCTCCTCTTCTACAACTCTCCCCCAGGGCCAGGGAAGGGCTTCTCCTGTTGGCCCCGGTACTATCACTGCTTTCCTGTTGTATGTTTGTGCCGGGGACACAGACTCCAGACACATGCCTGCTGCTCCCCCTTGAAGCCCTACCTGAGGTGGCGTCTTCCCCATCAGAACCCCTGAGAATCTCAAAGCTCATTTCCAGCCGGCTGTCCGTCAGATTCTCTTCAGGGATGGTTCTCATGGCCTCAGGCCCCACGCTGGCCCGGACACCGACAGATGTCTTGGCAATCTCTTCTTCACAACGTCCTGGTACCTCCTTCTTGGCCCGCCGACTCCTCCCACTGATCCCACTGACACTTGACCGTCCAGGGCCACTACCTGTGCCAACTGCTGCGTCTGTCTTCAAGCCGGGACCCTTCCTCATCTGGCCCCGGCCCCGGGTCCCTCGTCTTCTCACTTGCTCCACAGGTTGTGGTTCGGCTAAAACAAGGTCTTCCAGGTCGCTGTCATCACTGAAGCTCACCTGTGACCAGGACAGGGAGGGATAAGAGACTCGAGGCAACACCTCCCAACAGCAGGTGGCTGCCCTGGCAGCCTGGGAAGACTTCCCACACTGTGCCTGCCTCTCTCGCCAACTCGGTTAGGAAGGAGACAGAGAGAGCAAAGATGGAGATGCCCAGGGAAAGGAGCCGCCAAGCGAAGGATGTCGTAGGTACCTGCGGGCAGATGGACACTCACTAGCAGGGCTATGCCGAGGCCACTCCCACCTAGAACACAGCCCCTCCTCACCCTGAGGCGAGTCTGAGCCCTCCTATGTACTCTGGGAGCCAAGGGAGCATCGGGCTTGCTCTTCGTGGGATGGACTTCTTCAAATATGGTGAAAGGGACCCGAGCGCCAGCTGGCCTAGCCCGGCCTGGGGGCTTCGGGGTACAAGGTGGCCCTTCCTCCTCCAGAACTCTCTGGGCACGGTTGTGGAGGGGTGGCGGGGCAGAGGCTGCCTGCCGGAGCCCTCGTCTGGAGCATTTCTGTCTCTGAATCTTAGAGGGCTCTACGACTTTGGGACTTTTTATTAATGGTGGCTGCCAGCCCCAAGTGCTTGCAAAAAGCTGGGTACCACAGCAGCTGAAGCTGGCCAGCTTCGCAAGGGCCTGAACCAAGAGCAGGCTGGCTTGCCAGAACTCCAAGCATTGTATCCGTGCTGCCACGAACTTCAGCCCCAAAGTCAGGACCTTCCCCAGGCTCTTTTCAGAGGTCTGATTCAGGTACTCCAGCGCCAGGTGTGTGTACACTTGAGCCATGATCTCATCAAAGAGGCTTGGCGTGGAAGAGGGGGGTGCCGTGTGTCTCAGAGAAGCCTGAAGTCTCTGTGTGAAGCGCTTGGTGGCTGCAGGGCAGCCCTTCAGCACGAGCTGCAGCAGATCCAGACCCTGGGCCTTATGGCCCGTGGCCAGCCTCAGTCCTGCAGTGACTAACACCCAGCGCAGACAGATGGCTGAGAGGCCAGGGCTGGCACATAGAGAGCAGTCGCAGCAGGAGGAGTGGGACAGGAAGCCAGGCTTGGGTGGCGGCTTGGTCTTCAGGACTGGGGAGGAGTTTGCAGAGGGCTGGATGGGGCCGGGCTCCCTGGGCACAGTGGCCACCAGCTCCAGGGCAGGGCCTCTCAGGAAGGGTTCCTCCTCTGGCAGCAGTGGAAAATGGGGTACTTGAGCCCTCTGTTTCCCCTTCTGCATATACACCTTCTTCACAGAGTCTGGGCGCTGGGTCGCTGCAGCAAACTCTAGGGAGAGGGCAGATCAAATATTACCAGGCTGAGCTGGGCGCATGCCTGTGAATCCAGCACTCGGGGAGGCGGAGGCAGGCGGATCTCTGAGTTTCCACCATATGGGTTCAAGCTGCCGGCCTTGACAGCAAGCATCTTTATCCACTGAGCCATCTTTTGAGCCCTGAAACAATTATTTTTGTTTGGTTGTTTTTTGAGACAGGGTCTGATTTGGACTTGGCTGGCCTGGAATTCATACAATCCTGGAATGGTGGAATTAAAGGCACGTGGACCCACACCCAGCCCTTAAATAGAAAGGCAGCAGGGTGTGCTGGCATACTCCTTTAGTCTCAGCATCAAGGAGACAGAGTCAAAAGCCAGCCTGGTTACTCAGTGAGTTCAGGCTAGCAGGACTACACAGGAAGACCTTGTCTCAACAACAAACAAACAAACAAACAAACAAACAAACAAACATATAAGAAAAGCCAAAGGGGGGAGGCAGAGGCAGGTGGATCTCTCCAAGTTGAGGCCAGCCTGGTCTACAAAGAAGTCCAAGACAGCCAGGGCTACACAGAGAAACCCTGTCTCAGAAAATAAAAACAACAACAAAAGATGCTCTGGAGAAGGACACTAACGGTCTGGCCTGACAGGGGTCACTGTCACCCAACACCCGTGTGGAGGCAGCCAAACCTTCACATGTGTGGCAGGCTGTCACATGCAGTCCCTGCCAGGCGAGGAGGGAAGCAGCAACTCACCTGTGGAGGACTCTAGCAGGAACAGAACCTGCTGCAGGTCTGACTCACAGAGGTCACTGTCGCCTCGAGCCAGCTCCAGCTCAGCCTTCAGGACAAGGAAGAGGGCACACCTGGTGAGAACAGATGAGAGCCAGTCAGGAGAATGCTGTTTCCTGGAGCCTCTCCTTTCCTCTCCCAGCCCAGCCGTCAGCACCGTCCCGAGTCTCTGGTGAAAACCACAGGCTCCTAAGGCTGTGGCCCTTAGGAAGTAGTAGTATGCTATTGTGACCCCCAGCCAGAAAATCCTTCTCGTTGCTACTTCTGAACAGTAACTGTGCTACTACTATACATAGTGACGTAACTATCTGATATGCCGCCCTCTGAAAAGGTCACTCCACGCCAAAGAACACCCTTACTGTAGAAAGTCTCATCCCAAATCACCCTTCAGGTGACTGCCAGCTGTATTCCTGCCCGGCTCCCACAGGCACAGAGGCTGAGGGAAGGGCGGTCCACGAGCTGTCCTTTACAGACTTATAGGCATCTCAGCTCTAACCTTGACTAACTCAGCATTTCCTATTTAGACATGGGATGTCTTCCCCGACCAAGCTCCCTAGATAGAGCATAGGGTTTCTGCAACCACTGGGGAATCCACACCCAAAAGTACATGGCAGGAGCTGGCACTGGCATCCTGCCACTTACTGGCGAGGTATCTGCAACTTGGTCGTGAGTTTCAGGGCCTCCAAACAGAAGGCTTTGGCTTCGCTCACGCTCCCCAGGCGGCCAAGGCGGCAGACCAACTTCTCGGAACAGCTCAGCACCTCTGTTAGAACCTGCCACTTCTGCACTAAATTTTCACCTGTAGCAAATGAAAGACGTCAATGCAGAGCCACAGCTAGATATGATGGGGACAAAACAGCTCATCCTGTCTCATGTGAACAGTCCCACAGCGCCCTGCAGTCCCTGCCAGCCTCACCGAAGTCCAGGAAGGTTGACTCGACGGCGGCCTTCTGGGTAGAGAGCACGTCGCTGCCCATCAGCAAGATGACGATGCTGCGCAGCAGCTTGTGGGCATCCAGCAGGGCCGTCTCTGGGGTCTGCCAGCCTGAGATGGGGGAGGGAAGACACTGCAACAGCAGGCACAGCACCTCCAAACACAAGGCACTCATTCCCGTCTACACTGAAGGCCAACCAATCACAGCACTCTTTCCCTCTGAGGTCCCCTGGCTGCCCTTAGAATTCCTTTTCCCTTAATATTCCAAGGAGCTACTGGTTAGCGACAGAGATGGCAGATGAGATGAAACCCGTCACGACCACAGGCAGGTCTGTTCTAGACAGACAGCCTTCTATGCTGGGCAGCAGACCAACCGTGACCATCAGCCAAGAAAGCCACCAGCCCCTCTTTCACCTTGATCCCAGAGCTGCTCGCGCAGGGCACTTGGGAGGACGTTGGCTGAGAGGCTGAGGTATAAAGCCAGGACTTGCAGGGCCTGGACGCGCAGCAAGTACCAAGCCTTGGATGACTTCTGCAGGGCAGGATCCCCAAGGACAGAAAGCAACAGAGAAACACCCTCGGGCACCTGAGAGACGAAAAGCCAGAGAGAAAAGCCAGGTAAGCTTGAGATGGCCCTAGAAGCCTGCAGTGCAAATCTCTGCCTTTAGAAATGGAAAAACAACAAGCCGAAAACAAACAAACTCCTAGATAAAGCAGAGCTTGATGGGAAGAGGACAGGAGATGCACAGCTGAGGTACTTCCTAGAGTGGCTCCAGGGCCTCCCCAAACTTCCTCTTTCTTTTTGGGATAATCAGCTGGGCCTGCCTTCAAATTTGACTTCCTTCAGCCTCAGTGTGAGCACTGCAGCAAATGGCGGCCAGCTCAGCCTGTCTCCCCAGTTTCTGAACCCCTTATGTATTCTGCCACTGCAGAACAGAAAGAAATTAATAACTCTACTACCATGTGAGGAAATTTATACTGCTTTTCCGGGGCCTGAACATTCTGCATGCCTCTAGAAGAATCTCAGAGCACAGACAAGTATCATAAAAACCCTAAAGATGTCCTGAGGTCCTCAGCCTTCAGGAAGTAAGTGAGAAGAGAGGGAGAATGCAGCTCAGTGGCAGAGTACTTGTAAGGAGTGCAGAGGCCCTGTAAGTCCACAGCACCACAAAACACCCACCCATCAAACAAAAAAGGGGAAGCTGGGGAGTGGCTCACGCATGAAGACGTTGCATGGACACATCCACCTGATTGCCAGAGTCCACACACATTCCGGATGTGCACACATCCAGAATCTAGCACTTGAAAGGCAATGGCAGTGGCTCCGAGAAGTGGGTCCTCAACCTTCCTAATTCTGAGCCCCTTTAATACAGTTCCTTATGTTGTGGTGATGCCCAGCAATAAAACTGTTTTTGTTGCTACTTCATAACTGTAATTTTGCTACTGTTATGAACTGTAATGAAAATACCTGTGGTTTTCAGTGGTCTTAGGTGACTCCTATAAAAGAAGGGTCCTTCAACCCCAAAAGGGGTCACAACCCACAGGTTGTGAACCACCCCCTAGAGGAAGCTGACTCACTGGACCAGCTATACAGGCAGGCTCTGGGTTCAGCTGAGTCCCCGTCTCCAGTGACGTGGGCAGTGGGACTCACCTTCTGGCAAGCCCAGCAGAGCTGACTTCGAAGCAGAGCACAGGTCAGGGAAAGGAGCTGGCACACGTCAGTAGTCTGGTCGAGACTCTTCAGGCTTGATTCTGCCGCTTCCAAGTATGACTAAAAGAGGGAGGCGACAGACGACGCCACCAGCATGCTGGTTAGACTCTTCAATCAAAACGGAGTGAAGCACTTGCAAGCAAGGCATTAGATATTGTATTATCGCAAATATTATAATCTACAAAAGCTATTCATTTGATCCTTGGTTCCGTCAACTACAACACTGGGGGGGAAAGGCTAAAAGGACAATAGAGCGACACCCTCACAATACAACAACAGAGCAACCACCTGGGAGAGACAAAAGCCAGAGGCTAGTCACAGAAACCTGAGATGCCCCTGGAAGTCTGTCGTCAAATCGCTGCCTTTAGGAATGAAATGAAAAGCCCGGCCGTGGTGTCACACACCTCCCAGCACTGGGAGGCAGAGACAGGCGTGTCACACACCTCCCAGCACTGGGAGGCAGAGACAGGCGGATCTCTGAGTTCAAGACCAGCCTGGTCTATAGCGTGAGTCCAGGATAGCCAGGACTACACAGAGAAGCCCTGTCTCAAAAAAAGAGGGAGGGAGGGGGGAGGGGGAGAGGGAGGGAGGAAGAGAGGGAGGAAGAGAGGGAGGGAGGGATATCTGGAGAGGCACACCTTTGGTGATGGGCCTAACACAACTATAGACAAGGGCACACACAGGAAACATAAAGCAAGTGGAACATACTGGCTTACAGCCAGGGGAAGAAGTGGCAAGAAAAAGTATGAACCAGAATATAAAAGATGGGGGCTGGAGAGATGGCTCAGAGGTTAAGAGCACTGGCTGCTCTTCCAGAGGTCCTGAGTTCAATTCCCAGCATCCACATGGTGGCTCACAGACATCTCTAGTGAGATCTGCTGCCCTCTTCTGACACACAGGTGTACATGCAGACAGAGCCCCACATGCGTGAAATACATAAATATATAGAAATATACATATACATATATAAAGATGGGCAACAATGGGGCAACAGAGATGGCTCCGTGGTTAAGGTCTGGCTCCCAGCACCCGCATGGAGTAGTTAGTAACTGCCTGTATTTCCAGTTCCAAGGAATCCAGTGCCACCTGTGACCTCCGTGGAACACACACAGACAAGCAGGCACACTTATCAATACACTCATTAAAAGTGAATTAAAATCAGGAATAGCATCGTTCTAGTTATCAGAGGAGTCATGGGGTCTGTTAGAAGGATAAGAGGTGATGGCATCTGTGCCAACAGGTGGGACTCAGAAGACAGAATCAAATAGAGGAAGTGGGCTTCAGCGTGGCGGCCAAGCTCGTTTCTAGTGCGCCTCAAGCCCTCCAACCACCAGCCAGGAAAGAAGACAGGTGGAGGGGAGCTGCAAGCCAGTTGGAAGGAGGACAGTGACACACAGTAATGAAGCCAAGTCAAAGCGCCAGGTGGGAAACAGGCTGGTGTGCAGAACCGTGACATCAGCTCCTGTAGCAGGCAGGCAGGAAGCCTCATTCTAACGTACCACAGCCAGAGCGGCACAAAGCTCTCTCTTTACACCCAACTTCTCAAGGGAAGACAGGCCTTTAATGTCACTTGGCCCCTGCAGCCCCAGACTCAGCAAGCCCGCACTCACCTGGGCATAGCCGGGACAGCCGAGGCTCAGGAGTTGCTGGGTGAGCTGGCAGGAAGAGCTGACTGCCTTTGCATGGTCCTGTAGTCTCTCACACACAATCTGGAGAAGCAGGAGAGTCTCCAGAGCCTGCAGGGGCTGGTCAACCAAGAATGACACATTACCCCAATCCTATAGGGAGCCTGTGTTTCCCCTGGTTCCCCTGCTTCTGGAACCTGAGACCCCAGCGTTCATACACACCCAGACCATCGATCAACCACCCCAAGAGACCCACAAGCACTTTGGGCCTTGTTCTTTGTTTTGGGACAGGGTCTCCTGTGACCCACACTGGTCTTAAACCTGCTATGTAATGTAGACTGGCCATGTGTTGGGTGGTGCTGGAGCACACCTTTAGTGCCAGCACTCAGGAGGCTGGCTCACCAGGCTCTACCTCTCAGATGCCGTGACCACAGCCCTTCCATTTACATACCCATAATTCCAGTACTGAGGAAGCCAAGGCAAGCCAATAGCTGAGTTGGAGGCCAGTCTGGACTACACAGCCAGACCCTATCAAAACTAATTTTAAAAGCTGGGCAAGGTGTCTCATGCCTGTAATCCCAGCACTCGGGGAGAGAGAGAGGCAGGCAGATCTCTGTGAGTTCAAAGCCAGCCTGGTCTACAAAGTGAGTCCAGGACAGGAAGGGCTACAGAGAAACCCTGTCTCAAAACAAAATAATAATAATAATAATAATAATAATAATGATGATGATGATGATGATGATGATGATGATGATGATGATGATGACAGGAGACAGGTCGGTAGATCTGAGTTTAAGGTCAGTTTGATCTACATTGGGATTTCCAGGCAAGCCAGAGACACACGGTTAAGACTCTGTCTCCAAAATAAGTAAATAAATAAGTAGAAAAATGAAAACTAAAAGTGAAAGCAGTTCAGTTAGTAGACCACTTTTTGCCTAGAATTCATAAAGCTCCTGAATTTGATTCCCAGCAACACAAAAATAAATTAAAAGGCCTAGATGCCAATCCCCACTGACTGACAGGTGCTTACTGCCTGTGAGGCACTGCTTCCCGGCATCATCTCTTTTAGTCTTCACAGTAATTGTATCTCAACAGACCAGAGCAGGAAACTAGGTTCACAGAGGTTAGATAACCTGTCCAAGTTCGCAGAAGTGCTCATGCGGTGGACCTCCAGCCTCCTGGTGCTGGCTGGGCCTTCCAAACCACAGTTCATCATTATGCTTACAGTGCTCTGCCTGCTCGCCAGCAGAGGGCGCCAGATCTCACTCCAGGTGGCCGAGAGCCACCAGGTGGTTGTGGGAATGGACTCAGGGTCTGAGGTGTAGCCCTGGCAGTCCGAGAACTCTCTCCTAGAACTTAAGGAGACCCTCTTTCTCTTTTTGAGATTTTTAAAAACGATTTTGTGTATTTGTGTTTGCCTGGATACTATGTGGAACCACTTATGTACAATGCCCACAGTGGCTCTAAGAGGGCATCAGAGCAACGAATCTAGTGTTTGTGAGCCACAGGTGCATGCTGGGAATCAGACCCGGGTCCTCCAGAAGAACAGCCGCCGCTCTTAACTGCTGAGCCACCTCTCCTAACCCAGGTCTCAAGGGGAGGAACCCATAAAGGTAGTCACGCCTGTGACCCCAGCCCTTGAAAGGTTGAGGCAGGAGTGTTGTGAGTTTGGTGACAGCTTGGCTACATCCTGAGATTAATGAAGCCTGGACTGTAGCGTAAGCCTTGTCTCAAAAAATGAAAAAGGGAAGGCTGGAGAGGTGGCTTAGCAGCCAAGACCACTAGCTGCTCTCTAGAAAACAAGTTCAGTCCCAGCACCTGCCTCACAGCTCGTCACCGTCCAGTCCCAGGGGAACCCAACACTCTCCTGATCACTGCTGTAATCGCCCCACGTGGTGCAGACACACACATGCAAGCCAAGCACATGTACACACAAAATAAAGGTTAAAAACATTCAAAGGAGGAGCCTGGCACGTCATCACATCCTTTAATCCCAGCACTCAGGAGAGGCAGACAGGGTATCTGTGAGTTCAAGGTCATCCTGGTCTACAGGACAAGCTCTACACCCCTGGAAGACCATAGTGAGACCTCAGAAAGGGGGTGGGGAAGGGCCGGATGGAAAGATGGTTCAGTCAATAAAGTGCTTGAGAACTTGAGCTTGGATCTTCACTACCTATGTAAAATCTAAGCATGACCTTCCTACCCAAGGAATCAGCTTCAGGTTGGAGAGAAGTAATTAAGGAAGTACCTCTGGTCTACACACATGCATACACACACACACACACACACACACACACACACACACGTGCATGCAATTGGCATATAGCTTAGCGGTAGATTCGAATCCCTACTATGGGGGGGGGGGGAGAGTAAAATTACACCCATGTGTTTTTTCAAATGTAAAGGTTTGAAAGCATTCATTAATTCTTGTTTTTCTTCTTTATTTTTAAGACAGGGTTTCTCTGTGTAGCTCTGGCTATCCTAAAACTCACTCTGTATAGACCGGACTGGCCTTGAACTCAGAAATCTGCCTGCCTCTGCCTCCCGAGTGCTGGGATCACAGGCGTGGGCCACCGTGCCCAGCGCACCTAGTGTTTCTTAAGGCTAACATTTTAGTTTCCCACTTACACAGAACATCTTTCCATGTGTTGCTGTGCTGAATGTTAATAACGCCATTAGGTAAATGTCTGCTTCCCACCCTCTTGTGACACTGGGGACTGAATCAGGACTCTGCGTTGTTGGCCACGTTCTCTTCTCAGCCAGAGTTCTAAATGGTGCTGCCCTGTAATTCCCACTCTCCTGCCTCAGCCTCCCCGTGCTGGCACCACACCTAGCTCCTGATATTTAGGTTGCACGGCTTCTCAGCAAGTGCACCGGGCAAAGGGAGGGAGCTGGGTTTCCCGGGTTTCTAGTTTGAGCCACCCCATTACCTTTGCCACCAGCTGATAGAGGGCCACCAGGATCTGCAGGGAGGCCGCCGTCTGCTGCAGGCTCCGCACGGCTGGGGCCGACCCCTTCACAAGCACCTCCTTCCACAGGGCCAGCGCTCGGTCCAGGCACTCAGACTGCACTGGAGACCAGAAGGGGAGCACTTTCTCCACTTGTCCACCCAGAATGAACTTCTCCAGACCGGAGAAGGCCTTTGTGCCAGCCTCCCTCCTCACCACAGAGGCACGAGCCCAGCCTCTTTTGCACTGTCAGTATTTGTTCCCCTCAGGAAGCCCCAGGAAGCCTATGGCACACTGAGCTTCCCGCCCTCACCAGCATCGGCGGCCAGATTAAAGGCGATGTTACTGTACAGAAAACGATCTTCCTGGAGTTTATCCTCATAGTTCAGGTCATTGACTTCAAACTCCTCCAAGTCACTCGGGGCCTGGGCTCTCCGATCCCGCTCAATACCCTGGTTGGAAAAGAGGAGAGTGAAATAAAAACCAGGACTGGGAGCAGCTCCATGGGGGCAGCCCAGGACACCCCAGCTGTGCTGAGCTCCACGCACGCACTTCCTGCATTTTGGCCTCCAAGGTGCAGATGTGGAGCCACAGCAGGGCCTGGGCTTTGTCATCCTGAAGGCGGTCCTGCTCCTGTGCCGCGGGCTTCACAGACTCTAGAAGCTGCAGGGCCTCCTGGACAGCATCCAAGGCAGAGCTGTGGAAGAGGCACTTCAGTGGCCCCCCATGGACAGTCACAGCACCCTGGGAGAGGCCCCCCAGACAGCCAGTCACACTGCAGCTCCAAGGACCTTCAAATGACAGGAGCCTTCAGCAGCAGTGGGAAACAGCAGTACTGAGGTAGGAAGGGGAAGAGGCTTCCAGCTTTCCCTCCTCACCAGTTGGTCTGCTGGGCAAAGCTGTGGAAGCACAGCACTTGGGCCAGCTCCAACAAGTGGGTGGCCCGTGCCCAGGCTCCAGCCGCTGTCTCTTCAGGGCTGAGCTCCAGCAGGTCGCAGATGACGTTGAAGCGTTCCTGTCCAGTGTCAGCCCGCACCGCTTTGTAGGCCTGCAGCTCCTCCCTCAGCAGCAAGACCTGCATCTCCGGGGCCCAGGCACTTAGGCTGTCTCGCAGAGTCCTGAAGGCAGACGAGCACCAGCGTGAGGACCCTTGCTGGCGAGACCCAGCCTCGGCCTGGCGTTTGCTGTGCCTTTAAAGCTCCAATCAGGTCAAAGGCTCCTGACACAGGGGTTCCACGAGGGATCACATCTAAGCCTGCAGCCCTGTGCAGTCTGGCTTCTGAGCAACTCACTCAGCAAGCCACACCTCGTCCCTCCTCCTTCCTCACGCTGGCTTTCTCCAGCCAGTTCCCTTTCCCAAGCTGATTCCTGACCCCTTGCCTCTCTATGTTCTGTGGTTGGCTCTTTACTCCAAGGGGTCCGATGACGGATCTCTCTACATCTTCAGGTATTACATATACTTCTCCAAAAAAGACATGCTTAAATAACCCTCATAAAGTTCCCCGCTTTTAACAGGTCACGCATCACCTGTCTTCATGAGAAATACATACACGTATTCAGTCACATCTGTCCATGAACAAAAGAACAGCCTCTTACCACTATGCGCACCACACCCAGACTCAGGCAGTCATCCCGTAGCTGACGGATGGAGGAACCACTGCCTTTCAAGAGTATGGATGGAGGGGGCTGAGCAGTGGCCACCGCCTTTAATTCCAGCACTAGGAAGGAAGTTCAAGGCTAGCCTGGTCTACACAGCAAGTGCTAGGACTATAGAGAGAGCATGTCAGACTAGAGCCACGTCCTATCCATGGGCAGATACGAGTGTCCGGCTCCCTCCAACTCACCTCAGCTGCAGCTCCTTGTTTCCTGCCCTGGCTGCATCCATTTTGACGCGAACCCAGAAAGTGACTGGCTCGGCCATGTGTTCCAGGCTGTAGGGTTGCAGAGCTGCCAGCCATAAGGTCACCGTCTCGCAGCCCTGGGCCTGTCTACCCAGTTTCTTCAGACTCTCCACATGCAGCCGGAAGCACCTATGCAGCTGACCAAAGACAGGACAGAGCTGGAACATGGTGGCACACACACTCAGTACAGGAAGGGGAAGGCGCGAAGCCTCCTGCCTCTCCAGGGCCAGAGAACTCTGCCTCCCGGTACCCTCCAGCCAACACCCACAAGCTCCCATGTCTCGCTCCTCAGCAGGCTGTCTCGTTGTTACTGAAATGCAGTGTCACTCTTGTTTTCCTTCTCTCTACCTCCTTCCTAGCCGGTTAAACACCAACAGGCCTTGATTTCTTACACCACCCACTTTTTCTATGGCACCATTTCCTGCCCAGGCTGTCAGAGCAGCCCTACGACCCAGGCTTCTGGCCTTCAGTGTTTCCCACAGTGATGGCAAAGCAAGTCAAACAGCAACCTGATACCATGGCTCCATTCACACCCTTCAGCTACTCATCCCTTATTGGAGGCATAACTCAGGGACCTGCACTGCCCATGTCATTTGCCAGACTGGTTTTCACTCTGGTTGTGCAAAGGACCCCCCGGGGGTGGGGGGACCCTAACGTAAGCAGTCACCTGAGCTGAGGGCAAGGATGGGATGTTATTAACGTGAGGTGAGTATTAAAATAGGATGTCCCTGATGTGAGCTAGCCTGGAACAGGCAGGAAGCCACAGGTAAAACAGCCATTGTAAAGAAAGAAGCCAGGTGTGAGGTGGAGGCAGGTGGATCTCTGTGAGTTCAAGGCCAGACTGGTCTATGTAGCAAATTCCAGGACAGCTGGAGTGACACAGTGAGACACTGTATCAGGAAAAGGGGGAGGAAACAACCAGGGCAGGCAAGGTCATGAGGGAGCACTGCCCTAGGCCCGTTGCCCGCCCCCTGCACTGCAGGCATCAAGCCTGGCCCTTTCACATTGCTCCAACTCACCCCCCTCTTCAGCCCTTGCTCTCCCTCCTACCTTCTCAGGAGGCACCTCAGGGCAAGCACCTGACTTTGCCAGGCCCAAGTGCTGACAGACTGGCTCCGAGATGGCACAAGCCTCACTATAGAGCTTGTGACTAAAGAAGCTGTAGGCCAGGTTGCTCGAGTAAGAGGCTGCAGGGAGAGAAAGGACAACTGAGTCAGAGTGGCGCCATCTCCCTGTCCTGAAGTCACTCACCCTGGGGTCAGCTCCTCAGCCTCTGGCTGAGAACACTGTCAAATCAGACCATAGGGAGAACGAGGGCAGGCACACTCTCCTCTGGCCCCACGCCAGCTGTGGCCACTGTGAGGAAACTAAACCAGCCTGAGTCACACCGACCTCTCATGCCTCTTCCTTCCCCATGACAGTGAAGTCCCTTTCGTGTTCCTGAACCTATTGGACCCTCTCCAGCCTACAAGATTCAGCACTGGCTGCTTGCATGCCAAACATGTTCCTTCCTAGACACCATCATGGCTAACATCTTCCAAGTCTTTGTTCACGTCATACGTCCATGCGTTGGACTCTGAAACACTTAATTCAAAATGGTACTTATACTTCTCACCCTTCCTTTTTTTTTTTTTTTTTTTGGTGTTTCACAACAGGGTTTCTCTGTGTAGCCCTGGTTGTCCTAGAACTCATTCTGTAGCCCAGGCTGCCCTCGAACTCAGAAATCCACCTGCCTGAACTGAGTGCTGGGATTAAGGCGTGCACCATCACATCCAGCTGACTTATTCATCCTTACTTTACCTGTGTGGTATCTACAAGGGTCAGGACATGAGTCCCCAGAACAGACACTGAGCTGTGAACTACCACAAGGGTGCTGGAAGTTGAACCCAGGTCCTCTCAGCCATCAGCCGATGCTCTTCATGCTCCTTCCAGCCGCCCTGGCCTCCCTTTCTAATCCTAGTCTACTCCTCTCCCATATTTCAGCACTTGTTAAAAACCTGTATTCATCGTGCTCACAGGCTGCATGTGCAACCTGAAGGGAACGTTCCGTCATGCTGATCCCAGGGATCAAACGCAGGTCCTCAGCCTTGGCAGCGCCGGCTGTGCTGGCTGCACTATCTGCCTGAGCCTCACTTTTGTTTTGAGACAGTGCCCACCTCCCTGAGCCCTGGGATCACAGGCGTGCGCTGCTACACCTGGATTGTGCATGAATGTTTTGCCTGCATGTATGTGCCAGGGAGGTGGGCAGCGGCGGCACATGCCATTAATCCTAGTACTTGGGAGGCAGAGGCAGTGGATCTCTGTGAGTTCAAGGCCAGCCTGGTCTAAAAAGGAAAACTAACAAATATTAAGGCTATAATGTTGCATTTTAGGCATAAACATTTTCATAAAACAAATAACAAATCAAAATGCAAAATATAAGAAAATAACAAAAAAGAACCCTCTGCCCTCATCATGCCCCCCGAGCAACAGCAGAGTAACTGACCCTTAGGTACTTATCTGTCAGCACCTCCTCAAGCCTTTGGCACTCAGTGGCCGGAAGCATACAGAAGCACTCCCCGCCAGGCTGACAAGGCATGGCCCTCCCCGAGAACAATGCATCGGAACACCTCCCCCCCCCCAGTACTAACCAGTCATGCCCAGGTACTCAGCCAGCTCTCCGCCTGTCAGGCCCTCTAAGGCCTCCAGCATCCAGACAACAGCAGATCTGCAACCGTCCACTAACTGGGCCAGCTCGGCTGCCTGAGGAACAAGGTTTGAGGGTGACAAGAGTCATGTGGGGTCCTCTGGGACCCCCACCTTGCCCACGCCCGAAACCAAAGCAACCCCAAAGCTGTTCCCTCTCTGTGGTCTCTTTACATAGCTCTGACTGCCCTGGCACTCACTCTGTAGACCAGGCTGGCCTGCCTCCCAAGTGCTAGGATTAAAGGCGTGCACCACCACACAGTTTGCCCAAAGCTCTTCTAAGAAGCAACCTCAGACCCCAGACCCGAGACTGTTCCTATTTCTTGATTCCCAGATGGTACCTGGCAGCCTTGGGCAAAGTCATAAACCATCCCAGTGAGGAGGTGAAGAGCCTGGAAATATGCCTGGAGCAGACACTGCTGCTGCTTGGAGGGCGCGTCAGAGACCTGGAAGAGGAAGGAAGGGGTAGCTGGCCTGCAGTCCCTGAAGGCTGGCGCAGACCAGGGAGGCGCCCGTGCCCTCTCCAAATACAGCAGGGTGCCCCTCTAGGCCCTCTCCAAATACAGCAGGGCGCCCCTCTAGGCCCAGCCCAGGCAGCGGCTTACAGGGCTCCACCCCCACCCGATGCCAGGTCCTTGACTCACATCTCGCAGCTGCCGGACAAGGGAGCAGTATCCCCCAAGGAAAGCAAAGAGGCTCAGGGTGCCGTGGAGCCCACAGTGCCTCTTGGTGCCTCTCTCCAGGACCGAGAGGAAAAACTGACAGCTGTCATACAACGCCCGGAGTGGGGGCACCGGAGCTGCCATGCTGTTGTTCAGAATGGCTGCCGCCTTCTTCAGGAGCTGGGCCGCTGCCCCGGGGCATTTCTCGGCAGCGTCCAGCAGCTCGACTGCCACCTGACACAGTTGGAGGCCCGGAGCTACGCTGCTGCTCTGCAGGTGACCTTGAGCCTTCTCCACCGCTCTGGTCGCCTTGTGGAGGTGGTGGCTCCAGCAGAGCCGACGGCAGTGTTCCAAGGTGAGCTCCAAGAGGCAGAGGGCCCTCTGAGGAGAAAGAGAACCCAGAGAGCTACCAGCCCCACCGACTAAGACTCTGATCACATGCCTAGAGAGCAAGTCATATAGGAAGTCAGCGTCGGCTTCATCTAGCCCACGTCCGTCAGCATCAAACATATGATAGGCAGCCACCACCCGGCAGGCTGTTGGTGAAGCAAAGTGAGGCACCTCACAGGGAGCACTATCATCCTCCAGGAGCACCAAGAAACTCAGGGCCTTCAGCCGGGTCAGGAGAGCGGCTCGCCGCTCTGACACGGCCTCCGCCCCCTTCCAAAGCAGAGAGAAACTGCCCCGTGTCACGAGTACATAGTCCTGAGGGGCGGCCTCTGGACAGCTCTGTACCAAGCAGGCGTGGAGAGGCTGGGCAAGGCACAGCACGGTGTCTGGGCTTCCCTGAGCCAAGCCATTCCGGAGTAAGATGAAAAGAATGCGCTCCAGATAGAGAGGCGGGCGCTGCGGAGTGGACAGCAAATAACCCTCACAGGCCAGCTCTGCCAGGTCCAGAACACTCCTCAGGTGCCCAGGGCACTCAAGCTTGGCAGTCAGCTGCTGGTTGCAAGCCCTCAGGACAGCGTCACAGACTTGTCTTCTCTCAGCGTCAGATCTGTTGCTGGGAAGATCAGGTCGAGATTTGGACAGGAACTCCTAGGAAGAGAAAGAGCGAGCTAAAGCAGGATGTACAGAAAGAGGTAGAGAAAGCAAAAGAACTAGAAAGAGTTCCGCAGATTCCTACATCTCTCTCCAAGCTAAGGCAAAACACAAGCATGGTTGCTCAGGCCTCTGTTAAGGCTAAAAGACTGAAAGTTCAAGACCTTCTTGGGCTTGAGTGAGTTCAAGGCCAGCTGGAGAAACTTAGTGAGACGCTATCTCAAAATAAAAAACGGGAAACAGGCCAGGCAGTGGTGGTGTGGGCCTTTAATCCCAGCACTTAGGCAAGAGTCAGGAGGATCTCTCTGAGCTCAAGGCCAGCCTGGTGTACAGAACGACTTCCAGTACTGCCAGGGTTATATAAGGAAACCCTGTCTCAAAAAACTTTAAGAAGGGCTGGAGAGATGGCCCACACCACCACAGCATTGGCTGTTCTTCCAGAGGACCTGGGTTCAGTTCCCAGCACCCATGTGGTGGCTCACACCATGTAACCCCAATTCCTGGGGACCTGACACTCTCACACAGATGATAGATGCAGGCAAAACACCCATGAAATAAAAATAAATAAATGTAAGGAAAAAAAATCAAAAATTGTTATTATTGTTTTGTTTTTTGAGACAGGATTCCTCTGTGTAATGGAACCCTGGCTATCCTGGATTCATTCTGTAGACCAGGCTGGCCTCCAACTCAGAGATCCACCTGCCTCTGCCTCCCCAGTGCTGGGATCAAAGGTGTAAGCCACGCCTGGCAAAATAATAATTTTTAAAGTGAAAATATACAGATATGGGTCTCCTGTATGCCTGAGATCCTGGGTTCAATCCCCAGTACAAGAAACAAACAAACCAAATTAAGAAAAAGAAAGAGAAACCACGGGTGATCTCAGAAAACTAGGTTGTCCTGAGCCAGAAAGCACCCCACCTTCAAGTCAGGCAACAGGTCCTGGGCCCCCTCCTTGCTGCAGAGCAGAGCCGCGAAGTTGACGCCTTTGAAGTTCCTCATGGCAAAAGGCTAGAGAAAAAGAAATGGACTGTCCAAGATTCGGAATGACCCTGGAGGAGAGGAGGGACTGAAGGCGGTCGGACCCTGAGGCTGAGGCAGGCAGGGACTCCCCCGAGAGCCCTCCCTCCCCGCAGGCCGCCCCGGTCCTCGCTGTCCCGCCTCGCCACCCGGGGTCCCCAGGTCAGCAAGGGGACCGTCACTTACCGGCGTGAGCACGGTCGCTCGAGTCCCTCCGCGCCTCTCAGCCGCCGTCCTCCGCAGACCTAGGGCTCCGCTCGCTCCGAAGCTCCACCAAACACCTCGGGGAACCTTCCTTTTCCGCGCCAGCTCCTCCTTTCAAAAATCCCCAGCGGCCAATCAGCGAGAACGCGTGACGCAGGCCGGCCGCGTGGCCCTCTGGGAGTTGTAGTTCAAATGCCGCACTGCTTGTCACGTGGACGCTAGCGGGGCGGGGTACCGCTCTGCACCGGAAGGGCTACGGAGCGCCAGCTACTTCTTTTTTTTAAGATTTATTTATTTATGATGACAGCGTTCTGCCTGCTTGTGTGCCTGCAGGCCAAAAGAGGGCAGCAGATCTCACTATAGATGGCCGTGAGCCACCATGTGGTTGCTGGGAATTGAACCCAGGACCTCTGGAAGAGCGATGCCCTTAACCTCTGAGCTGATTCATTTTTCTTCCGCTCTCGTTAAGTCAAGGCCGAATTCTTCAAATTGCACTCAGTTACAGTCACTTCGCTGTCGGGATGGTCCTTTATCTTCTGAGCTCAGGCAGGATTTTTTTTTGTTTGTTTTGGGGTTTGTTTTTTGTTTTGGCTTTTCGAGACAGCGTTCCTCTGTGCAGCCCTCATTATAAAATGTCCTGGACTCATTTTTATAAACCAGGCTGGCCTCGAACTCACAGCCCACCTGCCTCTGCCTCCCGAGCGCAGGGGCGAACGGTGTGCACCACCACGCCCAGCTTCAGGCAGGATTTTAAACTTCAAGAGAATTAGAATACATTTTAAATTTCAACCCTCATAGTTTGTGTTTCTAGGGAGGAAAAGGGTAGTTTGACAGGTTTGGGGGGTGTTTGTTTTTGTTTTTGAAACTGCGTCTTACTACGTCGTCCTGGCCGACCTAGAACTTGCTCCATAGACCGGATGTCCTCTAACAGTCCGCCTGCCTCTGCCTTGCTCGTGCTGGGATTAGGTGCGCACCACCACACCTGGTCTTTGGGATTCTTTAAAACTATGCCTCTGTGGTGAAGTGGGACGCTGAAATGAGAGCCACAGCAACCTCCAATCCTCCTCCCTCCCCAAGTGCGGACCCCAGGCTGTGTGAGAAAGGTCACAGCTGGCTCGGTGGATGATTAAGGAAGGGCTGAACCTCATTGAGAGCTTTCCCGGTCTTCAATGATGTGTTCCAGCCACTACCGGAAACACACAGGCTCATTTGACTCTTTTTATTTCCACCAACAAAAAAATTCAGTTCAAAACTGGTCTTCAGCTAACAGTGACCTGTATAACTGACACTTCTTCACCAACGTGCGCCCATTTTTTTTTTTACCTTTGTTTTATATGCATTGGTGTTTGCCAGCACATATGTCTGCGTGAGAGTGTCAGATCTTGGGGTTACACACAGTTGTGAGCTGCCATGTGGGTGCTGGGATTTGAATCTGGGTCCTCTAGGAAGAGCAGTCAGTGCCCTTAACTGCTGAGCCATCTCTCCAGCCCCTAACGGAGCTCTTAAGGGCTAAGATTCGGGGGGCAAAGATAATTTAAGATGGGGAGAAAAGGAGAAGGAGGGAAAAAAAATAAAAGAAAGAGAGCGAAGGAGGAAAGGAGGGAATAAAGAGAAAAATTACATCTCTCCCACAAGAAAATTTCAGCGTGGAAATGGTGATATTGAATACACGCACTACAGATGCCAGGCTTTTGTGTCAAGTCAGGGGGGGGTTAAGGAAGAAACAGACATCTTGGAAAGTTGAGGCCTTTATTACCTTGCTGTAGCCCATCTCTTTGTCAGTCGGCCTGTCAAGGCTTCTGTCCTCCAGGTCTCTCACATGCACTGGCCAGGGCTGGGACCAGACATCACCCAGCACCAGAGGGTAAGGACTCCTCAGGAAGGAGGCAGAGAAAGGAAAACTGCTTGGAGTTCAAAGCCAGCCTGGGCTACAGTGAGACCTTGTCTCAAAAAATCAAAAACAAGCCAGGCTCGGTGGCATGCGCCTGTAATCCCAGCATGCAGGGAGGCAGAGGCAGGCGGATCTCTGTGACTTCAAGGCCAGCCTGTTCTACAAAGTGAGTCTAGGACAGCCAAGGCTACACAGGGAGACCCTGTCTCAAAAAAAAAAAAAAGAAGGGATTATATGTCCATTCCTGACTCCAGAGGACAGTGGTTCAATTCCCAGTACCCACGTGGCAGCTCACAACTGTGTTCTGTAACTCAAAATCCAGAGGATCCGACTCCCTCCCACAGACATATATGTGCGCCAAACACCAAGATGTACATAAAAATAAATAATTTTAAATAATAAAGATCAAAGTGAAAAGCAGCTGGGGTCGTAGCTCAGAGGTCAAGGCACACACACGGCCCTACCTCCTGATCATCAGTACCAGAGTCACCCAGTCAGGAATGAGCACAGACATTTCCTGGATAGTCCCGGTAGGGGAAGGGATCCAGGAGAAAGGAGGCTACAGTTGTCTCAGTGCTAACTTGCCTCCCCCTTAGCATGGTGCTCACCTGTCTGTCCCTCACTGAAAGCTGGGCCCAGCGCAAGCCTGTAACATGTGATCCACAAGATCGATGGAATTCAAAGTCGCATGCAGCTGCATATCAAGTTCAAGGCCAGCCTGTGCTACCTGAAGCCCTGCCCAGCACCCTGGAGTCAGAGAGGAAGGGACACTGTTACTGAGCGCCTGCCTGAGCTCCATATCAAGTTCCAGGTCAGCCAGGCCCACATAGACCTTAGCTCAAAACACAACAAAATGTGCCTGATACACATGTAACCTACTGTGTGTGTACTCACAGGAAAATGTGGGTGTGCACGGGGAGGTCAGGGTCAGCTCCCAGCTTCTAGGAGCCTCTTCTCACACGACCACGTGGCTTCTGGCAATTGGTCACCAGGCTTGGTGTAACTGGCCTTCAACTTCTGAGCCATCTCACCAGCCCTAAGTCAGATGCGGAAAGAGCTTTGAACCCAAGCCTGGGCAGTGGAGCCGGATTCTCTTCCCAGCTTCATTTGTTCCGCCTCTGAAGAAAGGGCACAGACACCCAGCACTCAGGACAGATGCTCACTGCGAGGGTTTTTTGGCCCCCCTACCCCACCGAGTCAGGGTTTCTCTGTGTAGCCCTGGCTGTTCTGAACTCAATTCCTAGACAGGCTGGCCTCGAACTCATAGAGATCGACCTGCCTCAGCCTCCCTGAGGGCTGGGATTACAGGCATGCGCCACAATGTCCTGTTGGAAAACAAGCTATTCTTTTAAAAGCATATCAAGGCAGCAAAGCGGGAGAACGCTTTCTTAGCATGTGAAAAGCCCTGAGTTCAATCCCCAGCACCACCACACACACATACACACACACACACACACACACACACACACACACACTGCAGAAAACCACGAATAGTATGATAGACTTATTTTAGTTTTATTATTTTAAATTACATGTCTGTGTGTTGGTATGCGTACATGTGTCCAGGAGCCTGCAGAAGCTAGATTCCCTGAAGCTGGGTGGTTGTGAGCCTCTGTAGATGGGTACTGCGGACTGAACTTGGGTCTCTGGAAGAGCAGAGTGTATTCTTGACTACTGAGCTCTCTCTCTAGTATAATCCGGCTTTTCTTTTTAAAAGATTGCTGGGTCCAGCACTCAGGAGGCAGAAGCAGATAGAGTTCAAGGCCAGCCTGGTCTACAAAGCAAGTTCCAGGACAGTCAGAGCCACACAATGAGATCCTGTCTCAAGTAATTAATTGATTAATTAAAATGAATAACTGTCACTGCGTGGTGGCACACACAATCACAGCACTTGGGAGGCAGAGGCAAACAGATTTCTGAGTTTGAAGCTAGCCTGGTCCACATAGTAAGTTAGTCAGTTAGGGGTACATAGAAATACCTTGTCTTTAAAAAATAATAAAAAAATAGGGGAAGGAGAAAATGATGTAATAATAAAATAATAATAATTAGTGGGGCTGGAGAGATGGCTCAGCAGTTAAGAGCACTTGCTGCTCTTCCAGAAGTTCTGAGTTCAGGATCCTAGCACCCACATGGTGGCTCACAGCCATGAGCAGGTCCAGTTCCAGAAGACCTGATGACCTCTTTTGACAGAGTAGGGCACTAGGCAATTATGCTAGCAAATACTCATACACATAAAAATAATTACAAAATTTTAAATGCATCTTTTAAAAATGATTTAGGAGGGCTGGAGAAATGACTCAGTGGTTAAGAGCGCTGGCTGCTCTTCCAGAGGACCGTGGTTCAATTCCCAGCACCCACATGGCGGCTCACAACTGTCTGGTCTGTAAGTCAAATTCCAGTGGATCTGATTCCCTCACATAAATATATATGTATGTCAAATGTACATAAAAATAAATACATTTAAAAAAAATTATTCATGTGCATTGGTGTTTTGCCTGCATATATGTCTTTAACCCTGGAACTGGGATTACAGACAGTTGTGAGCTGCCATGTGGGTGCTGGGAATTGAACCCTGGTTCTCTGGAAGAGAAGCCAGTGTTCTTAACCACTGAGCTGGCTCTCCAGTTTCTTAGATACATCTTTAATTATTATTATTATTTTTTAAATAATGTGATCTGGTGGACCAGGAGACTGGTGTTGGGGATTAATGAAATCTGACTGTTTTACACTTTGGCCAGGCACTGTCTAACTTTCTGTTTAGTGACAGACCACAGATATGACAGGAGTCAGAGAGTTCTCAACTAGTGACATTACGCCCATCTCACTTTTGTAGGTAACTCTATGATAGTCACACAACAATAAGATAGGCTAACACAACTCACTCAGAATGTGTCTGATCAAATAACACATATTAGCTAGGTAGTGGGGGTACAAGCACTCTGGAAAAGAAAAGGAAGGCTGGAGAGTGGTGGCATGTGTCTTTAATCCCAGCACTCTGGAGGCAGAGGCAGGCAGATCTCTGAGTTCGAGGCCAGGCTGATCTACAGAGTGAGTAGCCAGGGCTACACAGAGAAGCCCTGCCTCAATAAACAAAAAACAAAAACAAAAAGACCCCAGGAAGCTAAATGTGGTAGTCCACACCTGTGATCTCAGTACGTGGAAGGCAGAAGCAGGATAATCAGGAGTTTATGGTCAGGTCAGTAAGATGGCTCCACAGATAGACAGGTATATGCTGCCAAAACTGACAAACTGAGTTTGATTTCCATGACCCCCATGATGGAAGGAGAGAACTGTCCTCTGACCTGCCCACGCATGCCTTGGCAACCCCACCCTGTCACACACATATCACATACACACACATAAATAAAATATAACCAACTTTTTTTGTTTGGCTTTTCAAAACAGGGTTCCTCTGTGTAGCCCTGGCTGTCCTGGAACTTACTCTGTAGACCAGGCTAGCCTTGAACTCAGAGATCCACCTGCCTCAGCCTACTGAGTGCTGGGATTAAAGGCAGATGCTTGCTTTTAACTCTAGCACCTGGGAGGCAGACACAGGTGTAGCTATGTGACTTTGAGACCCAGTCCCAAACAACAACAAAGCAAACAGACAAAAGAGGAAGGAGAGAGAGAGGGGGAAGGAAGGAGAAAAAAAGGGAGGGTGGGAGATGGAAAGAAGGGGAGGGAGAGAGAAAAGGAGAGGGAGAGAGAGGGAGGGAGATGGAGTTAAGACTGGGCCAGGAGAAGAGCGGTGGGGAGTGGAATATGCTACCCAGGAAGGCTGCCCTCCAAGCGGGGTGCTGGCTCTTTCCACACCTCTTCTGTCTCTGTCCATTGGGTTCTGCAGGACGCTCTCTCCCCAGGACCATTTAAAAGCCACAGAAAAGCACTGTGTATCAGGATGGAAATGACCAGGCGCTCTTGAGGGAAGTCTGTACACGCCTCACCCCATCCTGACCTTCCCACTTGAGGAAGAGGACAGGAGTTCAAGTGGAATACACTGCAATTCATCAGACACACACCCAAAGCGGAGCTCACTTGGATAGCCTGACTCTTCCATCTGGGCTAGGACCAAGAATAAACACTGCTGGGAATCCCCCAGCCACTGGGACACTGGAAGGCTCTGCACCCCTACAGCCCCATCCACTCACTCTCATCCCTAAAGTCTGATGAACTCAGTCTTATGAGAAGAACTGAGGTTGGGGTGCAGCTGAGGAGGCGGTTCAGCAGCAGAGCACTTGCTCAGGGGGTCAGGGGGTGTGAAACTCTGGGTTCAGTCCCCGGCTTGGAAAAAGATAAACACTTATGTAGTACTTAAAATGTGGGCCAAGGACTATTCTGAGGACTTTAATCTTCCTAAGAGCCCTATAGGATGGAACCATGCTGTCCTTCCCATTTCACAGATAAGAAAACTGAGGTGGAAAGTGGAGGAAGCAGATATGAACCAGGCACATGGGTCTGGATACTATGATGTTTCTTCCTTCCTCCCCCCCTTGCCCCTGACAGGGTTTCTCTGTGTAGCCCTAGCTGTGGCGTAACTCACTCTGTAGACAGGCTGGCCCTGAACTCAGAGATCTTCCTGCCTCTGCCTCCTGAGTGCTGGGATTAAAGACACATGCCACCACTCTCCAGCCTTTTTTTTTTCTTTTCTTTTTTTGAGAGAGAGAGGGTTTCATGTAGCCCAAGCTTGCTTCACACCTAAAGATGGCTGTGACTCCTGACCCTCCTGCTCACACCTCAAGTGTTAGGATTTCAGGCTTGTGTGTGTGTGTGTGTGTGTGTGTGTGTGTGTGTGTGTGTGTGTGTAAGGGTCTTGCTATGTAGCCAAGGCTGGCCTTGGTCCTAAGCTCAGCCTCCCAAGTGCTGGGAATATAGGCATGAATGCCCATGCAAACAAAGTCTCAGTTGGCCTTGTTCACAGTGCCAGCGTGGGCAACCATCACCTCGTCTGAACCTTCTCAGCTGTTACCTGGACTGTTAGATGGACCAGGCTGCAGAGCATCTGACCTGGTCTGTCTCCAGGGGCGGAGCTTGGGATGGAGGACCAAGAATGAGACTAAAATGTGAGTGGATGGAAACCGGTAGCATGTAAGACTGTGTGTCATGAAGGGTCCGTGGGCTGGCGACGAGAGGCAGGGTTAGTCTGCTTACCACTCACTTGCTTCACGATTTTAAGCCGAGTTGCTCCCTTTACATGGTTTCCTCTAAGGCTTAAACACACACACACACAAACAGCAATACAATGCACAGCACATAGTAGGTACTCAGTTTAAAAACATGTTTACAGTGAGAGAGACACCCTTACACTGCTTCCAGAGCCTCCCACTGAGTCTCACAGGAAAGAGCACACCCTACTCTTATCTGACCCTTTGAGACAAAATTAAAGGAACTTCCTAAGTCTCCTTCCCCCTACTTCCTTATCTTTTAAAAATCTGAGCCCCATCCCTGTCATAGCCCCAGCAGTCCTACTACTGACTTGTATAATTCTGGCACTCAGGAGGCAAGGCAGGCAGGCCTCTGGGCCTTCGTGGCCAGCCTGGTCTATAAAGTCAGTTACAGGGCAGCCAAGACTGCAGAGACCCTGTCCCAAAAGCAAACTAAAACACAACACCCAGAAACTAACAACAAAAAAGCCAAATCACTAACTGGTCTCCAGATTCCCATCGATTCTCATAGGCTTCTGCTTGGGTGATTCTTGAGGAGGTAGACGGGGTAGGCTGTCTCTTCTCCAGACACGCACTAGCACAGCCATGGGCAAAGCACCTACTTGTGTGTACATATGGGGCAGCTCGAGTGAAGGAGACTGTTTCCTCCTGCCCTCAAGAGATTGTGTGACAGGAAAAGACAGAATGCTTACAGACAGCTATAAAATACATCTCAGCCTGGCTCAACGTGGCAGAAAGAGGAAGGGAAGTCATTGCAACAGCCTTTCTTTAGCCTGGGCTGGTGGGAGGAAAGGATACCTGTTTTTGTGCTTATCCTCAACGTCCACAGCCGGGGTGGGGAGACAGTGCCTTCCTCTGCTGAGTGCGCGCTTGGGACTATGCTCCATTTCCCCAGGCCCCTGCTGCAGAAAGTCTCCATACAGGCTGGGACTCACAGGACTGGGAGCCTCCTGATTTCTGAGACCTAAAGAAAGGCAGTTAACTCCTTTCAGAACAGGTGGGTCCCCACCAGCCCATGTCCAGCACATTCCAGGACACACCCTGGTGGCACTCTCCATCCCCACCCTCAAAGCTCTGATTCCCCTGAGAAGCCCAGGTTCTGCTGGGAGGAGGAAAGACAGATACAATCAGAGGCAAGGCAGGGAGGGGCCCGCAAAACTGGTGTTCCCACTGGTACGATTTCCTGCCCTGATGACTCGCCAGCCTTCACCCAGGCTGGGTGGAGAAGAATCAGGTACAGACATGATGTCCCAGTCCCTCAGCTTTTGCTTATGCTTCCTAAAGGGACACAGGACCTAATCGGCTCCAGATGACCCTGGACAAATAGGGCATTTGTAGCCAAAAAGGCAGAAGGCAAGCAAGCATGCATGTTGAGAACAGCATTCTTATTCTTACGGAAAGACCTCAGTTTGCCCTAATAGGGCAGTCGCTGCAACAGCCCAAACCCCTGGAGTCTTTGTTCATGGCCTGGTGTATTGGCACTGGCCACATGCTCAAAGACCATCTTCCCCTTTGGAGCCAGAGAGCTGGCTCAGTGGCCGAAAACACCTGCTGCTGAAGCCCGAGCACGAGGCGTCAGGGCTCAGAACATGCAACACGCGTCCTGCACATGCCTGTAACCTTAGCACCTGGGCATGCAGACTGAGGGTTCCGCTCGACAGCTGGGGAGGGCCCTTGTCCCAGTCAAGAGGAAGGAGGATTTCGGAGTCTCCATATCTTTCTACTCAGTTCTGCCAAGAGGCATTTCACAGCTCTCAGTTGGCCTGGAGACAGACTTGAAGACATTAGAAACAGAAAGCATTTGTTGGCAATACCACCTCTACCTCAAAAATCTCCAGTTGTCCCCCACCCGGAATTGAGGTATGTCTAGGTGAAGATAAGTAAATCAAATGAACCATCCATTAAAAGTGTTTATTTTTACAAGGCAAGGGGAAAGGAATAACACAGTCAACTTTTGGCACTTTTCCAGTCCATACCCCCATGTCCTTCCCAATACAAAGCACTGGCAAGCGGGGCCACAGGACAGAGTCACAAAGTGTCACACAGGTGGGCAGCTGGGATTCAAGAGTCCATCCCAGACCCCTTGTCCTGGACAATCAAAGCTCAGGGGCATAGGGCTCCCCGGAGGGTGAGGGCACCCGCAACTCGGCGTCATGCCTCACCACAGTGAAGAGCCCCACCACGGCCAGCAGGGCCAGCACCATGACGGCAGAGCAGATGCTGAACATGTTCCTAGTGCCCGTTTTTCGGTCACTGTCGTGGAGGACCAGGAGCCCCAGACAGGCCAGTAAGTGCAGGGGCACTCGGAACCAGTTAAGGACACCGGCCTGCTCGGTCTCGGGGATCACTTTTCTTCGCAGGAAACTCATGCTGGGAAAGTAGAGGCCACAGGCCAGCTCGATAAGCAGGAAGGCGATGAAGGACTCCACAGGACTTTCTTGGCCTGGGCTGGTTGAGAAAGTCAGCATGAAGAGAGAGAAGACGACGATGAGAACGGCCAGGCACAGCAGGTGCATGGGCTGAAGGTGGTACCTCTTGGAGGTAGCAATGCGGAACAGGGAGGAGCCCAGCAGGCTGGCGGCCATGAAGCCGGAGAAGACGATGCCCAGGGGGGCCCCGTGTGGGTCCAGCACGGGCGTCCAGAGGAAGACAAAGATGAAGATGACACTCTCAAACAGGGCCTGTATGACGCCCAGCAGCAGCACGCGGCGGTCCGACAGGAGGCAGCGCAGGCCTCCAGCACAGGTCTTGGAGAAGGCACGCTGACGGTCATAATTCTCTCCCCAGTTCCGAAGGGCCAAGGCCCCAGCCAGGGCCAGGAGAGGGATGGCGGTCACAAAGGGTGCGACAGGTCCCAGCCCCATCCAACTGGCCACAGCCTCCGCTGCCACGCCTGCTGCCACTGCCAGCACGTGGTTCCAGAAGGCAGCTCGGGCAAAGGTGGCCGGGATCCACTCGGTGGGGAAGTCATGCCGCTCCACGTGCTCGTGGATGTACCAGGCCTCGAAGGCTGAGAAGAGGAGAGCCGTGGACAGTCCACCAAGCGCCCGGCCCGCCAGCAGCACAAAGTAGCCCTGAGAGAGCTTGGTTATGCAACAGAGAGAGTAAGTGAGGGAGAAGAGGACACAGGACTTCTTACGGCCCAGCCGGTCCACGAGGGAGGAGGCCACGAGGCCAAAGAGGACTGTGGAGGCCAGGCCACAAACGTAGAGAATGGCAATCTGACCCTCCAGGAAGTGGTAATGCTGATAAAGTTTATAGAGGTAGGGGGCTTGGAGCCAGTCCGCTGCCAGTGCCAGAAAGTAGACTTGATAGAAGTCTAGTTGAAACTGGAGGAAGGAGGGATTGCTGCAAGGCCTTCCAGGGGGCTTGGCTCTGCATCTCGACAGCTCCAGGCCCAGGCAGGAGGCCAGGAGGCCCACAAAAGACAAATAGGCAGTCACCAGCATGGTGGGCCCCCGGACGACCTGGGGAGAGAACGGCGCTCACAGTCACATCCATAACCCGGGTAGCACAGTCGAGGAGGGGTTGGGTGTCTAAGCAGAAGGCAGCTCCACCCAACTCCACTGTCAATTCCTCTCTCCCCCGGAGCTGAGACTGGAGGGACCAGTTGGGTGGGTGGGAGGAGTGGCCGTCTCCGAGGGCTCCGTGGGGCAGGGCAGGGGGAGGGGGGGAGAGGCCAGAGCACTCGCCCCAGCCTTGCCTGATCCAGCCAGGGGGACTGTTTCAGTGATCCCGGCCCCGCGGGTTCTAAAGGGGCTGCTCCCCTTCTCCAACGACAGCCTCCGCAGGCTTCCCCACCGACGAGCCAGTTTCGGAGCTCGGCGCCTCCACAGCTCTCTGGAGCATCCCCTTCCGCCCGCGCCGGCCTCTCCAATTGCTTCGCGGTCACGCGCGTGCACCGCAGGCTCCCTGGACTCCGGGTCACGAGTGACCCCCTGCGCCCCCTAGCCCCAGCGCGGCGTCCCCTCACCCGCCCGCGTCCCGCCCGGCCCCCGTCTCACCTGCTGCCCCGGTCTGCGGGGACGCTCCGGACACGTCCGGCTCCAGGCCGCCGGGCCGCCCTCCCCGCACTGGCTCCGGCTCCGTTCGGGTTCCAGCAGCGCGCCCGCCCCTCGCAGCCTGCTTCCGGGAGCCGGGCTGGCTCGTGGCCGCCGCCATGATGGGCCCGTCACGTGACGGGGGCCGGCTCCGAAGCCCCGCCCCGGGGCCGGGGAGCGGCTGCTGCCGGGGGCGCCCGGTCGGGGCCCGCGGGGTCGTCGCGAGTGGATGCAGCGGATCCTCGGAGGGAGCCCGGATGTCCTCAGAGGCCGCGGTTGCCGTTGAACTCCGCCGCCCGAGACCAGGCTGCCCCGCGGCGACCTCCCGGCCCGCCGTCAGTGAAGTCCACACACCTCCGAGGCGGTGCGGGGTAGAGAAGCCGAGTCCGCGCACAGGCCCTCCACTGACCAGCAGAGGCAAGCCGCCCCGCTCCTCTCTCCAGGAAGGCAGTGCCCGAGTGACGAGGGACAGCAAAACCCTTTTTGTTTGCTTTTGATTCTTCCAGACAGGGCTTCGCTGGAGCTTACTGTGTAGATCAGGCTGGGCTCGAACCCAGAGATCCGCCCGCCGCTGCCTCCTGAGTGCTGGGATCACAGGCGCGCGCCGCCCCCGCCCGGCTAGCTCCCCCCTCTCGCTACCTAGAAACTGCTCTCTGCTGGAATGTTAAGTTTTCTCCTGCCTCAGCGCTACGTCCTGGAGACCCTCCAATGGGACCTTTTCACTAAGGATGGAAACCAAAATCTTTCTACAGGCATACAAATGCGTGGGGGAGGGGGCGCTTTTTGCTTCAGGCAGGACCTCAACCTCTGCACGCACCCTGCCTCCTGCGCTGTCTACACTCGCTCCCTGTAAGGTTCCTCAACACGGCAGTTACCTCCTTTACCTCCTCCAGTCTTCGGTTACTAAGTCATGTTTCAGAGAAGACTTCCTAACCGCTGCGGTGGTGCACGCCTGTAATCCCAGCACTCAGAGAGGCAGAGGCAGAGGCAGGCAGATCTCTGTGAGTTCAAGGCCAGCCTGGTCTATAAAGAGAGTCCAGGACAGGACAGCTAAAGCTCCACAGAGAAACCCTGTCTTAAAAAACGAACGAATGAACGAGAGGAAGAAAGAAAGGTAGATGGGTAGGTGGGTAGATAGTGGCTAGAGAGGACACTCGGTGGCTAACAGATTAAGAGCTGTTCTCGCAGAGGACTAGAGGTTGGTTCCCAGCACCACATCCTGTAGGTGATTCTCAACTACCTGTCACTCCATTGCCAGAGGATCTGACTGACTGCTGAGGACATCTGCATGAAAGTAGTATGCACAGAGGCACATAGGCACACACCCATACAAAGAACAGACAAGGAAACAAAGATGCTCAAGAAGCCTTTTAGATCCTGTTGTTGTTGTTGTTGTTGTTTCACAAAAAGCTGGGGTTTTTTTTTGGGGGGGGGAGGAGGTGGAGGGTTCCCTCAACTTTATCTTATTCTATACATACATGAGTGTTTTGCTTTCAAATATGTCTGTGTCCCATGTGACCACCTAGTATCCATGGAGGTCAGAAAAAAATGTCAGATCCCCTGAAACTGGAGTTACAGACAAGTCTGAAAAGCCATGTGTGTGCTAAGAGCCAAACCCTGGAAGTCCGAAAATGCAGCAAGCACTCGTAACCACTCCAGCCCTGCCCCTCTTTGTTTTGGAGATGAGGGTCTCCTGAGTTCGCAGGCCTAAAGTTTGTAGCCCAGCTTGATCCTGAGCCTAAGGATCCTGAGTGCTGAGCCTTGTCTGTGCCAGGTAAGAACTCCGCCCACTGAGCTATGTCCCTACCTCCCCTTTTTGCATTATTTATTTTTTATAGACAGGTCTGTGTTGTCCAGACTGGCCTTCAACTCAGTGTGTAACCACAGTTAAGCTTGAACTCCTGATCTTCATGCCTCCACCTCCCAAGAGCCGGGCTCTGGGAGCTGCACCCCAGGCTTACTGGCCTGCTTTCCGCCTTTGCTGCTTTTTTTCCATAGCACTGAACAGCATCTGGTGGACTGACTTTTCTATTTGCTCCTTCCTTGGTTTTCCCTGCAGATTTCGTCCACCTATGTTCCTAATGCTTACAGCATCCATTGATGATGTAATAAATACTCTGTAATTATTCGCCAATAAGTGAATTTATAATGTAATCCATGTAAATTACTGTAGGAAGTCTGGTCCCTTGTTAGCAGTTAACATTTATCAGATCATTATTATTTACCTATTCTTCCAGTAAATAACTTGTTTGAATTTTTACTTATGTGTATGTGTGTGAGTTTGTGTGTAGCAACTAGTGTAGGTGCCTTGGAGGCCAGAGGCTTGGGATTCCCTGGAACTGGAGAGACAGCTGATTACAAGTTGCCTGAGGTGGGTGCTGGGAACCAAACCCAAAGTCCCCTCTAAAACAGAAGTAAGTGGTCTGAACTTCTGAGCCACCTCTCCAGCCCAGTGAGGTAGGACCACAAGGCTACCAGTCTACTTGGCTCAGGTGCCCGAAGGAGATGTGTATATTTAGTGTGTGTGTGTCTGTGTTTGTGGATAATTTTATTATTTTAAGCCTGGCACGGATGGTGCACACCCTTAGTTCCAGCATTCCGGAGACAGAGGCAGGCAAATCTCTGTGAGTTCAAGGCCAGCCTAGACTACAGAGTGAGTTCCACAGAGAAAACCTGTCTCAAAAACCCAAAATAATAATGATAATAGTAATAAGTTAATTAATTTAAAACTCTGTAGCCCAGCCTGGCCTAGAACTTTCCATCTTCTTGTCTCAACCTCTCAAGCACTGGGATTTCAGGTGTTATCATGCCTGTCTTTTCACTCTGTTGTTTTGTTGTATTTTTTTTGAGACAGGGTTTCTCTCTTTAGCCCTGACTGTCCTGGACTCTTTTATAGGGCAGGCTGGCCTCAAACTCACAGAGATCCCCCTGCCTCTGCCTCCTGAGTGCTGGGATCAAAGGCATGGGCCTATAACGTGGTTTTTCTTTCTCTCGTGAGATCAAATCTACAATTTTCATTATCAGTTATATGTTTCACATAAAGGGGTATGGAAAATGGGTCAAGGTTGTAAAAAGAAAAAGAAAACAGTACAGGTTTATGAAAATCATTGTTTGCACTTGGCTGCGGGGAGGTCTCCATAGCAAACACAGCAGCTGCAGCTGTTGGAAGCCTAGTGCAGGTGTAGCCCTAGACACTTCACACCCACAGGCTCATGCCTGCCGTTCATAATCGTACACATGGATGGTGCAGATGAGTGGTAAAGCATTTGCCTATCATGAAATGAGAGCCTTTGATCCCTAACACTGAAAAAAAGAAAATCCTTGGCCAGCTACTATGCATGGCATTTAACTGTCAAAATAATCCATAAGGTAGGTGCTATCAGCCCCCAGGGTTGAAAAAGCCGGCAGCTTATCCTGGTTCCATGGAAAGAGATAAGGCAAGAATCAGGGCCATGGTTTCACTCCTGCATAGTTCTCGGGAGGATGAAATGGCACAGTGCCTGCGTGAGCTATCTGTACTGCTGTAAATGTTGATTTTTGTCTATTCAAAACCTTGGAGACAACGGGCAGTGGTGTCGAATGCCTTTAATCCCAGCATTTGGGAGGCAGAGGCAGGTGGATCCTCTGAGTTCGAGACCAGCCTGGTCTACAGAGTGAGTCCAGGACAGCCAGGGCTACACAGAGAGACCCTGTCTTGTAAAACCAAAATTAAAACCTTGGAGTATAGGGTAAAAGGATCTGGGGTTTAATCAGGAGAAACAATTTGCAACAATAAAATAAACAGTATTTGTTTGTTTGTTTGTTTGTTTGTTTGTTTGTTTTGAGGCAAGGTCTCACTACTGTGCCTGGAACTCACCTAGAGATCAGACTGGCCTCAAATTCACAGCACTCTGCCTGCCTCTGCCTACCTAGTACTGGTATCAAAGGCTTGGACCACTAGGCCTGGTGACTTTAATTTCTTTTTGGAGGTCAGAGGGCAATTTCCAATGAGTCAGTTCTGTCCTTCAACCGTGGCCACGGCTACATGAAAGAACAGGTCTGGAAACACCGTCCTCCACCCTCTCACTCCCCCAAGAAAAGATTTATTAGCCAGGCATGGTGGTGCACACCTTTATTCCCAGGATGTGGGAGTCAGAAGTAGGTGGATCTCTGTGAGTTCAAGGCCAGGCTGGTCTATAGAGTGAGTTCCAGGACAGCCAGAGCAACACAGGGAAATCCTGCCTGAAAAAAAATGTACTTATTTTGATGTCATAGGTTTGAGTGTTTGCCTGCGTGGATGTTTATATAGCCACTGTGTGCATACAGTTTCCTCAGGGACATCAGAACTTCTGGAATCTGGGATCCAGAAGGTTGTAAACTGCCATGTGGCTGCAGAAAGCAAATGTGGGTCCTGGGAGCAGTGTGCACCCTAACCATTGTGCAATCTCGCCAGCCCTGGGATTGTATTGGATTATTGTAGGTTCTGTTCAAAAAAATGTGTACTCTAAAGGTCACTGTGACCCCTTGCACCCTGAGGTACAACTGCAGGAGATCTCACTGGGAGGTTTGCTGGCAGGTGGCTAGAGGGGCTAGTGTGGCCTTTGTATCTCCAGGACCTAGGACCTGGGTGTGAGGAGCCAGGAGGAAGTCCTAGCTTTCAGGGAAGGCTGCTCAGAGAGTCACTAGAAACCAAACTTAGAAGTTTCTTTTAGAACTTTTATTATTAAACTGTTCAAACATGGGGCTGGAGAGATGGCTCAGCAGTTAAGGGCACCGGCTGCTCTTCCAGAGGGCTCAGATTCAAATCCCAGCACCCACATGGCAGTTCACAGCTGTCTGTAGTGCCAAGATCTGACACTCTCACACAGACATACTTGTAGGCAAACAGCAATGTACATAAAATAAAAGTAAATTAAAAGATGTTCAAACATACTCAAATGTAGAACACATAATTCCATGGTCCTACACACATTTAACCCAGCAATCATGGAGTCTGTCACTGCTGCTTCCTCTGCCTTCTCCACTGGAATACTTCAGATTAAGTAGAATGTTTTACTCCATGCTCTGTCTGCAGCCTCGGGACACAACCTGAGCCATGTTGACAGCCAACAGAATTAGCACTGACTCCTTGTTATCCTAAAGACTCAGTCCAGAGCCAGGAGGATGGCTCCCGGCTGAGGGCCTGCCCCCAATCCTGACATCCCAAGCTTTGTCCGGACACCCGCTGTGGAAGCAGAGAATAGGCTCGAAAAACAGCCTCTGACTTCCACATGCGCGGTATGCACATACACACGCGCAAATGCACGCGCGCATGCGCGCGCACACACACACACACACACACACACACACCCAGGTAAACGTTAAGTACATTTTAGAACAAGCACTTGCTGGGAATGGCAACACACAGTCTTAGCACTGGAGAGGCAAAGGCAGGTGGATCACTGAGTTCAGACCAGCTAGAGCTACACAGTGAGTTCCAGACCACCAGGGCTGTGTGAGCAGATCCTGTCGCACAAGGAAGAACTACAACCCAGCCTACAGTTAAATTTCCTCAACCTCTAAAATAACATTTTATAGTTGGCATGCCCAGATCTGGAACAAAAAGAGACCCACGTGTTCACGTGGTCGTCCACACCCACAGCCTCAGGCCCAGGCACGCAGCTCTGGGCTGTTTCGAAGTGTTCTCAGCTGTAGCTGTGCTTGAGTCCCCTGTCCTTCCCCGACAGCCTTGGTTGGACCTATCCAGGTAACTGGGTCACTTTCTCTTTAAAATCGCCCACACTTCGCCGGAGTCCGCTTACTTCCTCCTTGTGTCATTTAATATGTTTCCCATGTCCTGGATTTCTCATTAAATAAGGGGCCGAGGAGTGAGTTAGTTCAGTAGGTAAAGCACTTGCTTGACACACAAACTTGATGTGAATTTAATCCTCAAAAGCCCTGTGAAAATTGTGGGCGTGGTAGCAAGAGTGTAATTTCGGAGCCAGAGATACAGAGACAGGACCTAGTGAGAGACTGTGTTTTGAAAAACAAAATCAAGATGGACGTTGCTTTAAGGAACAAACCCAAGGTTAGCCTGCGGCCTCCAGGAGCACCTGCCCGCTCACACAGGGTATGCACACCCACGAACACGCGTGCGCACGAAAGACAGCACTGGGGTTTGAGTTAGTCATGTTGAGCGTTCTGTTTGCTTCTTGTCCAGGATCTCTTCCAGGTAGTGCTGAGTGGGTCGGACGGCATCACGACAGCAGGAAACCCCCTGGTGCTGTCACGTTTAGTGATGCTGAGCTTCATCAGTGGACTCAGACAATGACATCACTATTCTCCCGAGTCAGCTAGGCACAGGGGCACACACCTTTAAAAAAAAAAAAAAAACAGCCCTGTGGAGGCTGAGCAGGATAAGACAGAGCTCTTGAGGCCAACCTGAGCTAGAGGAAGAGCCTGTCAAAAAACAAAACTAAATAAACTAAAAACAAAAATGAATGAATGAAACAAAGAGAAGAAACCCAGGGGCTGGAGAGACGGCTCAGAGGTTAAGAGCACTGTTTGCTCTCTCAAAGGTCCTGAGTTCAATTCCCAGCAACCACATGGTGGCTCACAACCATCTATAATGAGGTCTGGTGCCCTCTTCTGGCGTGCAGTGTGCATGCAGGCAGAACACTCAAACAGTAAAAAATAAAAAAATAACACACAATGTAAATAAAAATTAAGAAAAAAGAGGAGGAGGAATTGGAAGATGAAGTAAATTTAAAAACCAAGGGAGAGGCCCATGCTTCTAATCCCAACCCTCGGGAAGTGGAGGCAGGAAGAATAGGAGTGTAAGCCTAACCTTGGCTATACAGTGAATTCATAAGACTATATAAACTCTGTTGCAGGTTGGCGATTTAGTTGAGTGGTAGAGTTCTTGCCCAGTAAGCACAAGGCTCTGGGTTCAGTCCTCAGCTCCAGAAAAAATAGATATAGATATACACACACACACACACACACACACACACACACACACACACACACGCACACATATAAAGCAACAGAAACCAAAAAGGCACCTCGCTTCGTGGCTTTTGAATCCTCCAGGGCACTTCACTTAGTGGCTTTTGAATCTCTCCCCTCCAGTCCTCCAGGGCACTTACCCATGTGTGCCAGGACCACTGAGAGCCTGAGACAGATGAGCTTGGCTGTCTCAGACAGTGACAGGATTACTGCTGCAAGATTGAGGTCATGAGGCTAAGCGAACGCTTAGAATTTTCCAGCACAAAACATCCGGGCCGAAGGTTCCTGGATGGACACAGAAGACCAGGAAGGATGTCAAAGCTATCCCAGGGGAGGGAGATAGCAAGAGCCCCCTGCTTGGCGTCTCCCCTCCTCCAAGGGCTGTCAGGCTCCTCTGACTGGCTTAAGAGGAGCTTAGGAGGCCAGAAACTCTTGAGGCAATCAGGAGTGCGGGTGGAATCCCCAGTCAGAAATGGCTTCTGAACAAAGCCTCCCAACGTTCCTCTAGAGGAGCCTGTCACATCCTTGGGAATGCAAAGGACACAGGCTCGGGTCCCCAGTGCAGGCTGAGGGGGGAGGAAGGACCCACGGACACGCTTACCACTAAGGGCTGCAGAGAACGCTCCGGGGACACTCTCCAGAAACTGCAGAGGAGGAGGTTCTGCAGCCAGCAGGAACGCGCCCGGAGACTAATGTCCAAGGAGTGGTCCCCTGCCCCCCGCGGTCAGCGCTCCTCTGACTCCATCGCCTGTACTCACAGCCCCAGGGCCAGCTGAACCACCTGGTCGCCCTCCCGGCCTAGAGCAGCAGGCAGAGCCCTGGAGAAGCCCCCTGCCTCCTGGAGCAGAGGCTGCAGCAGCCTGTGGAGCCCCGAGGCCCGCGGGCGACGCCGCGGCCGCAGCTGTGGCCGCTGCAGCAGCCCGGGCCGCGACAGGCGCTTTGGCCCGCAGCACAGGGGCAAACGGAGCAAGGCGAGGGGTGGCCGCAGGTCAGAGGGGCGGCTGAGCAGGGCACGCAGTAGGTACGGGAACAGGCGGACTGAGGACAGGCAGGGCAAGGAGGGCAAGGAGGGCAAGGGCAGGTGCAGGGCGGGCCAGGGAGCCCTGGGCAGGAAGGGCAGGGAGCTGCGAAGGAGGGGCAAGCCGTGCAGGTGGGAGGGGGGCAGCCGGGGCAGGGGCCGGGGCAGGCGGAAGGGGGACAGGACAAGCAGGGAGAGGCGGTTGGAGGTCCATGCCCGGAGTACGGAGGGGGCTCCTGGTAGGTAGCCTTCTTCTTCCGAGGCCCCAAGCGGAGGCCCAGAGAGAAGTCCATTAGCCGCAGGAGGAGGCAGGCTGGGGGCTGGGTGGAAGGGAGGGCTCCCTGAAACAGAGGTGCACGGTGGCGGGCAGGATTAAGTCTAAGACGCTCTGAGCCTCGCTGAGCCTGCAGGGAGCTCAGACCTCCCCACCTGGACGTTCCCTTCTCGATCTGCCTGACAATGTTTTCCTCCTCCCTCCCTTCAGCCGACCTGGAGGTGGGGTGCCCGGCTCTCTACGGGAAACCAGCAACTGGCTTGGACAGCTACTGTTGCTGGATCAGGCGCTGGCTCCTACAGCCCCGCTTCCGCGCTCTAGGAAGGCCCAGGAAGGCCCACGACGGGAGGAGTAGGGCGGCGTGGGGACAGAAACCCAGCAGGTTGGTAAGTCAGGATTCCAGAGCATGGTGGCTGTGGTCTCACCACAGAGTCACCAGATAAAAGGGGTTCCGAGAGGGAAATCTAGACAGCACCCAACACGGAGGATACGCCTTAAGGATTCTGGGCAAGTTTTCAAGCCTGGCAGAAGAGGGGGAGCTGTTTGAGGCTGCATGAACCCAAATAATCAGGTAAGGGAAAACAAAACAACTTAATAGTAAGGGAGCCTGGGTCTGTTCTTCCAATCCCCAGCACTCAGACTGAGGATTTAGCTCAGTGGTAGGGCACTTGCTACAAGCGCAAGGCCCTGGGTTGGGTCCTCAGCTCTGAACAGCGAAAAGACAAAATAACAATTCCCAGCACCCACATGGCGGCTCACAACCATCTATAGTGAGATCTGCTGCCTCCTTCTGGCCTGCAGGTGTACATGCAGGCAGAGCAATCATGTAGCTGGGCATGGTGACTCCCACCTTTGATCCCAGGAGAGGCTGGCTGATTGCCTTGAGTTTGAGGCCAGTCTTGTCTATAAAGCAAGTGCAAGTCCAGGACAGCCAAGGCTACACAGAGAAACCCTGTCTCAAAAAAAAAAAAAAAGGAGAGCAGGCTGGAGATGGCTCAGTGGTTAAGAGCATCTTCTATTGGTTCTGAGTTCAGTTCCCGGCAACCTCATGATGGCTCGTAACCCGGAATCTGATGGCCTCTTCTGGCGTGTAGCTGTCCATGCAGATAGAGCACTTTATGCATAAAATAAATAAAGAACTCTTAAAAAAAATAGTAAGGGGACCCCAGCTTTGATCCCCAGCACCACACTAACGAGCAGGCAGAAGGCAGCTTCTCAGTCATGAACACTCGCTGCCCGGGAGAACCAGGTCCAGTTCGCAGCACGCATGCTCTCACAGCTATCTGTCCCTCCAGTCAGGGGACCTGGTGCTCTCTTCTGAGCCACGTGAGCACCACACACACACACACACACCAAAATAAGTATGTCTACAAGATGAAAGTAAGCAGAAGGGGAAAAGGCGAGAGGTGGCTCATCCGCAAGCCTGGACACCTGCGCTGCTCCCTAAGCCCCGCACGGTGGAAGAGGAGAACCAACTCCCATGGCCTTCGTATGTATGCTGCGGCACGGACGATCTCCCAGCAAGAAGTGAAACGCAGTGGAGAGCAAGGGAGGAGACGAGAGAACAGAAGGGAAGGACGGATGTTGGCGATGGCAATGTCGGGGAAGGCCTGGAAGGAAGTGAGAGGACAAGCCACGGGAATCTCTAGGGAGAGCGAGCGGTCCACAGAAGCCCCAGCAAAGGCAAGCCTCAGCATGACCCGGCCCGGAGGTTAAAATGGAGCCCCGCTAAGCAGGGCTTGTGAGTCAAAGCAGGGACTTAGATTTTCGTTTGTTTGTTTGTTTGTTTGTTTGTTTTGTTTCATTTTTCCAGTCAGGGTTTCTCTGGGAAGCCCTGGCTGCTCTGAATCTCTGTAGACCAGGCTGGCCCGGAACCCAGAGACCTGCCTGCCTCTGCCTTCCCAGTGCTGGCATTAAAGCACGCACCCCCACAGCCCGGCAGGGGACTTGGATCTTACTAAGAATAGCCACAGATGGTTAGAAAAACAAAGCTGCGGGGCCTCTTGTCACTGTTCTTGACCGGTTACTGTCGCCTGGGCTCCTGCACTTGTTATTCTTTCTGACAGGGTCTTCAGTAGCTCAGCTAGTTCAAGCTCAGTATGTGGCAATGACCTTGAACTTCTCAACCCGTGTTTTGACCTCCCCAGTTCTGGGGTCGTAGGTGCCTACACATTTGGCCTAGTGTAAGCGTCTGGTAAACAGCCTGGCAAACAGCCTGGCATCGTCTGGTACACTGAACCTGAAGGATGTGATGGCACAGACTTGTAACCTCAGCATCTGGGAACTGAGGCAGTACGCTGCCTCTTCTAAGCCATTTTGGGCTACATATCCAAACCTGCTTCAAATAAAACTAAACTAAAACCAACAACAACAAGAAAAGACAATTAAACACAGAGTTAGGCCCAGCCAGTATTCTCAGGAAATTGTGATGTTCAAGAATGTGCATAGGGGCTGGAGAAATGGCCTAGAGGTTAGGAACACTGGTTGCTCTCCTGGAGGACCGATGTTCCCAGCACTCACAGAATGGCTCACAACTGTCTGTGACTCCCATCTTCTGGACGCTGTGGGCACCAGACATATGGTGCACAGAAGTACGGACAAACTACCTACACACATTTTAAAAAAAAGCCAGGCAGTGGTGGCACACGCCTTTAATCCCACCACTTGGGAGGCAGAGGTTGGTGGAGTTCGAGGCCAGCCTGGTCTACAGAGAGTTCCAGGACAGCCAGGGCTACACAGAGAAACAAACAAACAAAAAGAAGCACCCTCCCCGCACCAGCTCAGAGCTGTAGAGGAGGCTCTACAAGAGCATTTGCTGCAGGGCTGGAGGGATGGCTCAGAGGTTAAGAGCACTGGCTACTTTTCTAGAGGTCCTGAGTTCAATTCCCAACAACCCCATGGTGGCTCATAGCCATCTATCATGAGATCTGGTGCCCTCTTTTGGTGTTCAGGTGTACATGCAGGCAACATTGGATACATAATAATAAATAAATAAATAATAAATAAATAAATCTTAAAAAAAAAAAAGAGCATTTGCTGCTTTTGCAGAGGACACGGGGCAATGCACTGATGTAGCACACTTACTTATGTGCAGAAAAACACTCCTACACATAACTTAAAACAAGCACAATCCTTAGAAAGGAAATAAACAAAGAACATGGAGTGAGTGATTCCTGAGGAACACCTCTTAAGGCTGACCTACACACACACACACACACACTTGTACACACATACATGTATACATTTGTACACATACATGCATGTGCAGGACCCCACATATAAACCAACTGTCATACACAAAAATGAACAATAATAAAGGAACTTCCTGTTTATAGTTACTGGTTGCTTCTCTCCTTCCGTGTGGGTCTGGGGACAGAGCGAATTTGTTGTCAAGGTTGGCAGGAAGCGCCTTCACCCTCTGAGTCATTTTTTCAGCCCTGTATCTTTTTTTATTGACATTTAAAAGATTTATTTTCTTTGTGTGTGTGTGTGTGTTGTGTGTGTGTTCTCACAGAGGCGGGAGGAGCATGTCTGATCCTCTGGAGCTGGGGTGACAGGCGACCGTGAGCCTCCTGGCCTCCGTGCTGGGTCCTCTGGGAGAGCAGCTGTCCTCCTGACTGGCGAGCTACCTCTCCATCATCCTTTAGCGGCAATTACTGTTTGTCTGTTCTGAGACAGGGTCTCAGGTACTGCAGGTCGGCCTCATGCTCACCACACAGCCAAGTGCGGCTTTCATCTCCCCCTCCGCCCATGCTGTCTCCCAAGTGCTGCGCTCACAGGCATGCACCACCCTGCCCGGCCTGTCCTGAACATACTTACACCCGCCCCAAACACACACACAACACAAAAAGTAAGTGCTCTCCTGGCACAGACGAAGCCCTGGGTCCCTTCACAGTCAGAAGTTCAAGCTCATTGAAGCTACACAGCAGGCTCAAGGCTAGCCTGGACACTGAGGGCCCACACTTCCAAGTCCATATATGCGCCCCTCCCACAGTCCTTGAGGATACTGACCTCTTTATTTCCTGGTACCTGTCGGTGCCTGGCATATATAAGATGCTCAATAAATTTCTGCTTAATTAGGTTGTACTTAATTTCCAAGTCTCTCATTTGGTGGAGGAAGAAGTGGGAAGCGAAAGGAAAGGCATAGGAAGCCTGCTATGAGCTGGGCGTGGTGGCATACACCTTTAGTCCCAGCAAGGGAGGTAGAGGCAGGCGGATCTCTGTGAGTTCGAGGTCAGCCTGGTCCACAGAGGGAGTTCTAGGACAGCCAGGGCTACACAGAAGAACCTTCAGGTGGGGGGCCAGCCAGACATGAAGACATCTTCCTAAAAAGTGGACCCAGAGGGTTGGAGCTGGTTGGTGATGGAGATGTAGGTTGGCAGGAGACTTGAAGGAGATCTGTCTGGAGGGAAGCTGAACCAGGCAGTTGGTGGGAGTTGGCAGAGCAGGCAGGAGGCCTGGGTCCTGGGAGTTTCCAACCAGGGGAAGTCCCAGGTGTGGGTGCAGGGGTGCCAGGCTGGCCCCACCCTACACCCTGGCCTCCGGGGATGTGGGCATAGGTAGAAAAGTAGGTCAGATGAGGGATGGAGGGCAAGCTCACTGGTCCCATGACCTCTGCCACCTCCAGAGGCAGCATGGCCACAAAGAGGCCCACTCCCTCCTCCAAAGGGCCCTCCACTTCTTTCCTTCCTTCCTTCAGGAAAACCTGTGCAACCAGTGTGCAGCTCCCGCTAGAGCCCTCGCTCAACAGGTACGAGGCTCTGGAGGCTCTGGGTCCCATCCTAAGCACTGAATTAGAAAGAAGCAGTTGAAGGGGAACCTGTACAAGTTTGGTGCCTGGGCAATGGATGGAGGAAGAATCTCCCTCCCCGAGCAGGTTCTGTGCCAAGCACACAGCTGCGCTGGCCCACATGGTGCTGGCAGACACCTGGAGCCCTCACCTCATAAGCTCCACACAACTGCCGACGCGCTGCTAGCTCCAGGGAGTAGGGCAGGTCAGGGCTGGATCTGCAGGAGGGCGGGCGGAGAGAGCTTTCTCCCCAAGAGGCTCCAGCCAGGCAAATGCAAGAACCTTCATGCTGGAGAATTTGCCAGTTTGGAGCCTTGAGTTTTGCATGTGTCTCAAGCCTGAGCCTGTATGTCTTCCCCTTTTCGTGTCTTCATATCACTGTATCACTCTTTGGAACAGGAGAAGAAGGAATAAATGGACCCGTTCCAGCACACCATTACCAGGTGTCCCAGGGCGAGCGTCGGCGATGAGAAGGATTTTGCTGCCCCTTCCTTGCGGCAGATTGGACACAGGAGGGGTACAGGAACAGGGCCCCCCTCTTATGTTGTCCGAGTGATGTGATCGAGATCTCAACCCCAGGGTCTTCGAACATACTTTTTCATTATCCTCCTCTCTTCCTTTCCTTCCGGAAAGCTCTCCTGAAGTAACTGGCTACAGGTAAACACGCCCTTGACCTCTCCATCTTGAGGGCCCTGGTTAGTTAACACCTGACGCCTCCACCACACTTCCAGCCAGCAAGGGCAGGTGCTGTATGTGTGGATTCCCAGGGCCCAGAATGTAGTCTGTTCCATACAAATTCGCTGAATCGATGAATGGTGCATGCCGGAAAAGAAAGTCTTAGGGCGGTGTAGGGTAGCCCTAAAATGTTACATTCCAAAACCAAGGCATTATTCTCAGTGGAGGTCCGGTCAGCCCTGGGGCTGGTTAGGACCTTTCACATACAGCTTACACATCAGCAGAGCCAAGCAGCTGGCAAGCACAGAGAGACCTGGTACAAGGGTAAAACTGAAAAAGCACGGAGGGCAAAGCCAGCCGTGGCACAGAGCATACCTGGAGGGAGGAGGGCAAAGGAGGGAAAGAGGCCCAGGGAAAGCACACGTGTGGTAAAAAACATGTTTTCATCCTGTTCTCCCTGGTGCCCTGGTCTCCAAGCTCCTCTAGTACTTCTGTGCCTTAATGATGTCCCTAGGGTTGTATCCCAGCTTCCCCCAGCCCCCACAGACATCTGCCAGCAGCCTCTGAGCGTGGCGTGGGACATGCCTGCAGGACCAGGCTGAGCGGGAGAGAGTGGCCTAGTCAGTGTGTGTGTGTGGGGGGGGGACAAGGGAGAAAGGCAGGGGTGGTATAGCAGGACAGAGCCAGGGCCTGGGAGACGTTCCTGCGTCCTCCTTTCCCTGTGACTCTTCTTGGGGTTTGCTCTGCTACAGGGGTCGTAGAGGGGGCTGGATGGTGTCAGCAGCTGGGAATACTTGTTGCTCCCCAGACGGCCTGGGTTCAGCTCCCAGCCCCCACATAGTGCAGTCTTCTATAATTCCAGTCCTGGGGGATTCAATGCTCTCCTCCTCCTCTTCCTCCTCCTTCTCTTTAATTTGCTTTTTTTGAGACAGGGTTTCTTGTGTTGGCCTGCCTGTCCTGGAACTTGCCCCGTTGACAAGGCTGGCCACCACCACCCAGCAGCCCAATGCCCTCTTCTGACCTTCACTGAATGCACATGGTACACATACTTATACACACACACACACACACACACACACACACACACTCACTCACAAAATAAATATATATAAAAAAAAAACAAGGGCAGCAAAGGAAGAAGTGTGATGCCAGAGCCTACAGGATGCCGCTTCTCCGAGCTGCCACCGTGAGCCAGCAAAGCACCTAGAAGCACAGCAAGGCCTAGAAATGGACTTAACCTCGGGAAAGAGAGGAAGCGGAGTCCCCTCTATGGGACAGAGGAGAAAATCCTGGCCAGAACGCCACTCAGTTGTAAGATGGGGAATGGTGGAAGAGCTTTGACCTCTGTAGTCCTCCTCTCTGTCTGCTGTGCCTGTCACTTTCGCAGTGCTGGGACTTGAGCCTAGCGTTTTATAGCGCTAGTCAATTGGTGTACCAAAACCTGAGCTGGCCAGCCCTGTTTTTCCTTTTTTTAAATTTTGTGTGCATGAGCGTCTCACCTGCATGTATGTACGTGAAGCCTGAGTGCCCGGTCCAGGAGGGGACCGTGAGCCAATCGAGCAAAGTTGTGGAGGTTGTGAACCACCACGTAGCTGCTGGAAGCTGAGCCCAGGCTCTCTGCAAGAGCAAAGGGTGATCTTAAATGCTGAGCCATTTCTCCTGCCCCAAGGCTCCTGCTTCAGCCTCCTGAGTGGCTGGGATTACTGGGCTCTGTCTCCGGGCCCTGCTTGTGTGTGCACACCCCAGTGGCTGGCCTTGGTGAGGGGCAGAGACAATTATTGTTGAGAGGGGTTGGGACAGGGCAAGGCTTCTTGGATGTTCCCCCCCACACACCGTCCCACTCCAGTCACGGGCTGGAACAAGACAGTTTCAAGTAAGTAGTTACAGTGAGCAGGGTGGATAAATGAAGAAACACCCACCACAGACAAAGACAGAGAGAGACATATGGACGAATCAAGACAAGGGGGAGAGGGAAACAATGGAATTTTAGACGCACTGTCCTCTTGGATGCTTTCCCATGTTTGTCCCCCTCCCTCCGCATTAACCTCTCCATTCCATCTGCTACCCCAAGCTGCAGCCTCAGAGCTTCAAGTCTCAGGTCAAGGCGCTGAGCTCCTCTCAAGAAGGTGAAGGAAGGGCTGAAAGCCTGCATAGGCAGGGGACAGAGGCGGACAGGGTGGTGCCTGGGTCTGACCAGTGCCTGGGCAGGAAGGGAACGGTGCCCAAGCCTGGTTCACAAGGACAGGAGACTCATTCACGGTAAACCAAGTACAGATGTGCTGGGGTGGGGTGGGGAGGGGATTAGGGCCACATTCCCAAACCGCAGCTGGGCCCGCCCCTCCTTCCGCCAGCCACCACTAGGGCAGGGCAGGAGGGGTTAACTTCGCGGGCTCCTGGCAGGGTCCGTGCCACACAGGCAGCTCACCATCCCACCCCAGCCTGAATGCCAGGGTCCAACTCCCTGCCGCGCGCCCCTCCCACGGCGCTGAGGCTGCTCCCAGGGTCCCCGCAAAGTCAACAGCAGCCGGGCACCCGGGGACAGGACCCTGGAGTACCTATCCCCAGCTCTCCCTGGAGTGGAGGGAAGAGCTCGCCTGCGCCCCCGCTGACGTCTCTGGGCTCCTGGGAGCGCCACAGCATGACTCTCCGCCCCCTCCTCCTTCACTCGATAATGGCTACCCAACGAAGTCTCTCCCAGGAGGGGCATAGCTGGCCCCTCGGTGGCAGCAAGGCAAGAGCTGAGTAATTCCAGGATGGAAAATGTGATGGACCCAGGGGCCCATTCCCCCGGCGCTGGCCACTCTGGGAGTGTGGCTGGGGCTGGCCCTTGGGGCTGGCGACGGGCCCAGCCTGTCCAATGATCTTTCTCCTGTCCTGACTCCTGACCATCCCTGGGCGACTGCTTCGGTTCTGGGCACAGGCCTTGCACTTCACTGTTCCCTGGCTCTGTAGAACAACCACGGGCGTCCCTTTCTAGGTTTGAGAGCCTGTGACCCACGGTCTGTCTGAAGTCAGAGAATGTCCCTCTCAGACACAGACACCAGCTTTGGGCTTCTAGAGAGCCAGCGTCAACAACATTCGTGGCGTATCTACCAGGCAGCCAGGCAGGCCTCGCTGGCTGAGCCAGACACAGGAACCCTCGCCTGGGCTTTCTCCCTCACACCCAGTGCAGGGCTCCTCCCACTCCCCCCTCCTTTAATGTTCTTTCAGCCCTCCTCCCAGCCTCTCCCCCTCCAAATCCAAGCCTAAAGGTGGGGACAATATTGGCAGCGAGAGACCCACGCGCCTTAACTCCTGGAGCTGACTGCAGGAGGGAGTCTGACTGAGAGGGAGGAGGTCTGTGAACCCAATTCGCAGCACCCTCATAACCCCCACTAGTTAAACCAGTTCGCTCCTGGGCCTTAGGAGCGAGAAGGCCAGGGGAAGGGAGCCGGTTTTGGCCTGCAGGTGGAGGCTAACTACAGAAGGGACAGTGCCCTTCTTCTCTGGCATGCTCCTGCCCCACCACTCCACATCCTGGGAGTGTCCACGTCCCTCACTGCCTACCCTGGGAGGTACGGCAGGACACAGCATGGCCAGAGACAACTCAGTCTCCCCAAACGCCAGAGAGAAAGGGTTGGCATCACAGAGCCCAGGACACTGACCTCTCTGCCAGCTCTGCCCGGCCTCCCGGGGACGGAGCCACGGAAGCCCAGCAAATGGGAGGGGCAGAGACCCAGGCGTCCTGGGCCGCCCCGCCCAGTCCTCCCCCCATCCACCCCCACCCCCAGCCCCAGGGCACCGAGGAGGGAGCCGGGCAGGGGCAGGCGGCAGGGGAGGGAGGAGCGAGGGCGGGAGGGGGAGGAGGGAGCCGGGCAGGGAGGGGGGGGGGGGGAGGGAGGGAGAAAAAGAAAGAAAATATTTTCCGTGTCCCCGCCTGCGGAGTCAGTGTGCGGTTTGGGAGAAAATGTGTCGGATATTTTGGGGCGGTCACGTGGGCGGGCGGGCTCCGAGAGGCCCCGGGATTGTCCCAGCCTAGAGCCGTGCCCCCTGGAGCCCCCCGTTACGGCGAGTCCCTAACAGCGCGGCGCTCCATCCCCGAGACCGCCCGACGCCGGGACCTCGGGGCTCGGCGGCCTTCCTTCCCCCGCCCTCCCCTCCAGGTGAGTCAGGCGGGGAAGCCGGCTCGCCCTCCCTCCGGGCCGCGGACGCCGGGGTCCCCCGCCGAAGGGAGCCGCGGGCGGGGGCGTCGGGAGCCCCCGGGGCCTTTCCCTCCGCGGGTGGGTGGCCAGGCTGCTGGCCGGGCTTGCGAGGGGGCTTCCTGCCCCCGCTTGGGGTCAGTCGTGACCTGGGAAGGGAAAGGGACGATTTTAGACAGCCGGCTGTCTATCTGCCCTTGCTTTTCGTGAGTATTGGGGACGAGCATTTAGGAACGTCTTGGGCAAGGGAAGCTATGCTCCTGTCCACAGAATGTCAGAGAAGACGGGCTTCCCTCCTGTGGGAAAGGCTGGCATTCTTCCGCGCACGCCCCGGGGTTCTGAAGGGTGGGTCCGATGGTCCAAGTACCCTTTCTTTCACTTCAGATGGTCCACGTACCATTTCAGTGGAATGGCAGGGCTCTGCAGAGACCAAGGAAGGGTCTAATAAGTGGTCCTGGCTGTCTGGGCCAGGGGTTGGGGGTGTGAGCTGCGGGCTCTGGGCTCCTCTGGAGGGGGCGCTTTTGGGACATTCTCAGGGAAGCCCCAGTGGAGCAAAGGTGGAGTTGGAGCAGTGGGACAGGGGCAGGGTGCCACTGACAGAGTGTCTCTTGTTCTCAGCGGTTTCCCCAGGTCCTCTCACCTCAGCCTGGCCCAGCATGTAGGAGAAAACCTCTACAGGGTAAGAACATGCTTGGTTGGTGGTCACCGGGATGGGGCTGCAGGGATGTCTGAGGTGGGGACACCAGGACAAAACGCTCAGATAATTCCCTCTGGTGGGGTCAGCCTTGGGCAGTTGAGGCTTCCGCCTTATGGCCACTCCAAACACTGGGTTGGGGTTGAGGGCCACAGCCACTGTCAGTAAGGAGAAGACTTGGAGGGGGTTAAGAGTGCGTGTGTTTAGGGTGCTGGGAGATTGGGTATCCCAAACACACACACACACACACACACACACACACACACACACACACACACA
>NW_026594240.1:496802-506335 GCF_907164565.1 Psammomys obesus | reverse complement strand
ACACACACACACACACACACACACACACACACACACACACACACACACGGTGGCTCAGAGCTGGTAGACAGCACAGACCACGCCTCCTGCAACCCCGGCACACCCCCACCTCTGGCTCGGAAAGCCACCTAACTGGCACCTCCAGTTCCCCCCTCTGCCCCACCCTGCCCGTGCCCTCTGATGCCCACACACATTCCACTGGCATTGCCTGCCTGCCTCCTGGGTACTGCCCCTCCCTGGGGCCAGTGGGGTAGAGGGAGGGCACCTGAGGATGAGAGGTGGGGAATCAAGGGTCCAGACTCCCCCAGCCACAGAGGCAGGGAAGCCAGGCCCATTGCTGCCTCCTGGAGAGCAGGCTGGGGGGCGCAGGCTGGGGTGAGGATGCCTGGGTTCTCCGCCCATTCTGGAGATGGGGTCATGGAAAAAGGTGGTCGTGTTTATACAGAGGGGAGGGGGGCGGCGGTGGAGAGCGACTGACAAGAGCAGCTTTGTTCCGGGCTCTGGAGCGGGCAGGGCAGCAGGGAGACGCCCCCCTCCATCCGGCAGCCCCTTCACCCATGCCCCCCCAACTCCACCTCATCTGTAAGAGAAGCAGCTTTGTAAAAACCCTTTCCCCATGTCTGTTGCCCGCCTTCTAGGCCCCAGCATCTGAGGTGGCATCTTGGGGAGAGGGGCTCACTGGCTGTCTTAGGCAGGTCCCACAAAAGTCCAGGGCAATTGAGGCCTCCCTGACGACTTGCTTTCGCTCTGCACTACCTCTTCAGTTTCTCCTTCTCTTCTACCTGGCACTGAAGCCAACCCTCCCCTCCTTCCCAGACACAGCCCAGACTTAGGACAGAGGAGTCTTTGCTGCCCTCTTCCCCTCCAAGCCTCCCGTCCTAGGCAGAGAAAGAAGAGCTGGGAGAGTTGGCTGGTCATTTTTTTTTACTCCCAGCTTCCTTGGTGAGGACCAGGAGGCTGAGCATCCCTCCCTGGTACCTCCTGTTGAAGTCCTGACCTGTCCTAGAGCTCTAGTTCCCATCTCTAGGTAAGATGCCGAGGCAAGCATGGCTGGAATAGAGACCCTATTCCCAGTCTAAGCAGAGTCTGTGAACAACTGGGTGCCGGAGGAGGGGGGTGGTGCCCTACCAACTCATCACTCTTGGCACAGGAGGGGTTAATCCACTTGGAATGTAGCCCAGCCTGTTGAGCTATGGCCTAGGGGCTTTAGGGGCCTGGACTCCTGGCTCCATTTGGGTTTAACTTGGGATGAAGGTCTCATGGACTAGGGAAAGAAAGGGAGAAGGATCCTGGGGGACCCTGGGGTAATGATTGGAGGGTCCGGGCCTATCAGTGGTACCTAGTGCAGATGGGAGGCTCCTTTACAGCTTTATTCTTAACAGTTTGGAGGTTGAGAGAAAGGGGGAAAGAGCAGAGGTACAGAGAAAAGTAAAAGACTAGAAACACTTTCTAATGGAACGAGATGCAGACATGCCTGGGCCTACCTGTGGGAAGCCCATCTGTGGATGCTCTATGTGTTCTATGTGTTTTCTTTTCTTGTGGTCCGCTGCCCAGCTTCATTCATTCTGTTATGGAGCTGAGCTGCCCTCCCAGCCCACTAACCCTGGTGGTTCTGGAGATTCTGAGAGAGGGCCTTTCTCATCCTCATCCCCATCCCCATCCCCATCCCCACAGTGATATGGCGTGTGGGCCCTGCATTTCCCTCTCCTCTCTCTCAGGCTTCCTTGCTCCTTTCCTGGGTTCAGATTCAAAATTTCAGGGGTCAGAAAAAGCTACATTTGAGGGAGGAAAGAATGCAGGGAGAGTTTTCTAGGCATGAGAGACAGAGAGAGAGAGAGAGAGAGAGAGAGAAGAGGAGGAGCAATGTGAACTGAGGACAAGGAGGGGATTATCATAGTAGAGTCCACCACCATCTCTGATCAAAGAAGAACTCACTAGAGAGCACAGAGAGTGCAGGGTGACTGTGGGTGGCTGGTGACAGAGACAGTCAGGAGGGGAACAGAAGGAGTACCAGGGAAGACAGAGAAGGGAGTGATAATGAAGAGGCACACAGGAAGTGCATGAGGCATTGACACAGCATTTACCGTGTGCCTACGTTATCCCAGAGACTCTGCCCATGACAAATTATTGAATCCTCCAAACAGCGGTACTCACAGGTGAGGCACAGACAGACTGGCTGAGTCCTCCCAAGTCCCACAGCCAGCAAGTGTGACTATCAGTTCAGGGAGTCTGCACATGACTGCTGCACCGTGCTCCCCAAGCCTCCACAGGACTTAGAAGTTGCTGCCAGCGAGCTTGCTTTCTTTCTTTCTTTCTTTCTTTCTTTCTTCCTTCCTTCCTTCCTTCCTTCCTTTCTTTCTTTCTTTCTTTCTTTCTTTCTTTCTTTCTTTCTTTCTTTCTTTCTTTCTTGTTTATTTGTATTTGTTTGTTTTGAGGGCTACTGTGTAGCCTTGGCTGGCCACAGACCCAAGAGAGATCTGCCTGCCTCTTCCTCATCAGTGCTGGGCTGGAAGGTTTGGGCTAGAGGCATGCATTGTCATTATGCTCCGCCTGATTTTTCCGCTGGTTCCAGGCATCGAACCCAGGACCTTGCGTGTGCTAAGCAAGTGACCCACCACTGAGCTGTAAACCCCCAAGCTCCAGCTCGAGTGTTCCAATCTTGCGTGGCTCCACCCTTTAGAGCTGGTGCCTTTAGGCCCGCCACTCAATCTCAGTACCCTCCTCTGCAAAATGGGAGTCACCATTTCCCTCACAGGACTGATGTTGAATCGCCAGGCCAGCCCAGGTGTGAGGCCTTTCCTCAGGGAGCTCTCCACCCAATGTTCTCAGACCCTCACTCACCCTACAACCTCTGTTTACCCTTCCCTGAAGCTAAACTGAAGAATCCCCCTAGAATCGGTACAACTGTCCGCTCTGCCCACTCTGGGAAACTGCAAGCCCCGGCCAGGGTGCTGAAGGACCAGCTGAAGGGAGGTCACAGCTGAGAGAAGGTCACAGAGCCATTGCTGTCTCACCTTTCTTTTCTCTTCATTTCTTCCTAGGACCCTTGGAGACGCAGCGGGCAGGCCAGGCGGGGTGGGCACGGAGCCTCCCAGGCCGGGGCAGTGGGCATGGGCGGGGGCTGCGGCTGAAGACCGCCCCCGCCCACTGCAGGTTCCACGGGATTCCCACTCGGCAGCTGCCATGGCCACCAACAAGGAGCGCCTCTTTGCGGCTGGTGCCCTGGGGCCTGGATCCGGTTACCCGGGAGCGGGCTTTCCGTTTGCCTTCCCAGGGGCGCTCAGAGGGTCGCCTCCGTTCGAGATGCTGAACCCTAGCTTCCGGGGCCTGGGCCAGCCTGACCTCCCCAAGGAGATGGCTTCTCTGTGTGAGTCTCGGGGTCTGGGGAAGCAGGGCAAGTGGGTGGGGTGATGTAAAAAATGGACACCCTTGTTGGAAAGGCGGCAGGGCACGGGGCTTTGGCCTGTCAGGACCACGGTGAGTATAGAAGGGGGTGGAGTCAAAGCACTAGGCCTACAACCGCCTCCTGGGTCCCCCAGCCTTGAACCAGGGAAAAAAAGCCAGCTGAGCATGGGATACATGTGCACCCTCAGCCCCGACCTTCGACCCTAGCACTGACTCTTTAGCATGGCAGCGCACACCAGCAGAGGCAAAGACCTCTGAGTTCGGACCAGCCTGTTCTGCACAGAGAAACCCTATGATGCTCAGCAAAAGAGAAGGAGGGCCTTTGCCGGCGGGGGTGGGGTGGGGTGCCTGGCCATCTCTGTATGTAGGGGTGGCTGGGCTGGGCGGGCAGCTCCCCCGGAAAGAGCATGCTTGTGTGGAGGTGTGTGTCTGCCCCCCGAGTTCACGTGTGTAGCCCACGGAGACCGCGCATTGCAGGACTCCTTGTGTGCAGCAGGCAGTGGGAAGAATCAGTAGGTATATAGCAGGCTGCTGTCTGCATGTGGCATGCAGGGTGTCTGGACCCCCTCCTCCTCATGCCTGTCTTTCCATGTATCTGCCGTGGGCCAGGCGGCGGGGATAAGCCTCCTCTCCCATGAATGTATTCCCTGCGGAGAGTGTCACAACTTAGTCTCTTGGGACTTGCTTTTCCCGAGTTCCATGGGAGATAACTGATGGAGCTGGAGTGAAAAGGAGAGACAGAAAGACGGTGGTGTGGTGGTGTAGGGAGGCAGAGACCCGGCCGGAACCCAGCGCGAGTCTACCTGTTGCTCCTGTGTTCCAGGCACATGGAGATGGAGGTCAGGGTTCAAAGTGAGGCCAAGGCAGGGAAGCATCAAGCTGGAGAAAGCGCCAGGCTGGAGCTCCATTCTCAAGGCTGCCCCAAAGGATGGGAACTGCAAGGAGAAACCCAAGAGAGGAGCCAGAGGGAGGGAAGCAATCGTGCAGGGTGCGGCAGGCTAGCTCGGAAGGACAGGATAGCGTGGAGGGACAGGCCCAGGCAAGGAGGTAGCAGGTGAGGCCGGGAGGAGAGGAAGGTCTGGGTCCAGACAGTGTTCCCAGGTGGGGCTTCCGGCCCCTAGTGGTGGGGCAGAAGGGAGTCCTGGAGCTTAGGGACCCTCTCGGTGGCAGAGGAGCGGAGCAGAGGAGAAGAGGGCACCCTCATCTTCTCATCTTCGATCTGCTGTCCCTTTGGGCTGTGACCATGTAATCATAAACGGGCCTTTGAAGCCACACCTCAAGTCCCCGTGTCTCTGTACATTCTCTCACTCCTCTCTTTTTCGTGTGGGATAAGAAAGGATGCTAAGAAAGGGCCTGGAGCGTACCCCTGGGGGCTGGTTTTTGGTTCTCACTGAGGCCCTGGCACCTTGGGGAAAGCCTTGTTGAGGAGGGAGTCTCCCCCACTCTTGGGGCTCTCCTGGGGCCTCAGTGGGTGAGGCAGGCATCTTGGAACCCTGTTGTGGAGGAGGGGAGAGGTGTGCGGAGGGCATGAGCCGCTGAGCTCGGCAAGCATAGACCTGCAAGCGTGAGGAACAGAGGAGTGTGTGCATGCGCACACGCCTGTGAGTGGAAGGCCAGGTCTCTGGGTCCCGAGAACACGGGTGTGGAGTGTATTTGCTTTGCAAGACTACAGGGAAGGGTGAAGGGCAGCACCAGGGAAGCGATCCCGAGGTCTCGAAGAAGACCGGGCCCAGTCTGTCCCCCAGATATTGTGCTGGTACCTGCAGTGGCCGTGGGGCCAGGGCCTGTGGGGCAGGGAGCCCAAGCGCCACCATGCTGAGCGCCTTGGAGACCCTGAAGGCAGGCTGGCCCAAAGCAGCCACACAGGTGCAGAGCCAGCGAGGGGGGCGCTGGGAGAGAAGAGCGAGGGAAGCGAACTATGGCAGTTGAGGGTGGCAAGCAGGCGGCGGGAGGCTCCAGGAAAAACCCCAGCGGCTGCCTCTTGCCCTCCCCTCCCAGTCTCTCCTCCTCCGGCTCCAGCTCCAGCTCCAGGCCGACACAAACGGGGCTTTGATTGCAACAGGAAACCTCTCTGGCGGGGGGAGCGGAGCTTGCCGCCGCCTCTGGGGCCCAGGCGGCAGCCCCCCCTCCGCTGGCCCCCTACCCTGTCCCAGCCCCCATCCTGCCAAGAGCTCCTCACATCCTTGCTTTGGGCCTACCCTCTTTCACACCTCCCTCTGCTACCCCCTCCCTCTCTTCGGAAGACCCCTCCCAGTGCTCCTCAGGTGGGACCCGTCCTTCGGGCTTACCCTCCTGGGCGGGGCCTCCTGTTTGAAATACCCCTTCGGTTTTTAGTGTGGGGCTTTGGAAGGAGAAAGGAGAGTTCTTAAGCGAGGACCCTCAAACTAGAGGTGGCAAGACTCGCAGAGAGACCATTTAGCTGTCCTTCTCCCCCAACGGCCAAACTCTTTGCCGGGGGCCGATAGAGCTCAGAGGGCGACCGGACTGGGGGCTCCAGTGCCATTGGCCTCGGGGGGGGGGAGGGGCACATTCTTTGCCCCTGGGACCATAGCTTCGCTCGGATCTAGCTGGGAAGGGGGTGAACCCTGGTGGTGGGGATCGTAGGGAAGGGGGTGAGCCAAGCACCAGCACCCCCCTCACGCCCCCACCAAGACTGTCGGGGAGCATCTGGTTCCCATGAAATGCTAGAAGGCTAATGGGTCTAATTGCCGCAGTAAGGGTGGGGGCTTTCGGGGAAAGAGGGGTACTAGATTCCCCACTTTGCTTTCCAGCCAAGGCCTGGGGTTGGCGTGAGGGGTTGGCGTGAGGGGTTGGCGTGAGGGGTTGGCCTGATAGCCTCGTGAGGTCCCCAGGCCCCAGTCCCTGAAGTGCTCCCGAAACACACAGACGGGGTGATGAGGACGGGGTGAAGAAAAGGGGGGCTTTTGAGAACCCATGGCTTCCTGGAGCCCTCCCCCACGCTGTGCCCTCCTCCCAACCCCCTCCCTGTGGCCTGGCCACTTCTGGTTCTAATTACCAACCAGGCAGGCCTGACTTAATTGGGACCTTTCAGATTTTGGAGGGGGAAGGGGAACTTGCAAGCCCGGAGTTGACTAGTTGAGGCCTTTTCTCCCTGTTTTTTGGGGTCACTCCTCATTTTTTCCTGCTGGCTCTATTCCAGTTCAAGCAACTTAGTCCTCTTTTTCTGCTTTTTGTTTGTTTGTTTGTTTGTTTGTTTGGGGGTGTGCGGTTGGACTCAGGAAAGGAGTGTTAGGGTTGGGTCATGGAGGGAGAGTTCACGCTAGGTTGGAAAGCTCCTGGCTTCCTCTCGGTCCCTGCGGCAAGCTACGGGTATGCCCGTCCAGAGCAGCCCACCATCGCCATCCGCCTTGTAGGCCCTCCTCCCCAGCCCTGCTCCCCACCCCACCCCGAGTCCCTGGCAGCCTCGCGTTCCCCTCCCCCGCCTTCTCTGCCCACTCTGGCACCCCTTCCTGCTTATTCTTCCAGCAGGCGCCCCACTCTCTCAGCACCCCAGTGCGACCCCGACTCGGTACAGCAGATTCTTAGAAAAGTGCGCCCCGCCCTGGCTCAGCCGCAGCCGCCGGGCGGGGGAAGGGGCCGGGCGCCGCTCCCGCTCCCGGGCGCTCCCCGTGTGCGCGGCGCTGACAGAGCCGGCTGGGCCGGGCGGGCGGCCGGGCGGGGCGCGGGGGAGGGGGCGGTTTCCGGGAGTCGCCGCCGCTGGCGTGGTCCCAGGGCCAGGGTCCCCGATTCGACGCGGCCCGGCGAGGGCAAGCTTCTGACGTGGCCACCCCGCCCCCCCGTCCTCCCGGCCGGGGCGCGCGGGGGCCCAGGGGTGGCCCAGCTATTTCCTATGGTGGGGTGTAAGTGGCCCTGAGCGGTGAACGACCGCGGGGCAGTTAGGCGAGGGGGAGCCGAGGGGAGGGGGCAGTTGTCGTGGGGGCTCGGTGTCGCCTGGGTCGCACTTTGGGACCGCGGGGCAGGTTTGGTGCTCTAGGTGAAGTCAGGTCTGGGAGAAGGCGAGGAGGGAGGCGGTCGGGCACGCCGGGAGTGTCAGCCGCGGGGTCGAGCTTTGGGGACTTGGAGGGAGGCGGCCCGGCCCCGGGCTGGCTGAGGAGGGCTAGCCGGAGCGAGGAGGGGTGGCTGCGCTGGAGGGGGCGGGCGGCGGGTGGGGGACTCCGCCGCGGAGCTGGCGACGGCCTGGGCGGGGCGGGGCGGGGCCGGGTCAGGAGGAGGTGAGCGCGCCCGGCCGCCCGCCCCGAGGGGGGTTCCCGGAGAGTTCACCGCGGGAGCGCGCTCCGGCCTCGGACCTGGGGCGGGGAGAACGGGAAGGAAGGAGCGGGGGCGCGCGCCGGGCCGCAGGAATGCGGCGAGCAGCTCCAGCGCGCGCCCGAGGGGGAGGAGGAGCCGGGCCTGGGAATGGGGGGGCGGGGTGGAGGTAAGGCAGGTCCTCGGCTCCGGAGCGGCGCTGCGGGCACCTCCAGGCTCCCCCTGCCCGGGCTGGGGCCGCGTGGGGGCCGGAGGGGGGGGGGGGGGGGGGGGGGAGGACTGTGAAAGGAAATGCGTAGGTCGGTTCCTCCACTCCTTCCCCAAATCCGGAGCTGGGCTCGCGCCTAAGGGCAGATGCGTGCAAAGCCTCGGGCTGCGGGGAGCCTGAGAGCCAGCCTTTTCCTCAGCCAGGTGTCCGCGCAGAGGCTGGCACCTTCGAGTCTCCGTGCGGGCCGCGACGCCTGTGCGCTCTCGCCCAGCGGCAGACTCGCGGTGCGTGCGCCGCTGTAAGCCTCAGCCAGCGCGTGCGCCGCGCAGCGTGGACACGCCTGTGGACGTGTGTGCGCTCCACTGCCAGCGCCGCTCGTCCCGGTGCCCGGCCCCCTTCGCTCCCAGGCCCCGCCCCCGCCCCTCCGGGCTCCGCTTTACAAAGGTCTCCACGGCGCTGGCTGCCGGGCACCCCTTGTGAGCCAGGCGGAGGCAGAAGCTGCAGCCTCGCCTTCGCGCCCCGCCCAGCCCCTTCCCTTGCCGGGGATCCCCCTCCTCCCCGCCCACCCTCACCCCCCATGCATCTCCGCGCCCTATGCTAGCCCTCCCCCTCCCCCCCTCCAGGAGCGGGGCGCCGCGGGGGGAGGAGGGGGAACGGGCTGCGGGTCCTCGGCGTTCTGGCACCCAGCTTCTCCCCGAGCCGGGCCGCGATGTATGACTGCATGGAATCGTTCGCCCCGGGCCCGCGGCGCCTGTACGGGGCGGCCGGGCCCGGGGCCGGCCTGCTGCGCAGAGCCGCCGGCAGCTCCTGCTTCGCCGGACTGGAGTCTTTTGCCTGGGCGCAACCTGCCAGTCTACAGTGTAGGTATCCGCGCTCGGGGATCGGGCCTTGGGTGCACGGGAGGCTGGTGCTCACCGATTCCGAGTTTACAGTTTGGAACCGGGGTGCAGGAGGGTACCTGGTCCCTTCTGTGCGAGGTCCTGGCCCTTTAAACCCGAGGGCCTCGGAGTCCATCTCCTTTGCGTGTGTGCCGTGGTGTTTGGAGCGCGTGTGGGGTTGATGGTGGGTGTTTAGCTGGGGCTTTGGCGGATGCCACTCCAGAGTGCGGGGGGAGCGAGGCCGACGGATGTTGCCAGTGTCCGAAAGTTGATCTTCTCGGAGGGACATGACACCCAGCGCTGAGTGGCGTTCGTGGAGTCCATGCGGGAAGTTGGGAGCGTGTGGATGCCCGGCTCGTGAAGACCTTTGCCTAGGAGATGTGGGTGTGCAGCGGGGCTCTCTTGCCGCTGTCGCCCTCCCCTCGGTTGGCAGATGCGCGTGGCCCAGTGTGGGGATGTTTGTGGCGTGAGGCCGGGAGGGCGTGTGCCTTGCGTGGCTGCGGGGGCGGCTTTGGAGAGTGCTGTGTTCTGGAGCGCATCCTGTGTGCTCCGCTTGTCGGGTGCAGGGGTGTGCGCGGAGGAGTTAGAGCGCCGCGTTCCGTGCCCACCAACACGAACACAAAGCTGGAGCGGGGCTGTGTTCGGTGGGCTTGACAGTTGAGGTTTTCCTATGGCTCCAGCACAACTTCAGCAGGAAGCGAAGGGTGTAGAGCCGTGGGGGGGGGGGGTTGGGAGTGACAGCCTGTAGGGGACGACAATCTTCGTAAGACCCCCGA
>NW_026594240.1:476696-496702 GCF_907164565.1 Psammomys obesus | reverse complement strand
TGGGAGTGACAGCCTGTAGGGGACGACAATCTTCGTAAGACCCCCGAATATCCGTCTTCCCCCTCTCTGTAACGGGAGATGCCAGGCATGGGGCGGTAATAAAAAGCTGGGGACTGAGCGGCAGTAAAAATAAAGTCCAGATGAGAAGCGGCTTTGAAGCCCCAGCGCTGGCGGGGGTGGGCAGGGAAGGGGCGGCTCCGAAGGGGCTGGGAGAGGAGCCTGGAGCACCCGGCAGGCTGACCGGGGCTTGGCGCTGCGCTGGCCGCCGGGTTCGGATGGCTGCAGACCTCGGCTTAGGGGCAAGCCGGGAAGGGGCGGGCAGCGGGCGGGGTGCTGGCGCTGGGGGAGTGCGCACGCCGGGTCACTGAGCCCCGCCAACGCGCCTAGCTCCTTGGCACCCGGCTGCGCTGTTTACAAGTTCAGATTTTTTTTTCTTTTTTCTTTTTTTTTTCCAGGGCAGAGCTGCTCAGATTTAAGGACTGGGAGAGTGGAAGAGGGAGGTAGCAGACCGGGCAGTGCCGTGGGGATGGTGGGATAGGAATCGAAGCCTGCTGTGTACAGGGTGAAGAAAGCATGGACCTAGCACCTTGCACTAAGTCTCTGTGAAGTCTTTACCTTGCCATGCCCAGCGTAGTGGGGAATTGTGGGCACATTGGCCTTTGAGGTAGAAATATCTTGGGGGCGGGGACGTTGGCCACAGGGGTCCTGGGTAGGGACCATATCCTCATTTAGACCCCTGGAGACCCTTTGGGCTTGGTAGCTCAACGTTTTTGCATTTCGATTTGTGCCAGCAAGTTTGGCCAGTAATGGGCGCACAGAACAGCGGGCTGGGCTCCGCCACACTCGGAGGGAGAGTGGTTTACAGGGGAGCTGGGTGCTGTCTTAGGGGCACTCGGATGGATGGAGTGTCCTGGTGTTGTGCTGACTGGTGTCAGCGGGAGAGAGCTGTAGCTTGTGAGCGTGTAGCCCGATGATGGATGTTGGGAGTCAGTGTGAGTGGGGCCTGATGCCTGTGAGGTCCTCCCCAGCCCAGGAGCCCACGGGAAGTCCGCCTGCTTTTGTGTCTGTGTGATGTTGGCCTACAAAAGTGTGTGTCTTCAAGGAGATGTGTGCAAGATTGTGAGTTGGGCAGCCCAAGCCCTGGGCCTCGCAGCTGGGAGCGTTTACAGCCGGTTATAAAGAGTTTGTTTGAAGCTCCGCTCAGCCTGGCCAGGAATTTCCTCAATTTCAGCAATTTGGGCTTTAAAAGGGGAAAACGCCAGAGCCCACCCCCACCCCCCCAGCGGGGGCCCTGCCTAGTGCAGGATCGGCCTCCCAGAGCAGGGGCTCAGCTTAGGGCTGAAGGGGGCATCGCCTTGTGTCCCAGAAGATCCTGTCAGCACTTCAGTGCCCTCCACCCACAGCGACCTCAGAGCCGTCGGATCGCACTTCAGGGTGCACGGGGCGGGGTCGTGCCAGGCGGGTGCCGAGAATGAGGGACGGTGCCGCTGAGATGGCAAAGGCTGCCCAAAGGCAGGCTCTCTGGGGCCTGCCGGCTTGTAATTGGCTGGTGCTGTCCCATGCCAGCCTGACCGCACCCAGGCCTTGCGCAAGAGAGGAAATGAGGAAACGGGGCAGCGCAGTTTGGGAGAGAGTGCCACCCCACGCACAGGCCTGTGGGCAAGGCGCACGCCCTGGGGACCCCAGGACGGCCTGAAAGTGAGGGCCTGAAAGGCATTCCAATCCTTCCCACGCCTCACAGCACCTAGCACTCAGGCAACCCCACCCCCAGTCTTGAATAAACTCGAGGCACCCTCCTGCCGCACTCCTTTCAGAGGGGAACCGACTCCAGCAGGATTCTTATGCTAATGAACCTGTGGGGGTGGGGGGTGGTCAGGGCTTCCCTCTTTGTGAGCTGCTCTGGAACCCGGGGGGGGGGGGGGCCCGCTCCCCTCACTGTCTTGGGTGGGCTGCCCAGGGTGGGAGGAAGGACACTGAGGGTCCTCAGGCTTTCTTCCAGTCACCTCCAAATGTGGGCAACAGGTCCTGTGGGCCGGACCATTGTCAAATGTCCTGAGCCTCCGATGATGGACCCCGCAGTCACACAGCCTGTGGTACTCAGTAGTCTCCTATAGAAAGTGTGGGCTCCCCGGCTTGGACAGGACCCCTTGGGAACCACAATCGCTGTTTCTGAGACAATGAAATCAGAAGACTGAAGACTGGCTCAGAAAGGGTCTGGGGTAGCTCCCATCCCCCCTCAGCTCTGTTTACCCAACGTCACCTGACTCTCTGCTACCCCCAAACTGCTCCTCCACCTAAGGATCTGAGCAAATACCTGTCTCCCTCAATCTTTCACCAGAGGCTACTCAGCTCTGCTCAGAGCTCAGAGCCTTGCCTGCCCTGTCCGAGCCGCTCAGCCAGCTGCTAATGCTCCCCTTGCTGACTTGGAGTGTTTTCAGGAGTGAATTAAATGAATGAAATCATTCAGCCAGGTGCTGGCTGTAGGTGGCCTGTAACTGCCCTGTTTGCCACCACATTGTGCCCTCCCCACCCCCATCGCTCCCAGCGACTGAGGGCGTGGAACCCCGGGTTATCCCAGTGACAGGAAGTGAGCCCTAACCTTTCCACTGAGGCCATTTGTAACTCCCCTGGAACTGGAGTTACAAATGGTTGTAAATCTCCATGTGGGAGCTGGGAATTGAACCCGGGTCCTCTAGGGGAGCAGCCAGTGCTCTTTTCCACCAAGCCATCTCTCCAAGCCCCTTATGACTGGGAAACAGAAGCGGAAGTTAACTTCTAGGTTGGTCTTGGTCTGGAGTTTGCAGAACTGAGCGGTGACATACAGGAGTTGGCCAGGTGGGGTGAGGTGGGGTGGCAGGGGCCTGAAATCTCGACCAGCTGCAATGGCAGTGGCCGGCTGGGCCCTCTCCTGAGTGCCTACTAAGGACATAGGCACATTGGTAACAACAGCTGTCAGCAGCAGGTCCGAAGAAAGGGGGTGCTCCTGCTGACCTTCTCTACTGCTTTTCCCCCAGCGGTGGAGACCCAGAGCACCAGCTCCGAGGAAATGGTGCCCAGCTCTCCCTCACCCCCGCCACCCCCTCGGGTCTATAAGCCATGCTTTGTTTGCAATGACAAGTCTTCCGGCTACCACTATGGGGTCAGCTCCTGTGAAGGCTGCAAGGTGTGTGCATGGTGGGAGGAGGGCTCGGGGCTCGGTCACTGGGGAGATGAGAGGGGAACACAGAGCTGGGAATGTAGCCTAGTCGGTAGAATGTTGCTTAGCACCCGTGAAGCCTTAGCGACCCTCTCATGTCGGCCGCCGGGTGCTGGTGGCAGGGCATGTCTGTGGTCTAGACACAGCAGCAGAGGCAGGCGGCTCTCTACAGAGCTAGTTCCTGGACGGCCAGGGCTACACAAAGAAACCCTGTCTCAAAAAACCAAAAATAGAGCCAGGCATGGTGGTGCACACGTCTTTAATCTCAGCGCCTGGGAGGCAGAGGCAGGAGGATCTCTGTGAATTAGAGGCCAGCCTGGGCTACAAAGTGAGTCCGGGACAGCCAGGGATACACGGAGAAACCCTGTCTTAAAAAACTAACTAACTAAAGAGCAAAGATAGCGATAGACAGACAGACAGACGGACAGACGGACAGACGGACAGATGGATAAAAAGCACTTTGAAGACGAGGGAGGCAGGTGCTATCCTCACACGAGTTTTGCCCGTGCCGCACAGGGACGGCTCGGGTGAGGTGCTGGGGATGTAGCTCAGCTGTGGGGTGCAGGAGCCCCGGGTTCTGTCTCTCTCTCCTTCACACTCGCACCCTAGACAGACAGACAGCAGGCCGGGTCAGGCCGGCCGCTGTGTTGTTTAGGAACGCTCCTGCCCCCCCCCCCCCCCAGGGCTTCTTCCGACGCAGCATCCAGAAGAACATGGTGTACACCTGTCACCGCGACAAGAGCTGCATCATCAACAAGGTGACCCGGAACCGCTGCCAGTACTGCCGGCTGCAGAAGTGCTTCCAAGTGGGCATGTCCAAGGAAGGTGGGTGCTCCCCTTCCCGCCCTGCAGGCCGCGCGGCCTCCACCAGCCTCCCCTCCCTGAAACCTGGCGCGGGACTCCCCTTCTGTTTGGTGGGCAGAGAGCTGGGCAGGTCTTTCACAGGACAGATCGTGAGATGGCCCCTCCTTTCTGCCCCCCCCCCACCATTGTGCTGCCAAGGCTATAAGTGGATATCCTGCCTGCATATCCTGCCCCCAGCTCCTGCAGGGCAACCGGAAGGGCAGGATGGAGCCGCATTGGCCTGGAGAGAGAGCGGGCTGTTGGCTCTGGGTGGGGCCCGGGCAAAGCAGCCTGGAAATAGGAACTTACGTAGCAGAGAGGGAAACTAAGGCACTAATTAGGGCTCCGGGGAATGAATCTATATTCTCAGTGAGAAGTGAACCCGTTAAGCTAGGCTGGGGGAGTGTCAGAGAGATGCTGAGCGTCTTGATCCTTCCCTTTGCCTCCAACCACAAGCTGTAAGGAATGACCGGAACAAGAAGAAGAAAGAGGTCAAGGAGGAGAGCTCACCTGACAGCTATGAGCTGAGTCCACAGTTGGAAGAGCTCATCACCAAGGTCAGCAAAGCCCACCAGGAGACGTTCCCCTCGCTCTGCCAGCTGGGCAAGTACACCACGGTGAGTAACGGGCAGTGCCTCGGGTCAGGCAGGGCCGGGGCCGGCTGCAGCGGGGTGTGCCCGTGGGGGGGTCCTTTACACTTCCGACCCCTTTCCTCCCCGCAGAACTCCAGTGCAGATCACCGGGTACAGCTGGACCTGGGGCTGTGGGACAAGTTCAGCGAGCTGGCCACCAAGTGCATCATCAAAATCGTGGAGTTCGCCAAGCGCTTGCCGGGTTTCACAGGACTCAGCATCGCCGACCAGATCACTCTGCTCAAGGCTGCCTGCCTGGACATCCTAGTGAGTGAGGCCTGGGGGTGGCGGGCCAAGCCTTTGCCTCCTGGTTGGCCTGGCCTGCCCTTTCCGTCGCAGAGCTACACCGCACCGCCTTACTCCTCGGTTTTACTTAGGAGGCCTTGCGCAGAGGCAGCGCTAACCACCGTCCTTACCCGTGCCCACGTGCAGATGCTGCGGATCTGTACGAGGTATACCCCGGAGCAGGACACCATGACGTTCTCGGACGGGCTGACTCTGAACCGCACCCAGATGCACAACGCCGGCTTCGGGCCCCTCACAGACCTCGTCTTCGCCTTTGCTGGGCAGCTGCTGCCCCTGGAGATGGATGACACGGAGACCGGGCTGCTCAGCGCCATCTGCCTCATCTGCGGAGGTGCGGGGGCGCCCTCTCCCGCCAGGCCCCAGCCGGTTGGGGGGGGGGGAGGCCTGGGGATCTCTTCCGGGGAACTGTTGCCGCCCACCCATCCTCCCGACTTCCCAGATGGTGGGTAGGCTCTCCGGCTAGCCGAGCTAAGGGAAGAGGAAGGAGGCAAGGGCAGGGCACGCGCAAGCCTGGCTGCGGCGCGGGGTCCCTGCTGAGGCCTTCCATCAGGGGGGCGCCCTGGGGGCCGCGTGCCAATAGCGAGGGGCCCTGAAGCCCCTGCCGCTGTGTCTGTGTAGACCGCATGGACCTGGAGGAGCCGGAGAAGGTGGACCGGCTGCAGGAGCCGCTGCTGGAGGCGCTGAGGCTGTACGCGCGGCGCCGGAGGCCCAGCCAGCCCTACATGTTCCCGCGGATGCTCATGAAGATCACCGACCTGCGCGGCATCAGCACGAAGGGTCAGTCCTGCGCGCGCACACGCGCCCTCCCGGCTCTCAGGCCCGGGCAGAGCGCGGCGGAGAACCCTGCCCTCCGTGGAGCCCCAGCCTGGTACACCCCACTGCGGAGACTTCGAGATTTGGGACAACAAAGTTTCTGTTTTGGTTTGGCTGCTGCTGTGTGTTGGTGCGTGCGTGCGCGTGTGTTTGTGTGTGTGTTGCTGAGGCTGGGGTTCAGGCCTCGTGCATACGAGGAAAGCGCTCTATGCCGAGTGATGTTTCGGCCCTCCTTGACTTTTTATGTCTTAGTTTTGTTTGGCAACTGGGTGGGGTAAGCCGATTCCTACTCGGAAGTGTAAGGACTGCGCGTTCCACACCGTGCGCTTAGAGATGGGCGGAGCCGCGCGTGCTGAGCTGTTCATGCGTGTGGTTTCGGCGGTAGGGAGACTGAGGCAGCAGGATTACTTCGGGTTCATGAATTCAAGGCTAGCCTGGACGTTTCCGTCGTCACAGTTCTTGTAGCGTCAGGAGTGTTTGATGAGCATCCCCTGTGGCAGAAGCCAACAAGCGCTGGCGGGTGGAGCCTGGCTGCCGTGGCGCGCAGTGGCCAGCAGCTGCATGCAGCGTGGTCTTCAGAGACCATTTTACAGCTCAGGCGGCGGCGCAGGCCTTTAACGTCAGCCCGAGAGGCGGGGGATCTCAGTGAGTTCCAGAACAGCCAAGGCTACAGAGAGAGAGAAGGAAGAAAAAGAAAACCCAACGTGTGTGTGCGCGCATATATATGTATATATATGTATATATGGCGTTTATTCATTTGTTTATGGGTGTTCTGGTCGGTGTATGGTGTAGAGGTCAAGGAATAACTACAAAATCAGTTCTAGCCCACACTGTAGGTCGTGGGCACCAAAGACTGGTTATCAAGCCTGGTGGCAATTGCCCACTGAGCTATCCTACTGGCCCTAAAAATTCTGTTTACTGTGTGAGCACGCCCACACGCGCACACTCATGCGCAGGTGACGTGTGCTCTAGCCTGTGTGTGGAGGTCAGGACACAGCTTTGGAGACTCGATTCTTTCCTTTCACCGTTCCGTGGGCTCATGGATCACATTCGGGTCGTGAGGCTCACACACCATCCACTGAGCTGGCTGCCGTCTCACAAGCTCACAGTGCAGTTGTGAAAAGATGCTGGGCACGGTGGCACACAGAGGCAGAGGCAGGAGGATCTCTGTGGGTTCGAGACCAGCCTGGTCTACAGAGTGAGCCATAGCCGGGCTACACAGAGACAGAGAAACCCTGTCTCAAAAACCAAAAAGAAAGAAAGAATGAAAAGTCACAATACAGGCTGGAGATAAGAGCACTGGCTTCTCTTCCAGAGGTCCCGAGTTCAATTCCCAGCGCCCATATGACAGCTCCCAACTGTCTATGGCTGTAGTCTCATGGGGCTCGGTACCCTCTTCTGTGTGCACACAGACACGCACACAAGACACCGCTACACACATGAATTTAAAAAGGGAAGACACCCTGAAAGTTGAGCATGGTGACACATGCTTGCAATCCTGGCACACAGGAGGCAGAGGCAGGAGATTGCTACAAGTTCAAGGCCAGCCAGAGCAATATAGCAAGACTCTGTCTGAAAAAAGAAAAGAAAGGGAAAAGAGCAGGAGCTGGGTGCTGTGGCCTGTACCCCTGATGCCAAGGATGGTTGCGGGCTTGCCTTGGCGCAGAGTTAGTTCCAAGGTAGCCTGGGCTCCTGCCTCTAAGGAACGGACCAAAGCAGAGAAGGCCTGAAAGGTTCAGCGGGCTAGTAAAGTTCTGGGCTGGTGGGGTCGTCTAGAACCTCGGGGGGAGGGGCACCCAGAAGTGGCTGTACGGGCGGGCGGGAAGGTCTCCTGGCTCAGGCCAGCCGGCCAGCCGGCTCTGGAAGGTCTGGCTGCGGTCTCTCCTGAGGTGCTTCTGCCCTTGCAATCCTCTTCGCTTCTCCCTGTAGGCGCAGAGAGGGCTATAACCCTGAAGATGGAGATCCCGGGCCCCATGCCCCCCCTGATCCGAGAGATGCTGGAGAACCCAGAAATGTTTGAGGACGACTCCTCGAAGCCCGGCCCCCAGCCCAAGGCTTCCAGTGAGGATGAAGCCCCAAGGAGCCAGGGCAAAGGGGGCGAAAGCCCCCCGCCTGACCAGGGCCCCTGACCTACCCCACCGTGGGGTTGGGCTCCAGGCAGCAGACTGACCATTTCCCAGCCATCCCTAGTGGCTGAGAGAGGACCTGCCCTGCCCGCTCCCCACCCTTCCGATGAGCTCGTGGTTTTGCCAAAGTTTGTAGGGGGGCCTGTGTTCAGCCCTGTCCTGTTCTAACAGCTCCCCCTACAGTCCGGGGACTGCCCCGCACCTGCCCGGAGAGCCTGGGAAGGCCCAAGCTTGGGTCCAGACTCAAATCTCAGCACTGCCTTTCAGACTGGGGCCACAGGCTCCCCAGGCAGGAGGACGCCCCGCCTTCCCACAGCCCCTTCCTCTGCCAGGTGCTTGGGCCTCCGGGAGCAAACAGGAACACTAGAGACCAAAAGGGGGCCGCCAGGGGGGCTGAGCCCGCCCTCGGCCCTGCCCTGGGTGCCTAACGCTGTGCGATGACCCTGCCACGCGCCCGCCCTCTGTGCGCATCCTCATTCTGCCCAGCGTGGGGCAGGCGGGGCCCTGCGTTTCTGGGGCGGGGCCTGGGGGTGAAGGGAGGGGCCTACCGAGAACCTCTGCTGAGGTGCCGCGCCCCAGGGCCTCCGTTTTACAGGCCGCCCCTTCGCCCCTCTCGTGCCTTGGCTTCTTGCCCCCATCTCAGCCGTTCAGGCAGGGACTTCCACACTACAGAGGGGCCAGGCGTCCCGTCCCTCTCTTAGTGCCTTCTCACCCTTGACCCCCCGAGCAGCTTGGCCCCGGGAGGGGAGATGCTGCTTAGCTGATCCCACCCCGACCCAGAGGAAGCCTCTATTTATTTATTAGCTTTTGTTTACAGCCTGGAGTGACCCCTTCCTCCAGGGGTCTTGGGAGGGGGGCCCAGGGCCTCTGTGACCCCTTCTTTCTTTCCCCAAACTCCCAGTTTGTATTTAGCTGCCAAATAAGATTCCTGCGGGCTCCCCCTTTTCTCTGGGGGGTCAGGGTGCTGTCCCGTCCCCTCTGTTTACATCACCCCTCCCACCCCGCTGTTTCGCATATTGCTGAGTTTTCTATTTTTGCAAAATAAAGTGATGGAAACTCAAATGGACCGTGGCTCCCTCGGCCAAGTCACACCAAGTCAGGGATGTGACCCGCTGACCTGGGCAAGGGGCTGGGTGGGCACATGGGGGTGGGGGCTTCGGGCTGCCTGGACTCTGAATGGCCTCCAGCCACCGTGAGCTCTCACTTCCGTCGGATCCTGTGGGTTCAGGTTGTGTCTGAGTGGGCAGTGCCCTGCTCTGGGCAGCAATCTCCTGAAACTTCATTTATTTTGCACACTTGTCCCCCGGCCTGGAAAAGAACCACAGCGCCCTTAAGCCCCACTGTTTTTAGGGGTTGTTTGTCTGACTGAGGCAGGGCCCCTCTGTATCTTAAGCTAAACTCACAGTCCTGCCCACTCAGCTGTGAGTGCTGGACCACAGGCCTGAGCCACCACTCTGAGCTCACTCCTCAGGGAGCCCTGCACCCTCTGAGCACACTCTGCGACCTATGTGCCTTCTCTTCACCCCGTCACCTCTGCTCCTGGTCTCCGCACCTTCTCTTCTTCCACTCCTTGGAAAGACCATTGCCCTCTGCCACTGCCCCTTGCCCTCTGAGACTGTCCTTCAGCCCCTGCTGTGCCCTGGGACAGGACTTTGCTTACCTTGCCCTTGGCTCTCTTCACCGTGACCTGGGCACATGGGAAGGAGGTGGGTATGGGACAGGGGAGGCAAGAAGAGGAGGGGGAAGAGCAGCAGAAGAAAGTGAAAGAATATTTAGAGGAAACCACAGGGCCAGGGGAAAAGAGGGCATTGTCATGGTAACCACTGGCTGAGGGGGAAGGGCAGCGGGTCTGGCTGTCCCTTAGCCTGGAGCCAGCTAGGCCCTGCCTGGAGAAGCCCCTCCAGCGTCTTCCAGGGTCCTAACTTTTAGGAGTATCTATCTATTTGTGACAGGAATACATTTGCTCTGTTTCTTTGAGTGTTCTCAGTGTTCAGCTGTGGTTCAGGGAAGGACGAATCAGATGAGGATGTGGATTTGGTCTCTTTGACTAATCACCTCCCAAAGCAACCAGTTCAGCCAGCTTATTTTGAAAAACATGAAAACAAAAGCTTATCTATCATTAAAAAGGGAGAGAGAGAGAGAGAGAAATCCTATTTGTGTCTACACAGCCCCTTCTGCCAGGCTTTATGCTGCCTCAGGCCCCAGCGGCGGTTCCTGCACCTGCCTTCCCAGACTCTACTGCTGTCCTGGCTCCTGGACTCCCAGTGGCACCTCTAAACCTCACCAACTTGCCAACTACCTAGAGCCTGCGCCTCTCAAAGCCTCTGCTCCTTACCCACTCAGACCCCTCATTCCTGCTGGCTAGAGTCCCTCCCTCGTCAGCGATGGAGACTGGACATGCCTCTTGACAGCCCTGCCAAGCCCCTAACCCTGAGCGGCCTTCTCACCCATCCCAGACAGTCACGTGCGCAACTGATAGCCACCGTCTCATCCTTGCCACAGTCTGAGTGCAGACGAAAGGGCAGCCATAGGACGACCTCAACCCTCCTAACACTGCGACTCCTTGGTACAGTTCCTCATGTTCTGGCGACCCCCAACCATAAAGTTATCTACCTCATAACTGTAATTTTGCTACTGTTATGAATCATAATGTACATAGCTGATATTTCCGATGGCCTTAGGCGATCCCCGTGAATCGTTTTGTTTTGTTCAACTTCTGTGGGGTCGTGACCCATGGGTTGAAAACCACTGGATTAAGGAATACAAGTGAGGAGTTTTACTATTTCCTGTTAAGGGAGAGAATGCCATGATATTAGCTCAGGCAGGTTGGCTCCAGAGTCCAAATAGTTTAGCTGCACGCTGTTAGGAGACGTTTGGGAAAAGACCTCAGATTCAATCCAGATTATAATTAGTTAAATGTATTGATACCGCTGGCAGTACAGTAATCTTTGAGCCAGTTTAGGTTCTGCAGCTCAAAGGGGAATAAGGGAAGGATTTTTAAAGGCAAACCCCACAAGACCTTGAGTAGCTGCACAAGCCAGCCAAGAGCTGCTTTGTTTGCTATACCAAGATTAGGTAGTCAAGGTGACCTCAGAGAGGTCCTTGAATGTCTGCAAAACAAACAAACAAACAAACAAACAAACACAATCACAGTCATATCATAACAAGCAGATGGTTTTGGCTGTATACTTCTGGGTTGGGGGAACCACAAAGTCAGGGTTATTGGGAACTTTCAGGGATTGGTGTCAAGAGACAAATGGCTGTTGGGTACCAAGATGGATACCTAGCATAAAATGTAGGGGTTTTGTTTTTGTTTTTTAAGTCATCACCACAACATGTGGTCCCTGGGTTTCCAAAGGAACAGAAATCTCAGTTCCCTCCTCTTCAGTACTGTCTTCCTGCCTGGCTCCCTCCTCTGTGAGGTAGTGGAGAGAGCATTGATTTTTGGAGGGCACCACCTGGTCCTTGTGACCCTTGACTGTAACTTGACAGCTTAGAGCGTGAGGGATGCTCAGAGAGGGGGTTCCTTGTCCTCGGTCCTCAAGTTACCGGCCCACTCCTGTCTGCTCCACCTTCTGCTAGCTCTGCAGCCCTCCCAGAGGCCCCCGCCAGGGCGTGTCACTTCCTCCTCTGCTGCCTCTTGGTGTGAACACAAAGGCTAGTGCTCCCGCTCCCACCGCTCCCACCGCTCCCACCGGAGGAAGGGCTGCTCCAAGCACCTGTGAGTATTGCCCGGGCACTGCCCACCGCCTCCTCCCTCACCAGGCCCACTCCCTCCCACCTCTCGGGAAGAAGGCTCTGGCCTGGACTCTCCAGTGCCCTGTGTGGTCTTAAGAAAGGCCCTGCACCTCTTTCTGCATTCCTGTGGGCCCCGTTATTCGTTCTCCACTATCCCCAGGGGAGCCGGAGGAAGGAAAGGAGGTAGTTCTGGTGGTACGGGTGGGTGCTTCCACGGACGGAACAAGGCTGACACCACCGTGGGCTTCTTCCAGCACCTCCTGTCTGTCCCTAGCTGCTTCCTGGCAGCCCAGGATTCTTCCCACTTGGCACCTTGGCCACACGCCCCTTCATAGCCTACTGAGGCTTGCGATAGCGATAAAGTTAGTACCGTCAAAGCATAGTCACAACCATAATCATTTTAATTATATCTTTATGGACCAGGGCTGTAGGCCACTGGCACAGCTTGAGTGAGGCCCTGGGTTTGATCCCCAGCACTTAAAAAAGCATTTTTACTTAGGTTTATAAGGAATCATAAAGGACAAAACTACCTCTGATCAAGAGTCATTATGGGGCATTGCAAATGAGAACTGAGCCCAGAATTAGAATAAGAATTATTTGGTCAAGGCTGAGCATGGTGTCGCACACCTTTAATTCCAGCACTCAGGAGGTAGAGGCAGGCGGATCTCTGAGTTTGAGGCCAGCCTGACATAAAAAAAGAAAAAAGAAAAAAAGAAAAGAAAGAAGAAAAAAGGTCAGCCGGGGAGCTTGAGCTTTGAGCTGCTTAAATCCACCTGTGCCCTGCATGTCCTTGACTTCAGTTTCTCTTTGCAAGGAGGAGGCTGAGATAGAAAATGCTTCCTGTCTCTCATTAGGACCAGAGAGAAGGAAGTAAAGCAGAGAACTGAGAAGTAGAAAAAACAGCCGCGTGAGATGTGTATGTGTGTGTGTTAGGAAGGGGAGAGACAGAAGCAGGTGGCAAGATGAATGGATTGCCAAAGACGACAGAGTGGAGAAGGGTAGGGCAGCCCATGCATGAGGCCCGTTAGGAGAGGTGAGTGAGCAGGGGCGAAGGTGGAGCCCGGTCCAGATGAGTCTAAACTCAGCCTATGCTCAGCCTCCCTGACCACAGCTCTCAGCACCCAGGGCCGCGGTTTCGGTGCGGCTAAGCTGGGGTCAGCCCCTCGCTGAGAGCAGCAGCTCTGTCAGGAACTACACCCATCTGAGGGCACATGGGTGGGGAGCAGGATGGGGTCCAACGGCTCGGCACCCCACCCTTCCCCACACTCCCCGCAGACGGCATCAGTACCTGAGTCTGGACCTGGCTGAGGGGTGTGGGTGTTCTGTGAGGCTTCACTCCTGGAACATGGCAATAGCGGCCTGCTGACGCTGCCTGCAGAGTTGCTGCACACGAGGGTCCTGAGCACGCACACTCCTGCATGCATGTGCTCTCCTCCATTGTCTGTGCTGTGGGCAGCGGGAACTCAAGTGTTAGACACCTCAGTGGTTAAGAGCGCTTGCTGCTCTCGCAGGGAACCCAGGTTTCACTCCCAGCACCCACATGTTGGTTGATTGCTCCAGTTCCAAGTGCAAAGATAGACACTTCAAAAAATATATATACACATCCAACAAAAATCTAAAGATAAAAAAGAAACTGTTGAGTGTGAACGTGGAGCTGAGGCTTGAAAGGAGAATTGTAACGTGCTGAGCAAGTGCCGGGCTACCGAGCCACCTTCATTAGACCCCAAGTAACCGAAGGTAGCCTGTCACGACAGGGCTGGCTCACGACTTCCCCTTTCCCGTACAAGGGAATTTATGTGAGAATTCTTTATTTTAAATTGAATTATAAATTTTGATTCAAGGCCAGCCTGGTCTACAGAGTGAGTCCAGGACAGCCAGGGCTACACAGAGAAACCCTATCTTAAAAAAACAGAAAACAAAACAGAACATCTGATTTTGGGGCCACAGAAGCAGTTCAGTGGTTGAGAGCATCGGCTGTTCTTCCAGGGGACCTGGGTTTGATTTTCCAGCACCCACACGGCAATTCACAGCCATCTGTAACTCCAGTCCCGGGGGCTCCGATGTTCTTTTCTAGCCTCTGAGGGCACCAGGAGCACAGGCTCTCCACAGGTATACATGCAGGTCTAACACCTGTGCGTGCAGAGCAAATGTGAAAAATCTGTTTCCATTTACCTCTGTCTGAGACAGAGGTCTTCATTGTTTTGTGTGTGGATTTCCTAAGTCATCCCAGCGCTATCTGCTGAAGGTCATTTTTCCTCTGTTGAATGGTTGGGCACCTTTTTTCAAAAAACAATTTGCCATGGATGGATGGGCTTCTTCCTTCTTTACTTGCTTCCTTGCTTTTTTCATTCTTCCTTTCTTCCTTCCTTCTTTCTTCCATCGTCCTCTTCTTTTTTTTTTTTTCTTTTTTTAAAGACAGGATCTCTCTATGTCGCCCCTACTGGCCTGGAACTCCTTACATAAGCCAGGCTGGCCTTGAGCTCACAGAGAACCTTCTGCCTCTGCCTCCTGAGTACGCCTGGCCCTGAAGCCTGAGTTCTAGTCCACTAATTCCTGCTCCTGCCTTTAAGTCGGTACCGCAGTGATTAATGTGGCTTCATGTATTCTTGATTAATGGAGTAAAGCTTTTTTTGATAAGAGCATTTTCTGAGACAGGGTCTCCTGTGGTTTAGGCTGGCCTCAGGTGCCTGTTCTCCTGCCTCTACCTCCCAGTGCTGAGATAACAGCATGAATTGCCACATTTATTTTTGAATCACAGTAATAGATCACCTGTTCAGTTTTTACTTATTTTAAAAAAAGTCTTTTTTTGAGACAGAGTGAGTTTTTCTGTGTAGCCCTGGCTGTCCTGGAACTCACTTTGTAGACCAGGCTGGCCTCAAAATCAGAAATCCACCTGCCTCTGCCTCCTAAGCACCGTGATCAAAGGCGTGTGCCGCCATGCTGGGTTGCTCAATGTTTAAAATTAACTGATAATCAGTTTTTGCAGTGTAGTCTAGGACCTATGCATAGCCACGCTTTCTTCCACGCCACAGAAAGTGTGGCCACTCACGGCTGCAGCCCTCACACTTGAGAGGGTAAAGAGAATTGCCATGGGTTCAAGCCCCACCTGGGCTACAGGGAGGATCAGGCCAGCTGGGTCCCTGTCTACAAAACTCCAAAGCCAAAGCAACAGCAGCACAGTTCTGCAGAGCCAGCTTAGTGGGTGAGGATGCCCCCAGCTGAGCCCAGTCCCTGTCCCACAGCTGTCCTCTGACCCCACACACCACCGTGACAGGGGCACGCTCCCACCGCCAGTTAAACAGATGAGCATAAAACACAAAGCTAAACTAGACCGTCAGGCTGGAGAGGCGCGAGCTTGCTCCTGCAGGGGACCCGGGTTCAGTTCCTGGTACCTACAAGCTGGCTCACCTCAGTGCTGCCGCACTCCCCAGCCGTCATGGGCGCTTTATGCATTTGGTGTACATACATGCAGGCAGGCAAAACACCCACTCGTGTAAAATCAAATAAGATACATTTATTTTAAAAAACTAGGGCTGGAGAAACAGCTCAGTGGTTAAAGGCACAACTCACAGGCACCTATACCTTCAGTTCCAGGGGATCCGACGCTCTCTTCTGCCCTCCAAGGTCAGCAGGGACACACGGGGTGCACAGACATAACAATAAAATAAAATGCAGATCCAGCATCAACAAGAATTTCTTTTTACGAGGTGTCCTTCCTCCGCCTGCCGTGTTCACGGTGGCAGCGGCGATCCCCGAGCACACACTCCTGTGCGGGCCCCCTCCTCCCTTCCTCTCTTCCGGCCTTCACTTCTTTAGACTTCAAGGCTGTCGGGCATTTGCTCAGCTCCTTCGCTTTACAAAGGTGGAGGCTGAGGCTCCGGAGCCAGGCAGGTGTCTGGTGGGTGGGACCTGGCGCTTCCCGTTGGTACCACCTTCACTGCAGCTCGGAATGTTGGTGAAGAGATCCGAGAATGGTCCTTTCTACTCCAGACTGTCCCGTCCTCTTTTCTTCCTTCCTTTTCCTTTGTTTTTGAGAGAGGTCTTTCTAGGCGGCCCTGCCTTGCCTGGAACTCACTGTGAAGACCCGGTTGTCCTCAAACTCACAGAGATCCACGTGCCTCTGCCTCTCACATGTGCAACTATGCCCAGATTAAAAAACAAAACAAAACAGTGTATATATATTTAATGTATATGTGTGTGCCTGTGTGTGGGTGTGTGCACACAGGTGCAGGTGCCCATGGAGATGGAGTTACAGGCAGTTGTGATCGGCCTGGAGTAGGGTGGGAATAGAACTCGGGTCCTGCAGAAAAAGTGTGCCTTTGTGCTTTTTTTTTTAAGATCTTATTTCTTTTTATTTTTTGGCTACGGGTGGTTTTACTGTATGTCTGTCTGTGCACCACATGTGTGTCTGGTGCCCTTGGAGGCCGAGCGTGTGGGGTCTTCTGGAACGGGAGTTACCGAAAGCTGTGAGCTGGCATGCCACGTGCTGGAATGGAACCCAGGATGGAGGCCATCCCTGGATGAGCAGCCAGTGCTGAGCCATCTCCCCTTGTGAGCCCACTTGTGCTCTTAGCCACTCGCAGGCCCTCCTCAGGCTGCACTGCCTGCCCGGGTACCTGAGGTCTGCACGGAGGCAGACAGGTCTCTGGGCCCCGCCCCTGCTCCGTTTCCCACCACTTTGAAAAGGCTGCTGAACGCAGAGGGGATGCAGAGCTCTGAGGACAGGGATGGCGTTGGGGTAAAGCTCACCGGGGCCACCACAGGCTAAGCTGAGAGGACCAGTGCCGGGCCCTCCCTGAGGACCCAGGTGTGCCTTTGTGTCCTATTATAGGCCATGGTGGACATGTCAGCCCTTCTCATTCTTCTGCTGGTTCTGGGCGGAGGTGAGAGCCAGCTGGATCTCAGGATCACACCCTCGGGCGAGGCCGCGGAACGGGGGGACCCTGACCTCTCCATGCAGGGGTCCTGCCAGCCAGCGTCTTCCTGCCAGAAGTGCATCCTGGCACATCCCAGCTGTGCGTGGTGCAAGCAACTGGTAAGTGGCTCTGTGGGCCTGGAGCCCTGCGGCCCTGGAGCCGTGCATGGAGTGTGCACAGCCTGGACATGCATGCGGGTCAGGTGGGCGCGTTTGTGGTTTTTCTGGGTATATTCTTCAGTCTCATGGGTGGCTGAGCTGTTCTTTGTGGAAGCCTGAAAGAGGGAGAGGTGGCAGAGGAGCTTCAGAGACACAGTCTCTCACAGAAGGATGGAGAGTTAGACCTGTGGGCCTTGCTAAGAGGCATTGCACGCTCACAGGCAGCCGTAGTTACAGCTTCGTAAAGGGCCCAAGAAACTAGTGAAAGCGAAGCTGGAAGGCTGTGAGAGGCAGAGGTCCTAGGCCCTGGCTAGAGAGATGAGGCTCTGGGGACATCCGGTCTGTCTACCTCTTCCATTCTCTAGACCAGGGGCTGGCACCCGTGCCCACTGAGAAGCCACCTAACCATTTCCTTCCCCTGTGGTTTCCCAGTCAGTGCATGGTACCAGACATGGTGAGCGTGTGAGTTGCGTGTGTGCACGCTGTGTGTGTGTGTGTGTGTTTCTGTCCCTATCCTCCTCCTTCCCAGGAACTGGTGTGACTGGCCCCTTCCTATTTTGATGTGACCGCGCAGGGGAAGCTGGGCTTTCGGGGCCTTTTGGCGATCTCCACAGGAAGTCTGAGGCTCTGAGGAGAGGGGGTGGTGGGCGGGCTAGCGGGGGACAGAGCGGCGGGGTCTGCGGGGCCCTGTCCGGCTGAGGGGACTGGGGTGCCAACGCGCGTCCTCCCGGGGTGCAGAACTTCACGGCCTCGGGGGAGGCGGAGGCCAGGCGCTGCGCGCGGCGGGAGGAGCTGCTGGCCCGCGGGTGCCCGGCGCACGAGCTGGAGGAGCCGCGCGGCCGCCAGGAGGCGCTGCAGGACCGGCCGCTGAGCCACGGAGCGCGCGGCCAGGGCGCCACGCAGCTGGCCCCGCAGCGGATCCGCGCCGCGCTGCGCCTGGGTGAGTCCAGGGCCGGGCGGGACGCGCGCGCCGGGCCTGGGAGGCGCAGGGCTGCGGGATCGAGCCTCCCCCTCTCTTAACAGGGGAGCCCCAGAAATTCCGGGTCCGCTTCCTCCGGGCCGCCGGCTACCCGGTGGACCTGTACTACCTCATGGACCTGAGCTACTCAATGAAGGATGACTTGGAGCGCGTGCGCCAGCTCGGTCACGCCCTGCTGGTCCGGCTGCAGGAGGTCACGCATTCTGTGCGCATAGGTGAGCGTGAGCTAGCTACCCACATGCTGCCAGCCCGTGTCGCCGCTTTTCACTTCCACCGTTTCTTAGGCTTGCCCAGTGGTTAACAGACTCATCAGGCCAGGGGATCCTGACATCTCTCCTGAGCCACACTCACCTCAGTTGAAGCTGCAGGGGGATTGGCCGTAGCGGGACCCCTGAGGCCCAGCGGCTCAGACTCAGCTCCCGACCCGAGCACGGCCCTTACCCTGCCACCTCCACCAGTGTCCGTGGACAGCCTATCTGTCCCTACGTTCTGTGGTGACTTTCTTCCTTGGCTCGGAAGGGACTTACTTGTCCAGTGGTGCTGCAGAAGCGCACACCTTGAATCCCAGCCCTCAGGAGGCAGAGGCAGGCAGATCTGTCATCGAGGCCAGCCTGGTTTAGAGTGAGATCCAGGACAGCCAGGGCTACACAGAGAGACCCCGTGTCAAAATAAACAAGCACCCCCTCCCCAAAGCACCCTGTGCCACTGCCGCTTCCACCCCATGGACCCTGGCCTCCTTAGCCTCCATGAAGGCTGGCCTGCCCCTGATCCATCTCCTCCACTCCCATCCTCTTGAGCTGGCGGGACCACAGTCTTGCCCGTGCCGGGTGCCAGGTCCCCGCTGAGGTCTTGTGGTCTTTGGCACACCCTCGCTGCTCCTGCCTTCAGGTTTTGGCTTCTTCGTGGACAAAAGGGCGCTGCCGTTTATGAGCACGGTGCCCTCCAAGCTTCAGCACCCATGCCCCAGCCGGCTGGAGCGCTGCCAGCCGCCCTTCAGCTTTCGCCACGTGCTGCCCCTCACTGCGGACGCCCAAGCCTTTGAGAGAGAGGTGGGGCGCCAGAATGTCTCTGGCAATCTGGACCCACCGGAAGGTGGCTTCGATGCCATTTTGCAGGCTGCCCTCTGCCAGGTGAGGAGACAGACTCAGGATCTGAGCGCCAGGAGCTGCCTGGGGCTAGGACTGTGCGTGGCAGGTGCTCGGTGCACCCCAGGGGTTCAGCCTTCTGACCTCACTATGACCTGCGTGTTTGTCCTGGCAGTTATCTGGCACGCGGGAGTAAAAAGAGGCTCTCTCGCTAGTTCACAAGAGGACCTCCAATAACAACAGACTTGTTTGGGGAGGGGCTCAAGAGCTTGGAGCAGAGAATTAGAGCAGGGTGGGGGGGGGTGGACAGATGCACCCAGAATGAACCTGCTAGGTTCTGTGTGGCCGGGATGGCCCCACAGCCGTGCCTGGCCATGCGGACCAGCCCCTTTCCACTCAGGAGCAGATTGGCTGGAGAAATGTGTCCCGACTCCTGGTGTTTACTTCAGATGACACGTTCCACACAGCCGGGGATGGGAAACTGGGTGGCATCTTCATGCCCAGCGACGGGCAATGCCATCTGGACAGCAATGGCGTATACTCTAACAGCGCAGACTTTGTGAGTCCTCCCATGCCCCCACCCCACCTGAGCTCATCTCTTCTCTCCTGACTCCTCCCACTCCTCCCCTGACAGGAAGCCTGGGCCAGTCCTTCCTCCTGCTTGGGTGGGCCTCTGGGGCCTGACTTCTCTTGGTCTGAGGGTTAGCCAGGCATTCTTCTCCCGCCTCAGGACTACCCTTCTGTGGGTCAAGTGGCCCAGGCCCTCACGGCTGCCAACATCCAGCCTATTTTTGCTGTTACAGGCGCCACGCTGCCTGTGTACCAGGTAAGCATTCTCCAGCCGCCGTGCTTTAACTCCCCACTCCACTAACCTTTCATTCTTCCAGATCCCGGAGACATTCTCTTTATTCACTCCCTCCTCACACAGGAGCTGAGCCAGCTGATCCCCAAGTCTGCTGTCGGGGAGCTGAGCGAGGACTCCAGCAATGTGGTGCAGCTCATCATGGATGCCTATGATGTGAGGGGACTGGGGAGAGGGCAGGCAGGGGTGAGGGGATGGGGGTGAGGATGGAGTTGAGGGTGGGCAGGAGTAAGGGGACAGGGGTGAGGGGTCAGGGGTGAGAGGACAGGGGTGAGGATGGGGCTGAGGGTGTGCAGGGGTGAGGAGATGGGGGTGAGGGCGGGCAGGGGTGAGGGGATGGGGGTGAGGGCGG
>NW_026594240.1:462661-476686 GCF_907164565.1 Psammomys obesus | reverse complement strand
GCGGGCAGGGGTGAGGGGATGGGGGTGAGGGCGGGCAGGGGTGAGGGCAGGCAGGGGTGAGGGTGGGCGGGGTGAGAGGGCGGGGTGAGGGTGGGCAAGAGTGAGGGCCGGCAGGGGTGAGGCAAGGTCCCTCGGGTGGCAGGGCACAACTATGGGGCATGCCCACTTTGGGTTCTGCTATTTCACGGTTCCTACCTCCACTTTAGTTAGCCCTTAGATCTTCATACACTCACTCTCATAACTATAATTCTAGTTAATAATTTGCCGTATTGAAGACTGAACCTAAGCCCTGTGCCAGGCAAGCCCTGTGCTACTGCGTGATGGTCCTTACTGAGCCACAGCCCTTACCTCTTTTTTTAATCTAAAAAAAAATATTGAAGGGGCTGGAGAGATGGCTCGGTGGTTAAGAGCACTGTCTGCTCTTTCAGAGGACCTGAGTTCAATTCCCAGCACCCACATGGCGGCTCATGACTGTCTGTAACTCCAGTTCCAGGGGATCTGACACCTCACACAGACATATGTACAGATAAAACCCCAATGCACATAAAATAAAAAACATTATAAAGATATACATGCAGACAAAACACCCACACACATAAAATAATACAATTTAAAAGCATTGAATATTCATACATACATAATGTGTTTGGGTCAGGTGGAGCACCTATTTCTCCTCTCTTACCCCCCTTACCCCCCATCACTTTCCTCTCTCAATGTCACGTGGATTTTTTTTCCCTCCTAAAACAGGGTTTCTCTGTGTAGCCCTGGCTGTCCGGGACTCACTTTGCAGACCAGGCTGGCCTCGAACTCACAGAGATCCCCTTGCCTTGGCTGTCCCGCGCTGGGATTAGCAAGGACCACTCTCTGGGTGCGCTGTGTCACGCCTGGAATTCCTCAGCTGAGGCAGAGGACCGGGAACTCTCAGGGCCAGCTTGGGCTCCGGGAGGGCCTGCGTCCTCAGCCTTCCTGCGGGATTGGGGTTGCGTGACTCGGGGCTGCTTGCCTAGCACACCCGGTTCGTTCACTGTCCCCACCAAACACACTTCTCCATGGTGAAGAATCTTGAGACAGCGCTGGCCTCCCCAGAATAAATGCAGTGAAGCGAGTCAGCCTAGGTCTTACACGCAGGCTGTGCGGCCTGGTTCCGGCCACAGACACACGCACTGCGCGGGCTGCCCCGCCGTGGGTGTGGCCTGCAGCCCGTGGTGCTCCCGGAAGGTCTTTCTTTCATGGCTTCCAACTGGACAGGGTGGAAGGAGTGCCAGGGTGAACGGAGCAGGGCTGGGGTGAAGTGGGCAAAGAAAGCGGGTGCCCTGGAGCCTGCCCCCACGTGGCTACCTCCTCCCGCCTTTTTCACAGAGCCTGTCCTCCACCGTGACCCTTGAGCACGCTCCGCTCCCTCCCGGAGTCAAGATCTCTTTCGAGTCTCACTGCGGGGGCCCTGAGAAGAGCGAGGGTGAGGCTGGGGACCGGGGGCAGTGCCATCACGTCCGAGTCAACCAGACGGTAAGCCAGCGGGACAGACAGGTGAACGGGGTGCGGCAGTGGGAGGAGGAGGCACGAGTCCGGGCAGCCGTGGAGGGGGCTTTCACTCATTCTTCGTTTCCGGAGTTCCGCACGGCCAGTGGGCTCAGGTGTGCTGGGGCAGGGTGAAGCTTCGCTGGTCCTCCTTCAGGTGGACTTCTGGGTCACTCTTCACGCCACCCGCTGCCTCCCGGAGCCCCATCTCCTGCGGCTCTGGGCTCTGGGCTTCTCGGAGGAGCTGGTCGTGGAGCTGAGCACGCTATGTGACTGTGACTGCGCTGACACCCAGCCCCGGGCTCCCTACTGCAGTGGTGGCCAGGGGGACCTTCAGTGTGGCATATGCAGGTGAGTGCTGTCTGCTGTCCTCTTGCCCTCCAGGACTCTCCTGACCCCTCTGCTGAGCACCAGCCACGAGGTCTTCCTCTTGACCCTTCCCTTCCCCCCTCCTCCATCCACCCTTGGCACTCTACTGGACCCTCGTGTTGTTCCAGCCTCTGTGTCTACCTCCCTTGAGAACCCAGGCTTAGCGCAGTGGTTCTCAAACTTCCTAATGCTGAGACCCCTCGATACAGCTCACGTTGGGCTGGCCCCAACCATAAAACTGTTTGCACTGCTACTTCCTAGCTGTAATTTTGCTGGTATGAATCATAATGTAAGTACCTGTTTTCCCATGGTCTTGGGGGAACCCCTGTGCAAGGGCCATCCAACCCCCACAGGGTTTGCAGCCCACAGGTTGAGAGCGGCTGGCCCGGAAGACCTTGACAGGTCTTGATGGTCAGACTCTGACATCTCCCTCTCTTTCTCTGTGCTTTCCCCTCCCAGCTGTGCCCCTGGCCGCCTTGGTCAGCTGTGTGAGTGCTCAGAAGCTGAACTGTCCTCCCCAGATTTGGAATCTGGCTGCCGGGCCCCTAACGGGACAGGGCCCCTGTGTAGTGGGAAGGGGCGATGCCAGTGTGGCCGCTGCAGCTGCAGTGGACAGAGCTCCGGGCGTCTGTGCGAGTGTGATGACGCGGGCTGTGAGCGACACGAGGGCGTCCTCTGCGGAGGTAGCTGCCGCCGTCGGGAGAAGGTTGGGGGGCTAAGGGCGCCTAGGCTCTGAGGGCAAGTTTCAAGGACTGTAGCTTACTAGCCAGAGATGTGCCTGGCACACTGGGACAGACTGCGGTGGCATGCTGTGCCAACTGTGTGTAAGAACAGAGGTCACCCTCTGCATGCTCCTTCCCCAGGCTTTGGCCACTGCCAATGTGGCGTGTGTCACTGTCACGCCAACCGCACGGGCAGAGCATGTGAGTGCAGTGAGAATGTGGACAACTGTGCCAGTCCCAAAGGAGGGCTCTGCAGTGGGCACGGACACTGCAGATGCAACCGTTGCCAGTGCCTGGACGGGTACTACGGGGCTCTGTGCGACCAGTGCCTAGGCTGCAGGTCGCCATGTGAGCAGCACAGGTGAGGCTTGCTAACCCCGGCCTGCCCTGTTCTGGAAGCCGTGTGGGGAACGGCGGCCCATGTGTGAATTCTTTGGCATTCACTGCACAGGGATTGTGCAGAGTGTGGGGCATTTGGCACTGGTCCCCTGGCAGCCAACTGCAGCCTAGCCTGTGCAGATGTGAATGTGACCCTGGCCTTGGTCCCTAATTTGGATGATGGCTGGTGCAAAGAGAGGACGCTGGACAACCAACTGTTCTTCTTCCTGGTGGAGAATGTGGCTGGAGGGGTCGTACTGAGAGTGAGACCCCAAGAGAGTAAGTGGGCAGATGCCACTGAATGCTGACTGGAGCTCTGGACACTCCATGGGCGGGACCGCAGAAGGCAAGGGCAGTGGCAGAGCTGGGAGACAGGCCCTCGTAGGAAGGATGGCCTTGGGCCAGCCCCTGGGCTCTGCTGGGCCAGCTCCTATGCCTTGATCCCCAGAGGGAGCAGGTCATACCCGTGCCATCGTCCTGGGCTGCATAGGTGGCATCGTGGCAGTGGGACTAGGGCTCGTCTTGGCTTACCGGCTATCCGTGGAAATCTATGACCGTCGAGAATACAGCCGCTTTGAGAAGGAGAGGCAGCAGCTCAACTGGAAGCAGGTGAGGCCAGCTCCAGTTCCTCTTCCTCTTTCTGCTTCTCTAACCCATAACCAGCTCCAAAGCTTTGCCACAAGGCCCCTCCCCCAACATAGCAAGGCTTCTGGGGCTGGCCCCACAGGACGGTGATGGGGAGAGCCTGGCTTTTCCTTACCGTGTGCAATGTTCCCACAGGACAGCAATCCTCTCTACAAAAGTGCCGTCACCACCACAGTCAACCCCCGCTTCCAAGGGACAAACGGCCCTGGCCCCTCTCTCCAACCAGGAAGCAGCCTCACCTAGGACTCTTGTCTTTGAGGACAACAGGGACAGCAGGGCAGGGTCTCCAGGCCCCACTGCTGAGCGGTCGGCAGTGTTTCCAGTGACCTTCACAGGGCTGCTAGCCACTGCTGCGAACATCCTCACCTCATGAAGGCCTCCCACAATAAAGTCTTGCCTTGGATTTCCGCCTCCACTGGGCTTCACCCCAAGACAGAAAAAGCAGACGGCACAGCCTAGGGCTCAGGACACCTGGGCTTGTGGCAGACGCTGGAGGTGCCACCTTCTGAGGGCCCAGCCTAGCAGCAGTCAGCCCTGCTCTCAGCTGAAATGATACGCTTTGGCCTCGACTCCTTGCTTCCCTATGGAGAAAAGATGTTTTAACAGGGCAGCTTGCTCTGTTGCAAGTTGTACCGAGGGAAGAAAAGCCACCTATTCAAACTACCCTGGCTCTTAGTGAAAAAGCTTCCCCAACAAATCAGGCCTTCTCAAAGAGAGATGGAATGTAGAAAAGCGCCATCCTTTTTATTTAAATATCCTAAATATATCACGAAGGAACATACACTGCACTTTAATGGTAAAAAGATACAAGTTTATAACATCTTATAAAAACTACATTAAAAGTGATCTTGTTCATTTGATAGTCCCCTCCCCCATAGCAAAATAAGTATATTAAAAAAAAAAAAGAAAAGTGGAGCATGGTAGGAGGGGAATTGAAGGTAAAAGCCCAGGGCCACGGCAGGGGCAGAAGGGGCCTGGGGAGAGGGCTGGACTTCGGGAACCCCACTCATCTTGACCCAATGTCAAGCCAAGGGGCACAATCAGTAGCTTAGGCGATGGCAAGTGCCTGTTGGCTGGAAAAGACAGGCAGCAGCAAAGCAGACTGGCAGGCCTGGTGCAGGAGCCCCCCCACCCAAGCCCACATTCACATTCTGATGCCTGAGCACCTGCCCTCCCTTCAGTTCCCCTTTCTTCGCACACCTGAGACATCTGTCCAGTGCTAGACCCCACCCCAGCAGGGTGAGACGTCAGGCCCAGGAGCCTTTGCAGCTGTATCCCTGGGCTCCTGGGCATTGTGTGTTCTATTTTGCTTCACTCCAGAGCCTGTCTGTCCTCAACCCCTGCCAACTTCTGGCCTTCTCACACCCAGGCCTTGGCAGTGTGGTTCCGGTTGGGCCATGTGTACACACCCAGGAGTTCCCCACCTCCCAGCTTCTACCCAGGCAGGAAGCCAAGGTCAGGCCTGCTCTGACCCAGTACACTCATGTTGAGGCACAGGTCCCTCTTCAACTGTTCCAAAGCATTCTGGGAGGCTACCTCTCTCCACCTACCCTTTCCTAGAGTTGAATGGCAAAACCACAGCCCAGCAGAACGTGTCACATGTGCAGTGGCCCAGGGGCCACAGAGTGGGGCAAAGGACTGAGGTGCAATCCTAAAGCATGCCAACTAAGGGCAGCATGAAGCTAGAAGACACGGCAGTGGGCATTCCTCCATCCCTCACCATGGCTCAGAGGAAGCCGAGGGCTGGGAAATCTTCCCTTCCTTTTCCCTGAAGTACGTCTGCCCTGGAGTTGTGGCATACCATCACCCAACACACTGGAAGGGGCACAGTCCTCATCTGCTAGGCAACAAGTTCCTGGAGGCTGGGCCTCAGATGCCTACCCAAGCTGCAGCTGTGCGCTCTGGCCGGCCTCCATTATTCCTGAAGGAGACCCCCTGGGTTGGGTGGCACCCCAGCTGCAGCCGCCAGCTCAGGGAGCTCCATGATTGATGAGACATCAAGTAGGCCCCAGGGTTGGGTAGTGTTCAACCAAACCCCAAAACCTCCCTTAAGGATCCTTTCTCTAGGGGACACACATCCTTAGGCCCTGGCTTAGAAACACTCTAACCAGCACACTGCTGAATCAACCTAAAAACAACAAAAGCCTCCCAAACCCTTCTGGAACAAATCCCGTTCCCTTGTTCTCAGCAACCTTGGAGAAGCATAAACCCTTCTGGTCGGAGGGGAAGGCTGCTCTACACTTTCTGTCCTCTAAGTTGATAGCCAAATAAATTTGGGTAATTGTCACCCCTTTTAAGCAAACAAACACAAGCACCCACAAATCAAGACACAGACACAAATCTGATCACTTTTTCAGGGGTAGACAAGATGGGGGACTGGAGCAGAGGAAGGTCAAGACCAAGCAGACACGGTGTCTTCCGCAGGCCTTCCTTGGCAGCCCTCCTCCTCCACATGGCTGGGTGGACGCCTGCCACCTCTTCTACTTGAGCAATCACAGGCTGCAGCAGGGAGTGGGCCTCTCTCACAGAAGTCACGTTTGCTGCTCCTCTCACAGCTGCTAGAAACTCTGGACTATCCCTGGCTAGGGACAGTCGGCCCTGATACCCACAACTCCCTGCTCAACTGCTGCCTGGTTTCTGGATTAAAGGACAGTGAGGTAGCCACAACCCATAACCAAGACCAACGGCCCAGAGGAAAGGGCTGCATGGGCTATGCCGCCTAAGTCCCCTCCAAAGGCACTCAAGCGGACCCCACCAGGCACCAGCGCTGCCCAAACATGGAACAGCCACGGACAACACCGCTCTTCTCGAGGAGGTGAAAGGCATGCCCGCTCTTCTTGTCGAGCGCACGCCTGTCCCTCCCAGTCTCTCTTCTGTCCTCACAGTGTATATAACAAGTCCAAGGAAGCTCAGCTGCCAGCCCCAGTCCTATTTGCTTTCAAACAGAAGGGAAGGTGCAGGGATTCGGAACAAGGGCCTAGGTAAAAAAAAAAACAAAAAAACAAAAACAAACAAAAAAAAAACAATGGCGGGGCCAGCCACAATCCTTGCTTCGCTTAAGGACTTGCCTCCAGATACCTGTATCCCCAGTTTCCCTGCTGAAACTGCTTTTGGATAAACAAAAACAAGAGCAGAACAAATAAGTCCCCCTCCCCGGTCCTCTCCACGTCAGCTGCCAGTTCCAGTCCAAGGTGGTGGGAACATCTCAGTCTTGGTCCTGCACCTTGAGTCCCCACCGATGGCCTTGGCTAAGGGTCCAGGGACCAGCTGCCCTGCCCAGGAATGCTGTAGGAACTCCCCCGAGATCCGCATAGTCGCAAGACTATTTACAGGGCTGAGGCTCTGGAGCACTGTCCTCGATGCGCTCTTCTGCTCTCTGGGGCCACTTCTCCAGCAAGGGGGACAGGGTCAGAGGGAGCAGTGGCAGGACCCATTAGAGCAGAGGGGGGTGCTCTTCGGGGACTCTTCTCCTCACCCCACCTCCTGGGGCCCCGTGTGCCTATAGAGAAAACTGCCCATCAGAGGTCTTGGACTGACACCCTTGGCACATCCGTTTGTGTCTGAGTAATCGGTCTGTCCGAGAAAAACACTGTGGAGAGAGAGAAGATTAAGTTACCAAGAGAAATCCAGGTGCCTGTTGGCAGGTTCCCTCCTGAAGAGAAGGTTATGCTGTGCCCTTGTTCTCTCAGCATGGACACAGCAACAGCACACAGCGGCTAGGAACCAGGCTCGTGGTGCTGGGCGTGATGGGTGCGTCTTTAATCCCAGAATTCAGGAGGCAGAGGCAGGAGCATCTCGGAGTTTGAAGCCAGCCTGGTCCACATAGAGAGCTGTGGGACAGCCAGGGATATGCAGAAAGACCCTGTCTCAAATAACAAACAATAGCTGGTTCTGGGGGCTGGGGTTGGCAGACTGCTTGCCTAGCACAGATGAAGCCCTGGAAAAGACCAACACCCATAAACAGCGCCCGGGGGCAGAAGGCAGGAAGATCAGACATTCAAGGTCACCCTTGGCTACAGAGCAGGCTGGAAGCCAGTGTGGCCTACCTAAGACCCTATCTCAAAAAGGGGAGCTGGAGGGTGCTGGGAGGGTTCCCCGGTCAAGGCAAAGTGGCCTGCCAACCTGGCTCTGCCCTCCAGAACCCGCACACTGGAAGGAGAGAACAGACCTCCAGAAGTCCTCCGCCCTGTGCTGCACTAGGTACAACAACCCAGCTCACAGGAGCCGGAAGCCAGCGCTGGAGCCACGGCTGGACTTCCCTGACAGTGACAATGGCAAACGACCCGACAGCCCGGAACCGGTGCGCTCCCCTGTAGAACCGGCTGAAATCGGCCAACAGAGCACAGCTGCTGCACTCCTCAAGCCTTCGCTGCTGACTGCCAGGAGACCAGCCCCAAGAGGGGCGAGGCTGGCCAGCACGCACCGAGGCCATACCACCAACTCCCCACCACATTCTATCTTAGGCATGTACACTTTTTGGGCCTGAGGACTCGGCGGGTAACCAGACACACAGGACATTCCTTGTCTGTTTCTGTGAGGTTGGCTGAGAACTTGTGATCCTCTGCTCTGCCTCCTGAGCGTTAGGATTATATTATAGCATGTGCTACCAAACCTGGCTCCTTGGTGGGTTTTCATTCTACTGTTCTGGCTTTGTGATGGACTGGGTTATGGTGACATGCCATCATGGCCCGTCATTCTGAGGATCCAGTGTAAAGTGGAATAAAGAGAGACTGAGCAGAGCATCCAGGGAGGTCAGTTACCTTCATCCCTCCCTCACTCTTGTATCCCTTGGTCCTCGCACTTACATTCTCATCAGATCAGACACTGGGCCCCAGGGCAAAGATCCCATCTCATCCTCCTAAAACCAGCACTTCTCTTATCCAACGTATCACGGGGAGAGTTAGCTCCCCTCAACTTCACTTTCCCATTATGTAAAGTGAGGACAACACAGCTACCCTAAGGAGATTAAAACATGCCCAGTGCCCAAGCTTCGGTGCACACCTGTAACCCCAGCACTCAGGAGGCTGAGGAACACGGATCTCTGTGAGTTCAAGGCCAGCCTGGTCTACAAAGTGAGTCCAGGACAGCCAAGGCTACACAGAGAAACCCTGTCTCACACACAAAACCCATGCCCAGCACTCCTCAAACTCCCACAGAACAAGTAATCAAGAAATGAAGTGGATCTCTGTGAGTTTGAGGCCAGCCTGGTCTACATAGTGAGTTCTGGGCAGCTGGAGCCACATAGTGAGACCCTGGTTTTTTATGGGGGGGGGGGGGGGCAAAAAAAAAAAAGAAAGGGGGGGGGTGGGGGGGGGGGGGGGGGGAACAAATAAACAAACCAAAGGAGGAGGAGGAGGAAGAGGAGGAGGAGGAGAAAGAAGAAGAAGAAGAACAACAACAACAACAGCAATAACACCACCCAGACCACCAAATGAATTATGATATCCCAACAAGCACTCCCAGTGGCCAGGGCTGTTCCTCTCTGGGGCGTACACTCTACTGTGGAGGACTCTCCAAGCCAGGCAGGGGCTGGCCCTTCTTCCTGGAGAAGGACAAATGCATGTGTGCTGCTGTTCAGGGTGGGCGACAGGCAGGCCTTACCTGGTGACACCGTTCACACTGGTAAGGCTTTTCGCCACTGTGCACACGCTTGTGGCGTTCAAGATGGTACTTCTGGATGAAACGCATATCACAGACGTCGCACTCAAACGGCTTCTCGCCTGGCCGGGGCAAAGAGAAGTGAATGCCAAGAGAGACTACGGCAGGGACCACACATTCCAGCCGCCTTCCACACGCCTTAGTGACCTCAAGCACGCACAACACTGTCGCAGCGCCCGCCACTGGCCGTGCAACCTCTCTGCCCCCGTTCTAATGCTCCTGGAAAACAAGGTCACAGAACACAAGCCCCACACCCTCTCCCACTGGCACTGGAGCGTCCACACACAGACTCACCAGTGTGAATGAGGACGTGCCTCTTGAGGTGGTAGCTGCTCCGAAAGGCTCCAAAGCAGTGTTCACAAATAAAGTTCTTAGGAATCTTTACTTGAAAAGAGCCATTCTGTTCCACCACCACCACCTAGGGCAACAATCAGGCATGTCACGTGGGCAGCTCACTGCCCTCTGCCCAGAGACAACGCTACTCGGGGTCCACTCCAGCCGCTGGACCAGGACCCTCTGACACCGAGAAGTGCTGCCTCCTGTCACAGCTGTGAGCTAAGAGCCTTGAAGGGAGGAGAAGGACTACACCAGCCAGCAGTAGGCACCGCCAACAGAGTGAGCTGGCTTGCCTGCCCCAGCTAGAGGAGCGCAAGCCACACTGCCCATCTGAACCAAGAGTGGCCCGCAAGTGTCACCGTGGCCCTGGATGACGCCAGGGAAAAACGTGAGCGGCAGTGACAAGAAAAGGAGCTGACCCCCGTTACCAACTGCAGCGTTGGGGCTCAGCCCGTTACCTGCCTTTTTAACAGTCTTTTTTGAATGAGAGGCCTCGGCCAAGCTGTCATCATCTTTGCGGCTGCGGGGTTTATCACTGTCTTTTCGGTGGCCCTTTGGAGACAAATCAAACCCAAACTTACAGTCCATCGGAGACAACATGAAAAAAATGCTGTCTGCTGACAGTTTCTACGGGAGAGTAAAACACCTGCTGCCTCTCCACACAGCTGCTTCCTCTACCTTTCCTGGCCTGAGTCTGCAGGACCACGAGAACCTTCCTCAGCTCTCCAAACACCCACACTCACTCTTTCCCGGCTGGGTCCCGGCTCGGCTCCCCACTTCCCTAAGCAGAAGCACTAGCACACAGCAGGGAGAACCAGAGCTTGGAGCCTCCCGGCAGAGCTCAGGTCCCCCAACCCCCAGGCCCAGTGGACTCAAGTGCTGTACCTGACTGGAGCACCTCAGCACCTCGGGGCTACCTGCCCGCTCGCCATTCTCGGCCTGCTTGCTGGCAATCTGGCTCAGCATCATCTTCTTGCTGGCTGCAGTGGGAACCAAGCTCACACCTGCTAGGCCTTCACAAGCCAGAAGACTAGCCTAAGTTGGAAGGAGATGAGGTGTCAGGTCACCTGGCAGGGCAAGGACAGGCCGTCCGTCCTCAGCATGTCCACATCTACACCCAGCAACAATCGCTTCTCTGCAGGAAACACCTGCCTCACTGTCAAGCCTGGCTTCCCTCAGGTCCTTTCTACCTGTCTCAGCGGGAACTACTCCCCCTCTGCACCCCTCAGCAGCGAAACACAGATCAAGTCAACAACCGAACAGTAACCTGTGGTTACCATACCCCACCCCCTGTGTGCGGGACTACCCATCACCTAAGGCCTCTCTGAGCTTCAGCTGTCAGGTGTCAGGTCTGTGTGAGCCTCTGAAGTGGGAGATTCCTAGGGCAGTGACTTCCTTCTCAATTCTTTTATTTTTAGTACCTTTATCTACTTGTGTGTGTGTGTGTGTGTGTGTATGTACATATGCATGCATGCCACATGTGGACAGGTGCCCAAGGAGACCAGAAGAGGGTGTCAGAGCCCCTGAAGCTGAACTGAGTTGAGAGTTGACTGATGTGGGTGCTGGGACCTGAATCTGGGTCCTCTGGAAAAGCAAGAAGTGCTTTTCCTCAACAGTGTAGCCCTCAACAGTGCTAGGACTCAAAGCCTACTTCAGATGGGGAAACTCTGCTGGTGCCCACTGCATTTTCTAGCAGGCTTTTCCCACTTTAAATTCCGAGTGCTATCAGCTAAGAAAAGCACCGGATTCTGGAGCTGAATATTTTCTTTTGACCACTTAGGCCATTCTCTCTCTCTCTGGGTTTTCAAGGGTTTCTCTGTGTAACCCTGGCTGTCCTTGACCCTGCTCCGTAGACTGGGCCAGTCTTGAACTCACAGATCCATCTGCTTTTGCCTCCCGAGTGCTGAGATTAAAGGTGTGCACCACCACCCTTGGCCCTCCCTTTTAGACCACTTGTATGAGTGCTCTAAATGAAGTTCAAAAAGTTAATTCAGTTCAAGGCCAGCCTGGTCTACAAAGTGAGTTCCAGGACCGACAAGGATGCACAGAGAAACTCTGTCTCAAAGTACACAAACAAAAAAGTTAACTGAAGAGGGGTGCCTTAAGAATAACCCCTTTACGGCCAATTCCTGAACTGACTTTACTGAATGAGCACTCCAGAATATAGAATTTTCTTACTAAAGAACACCTTTTAAAGGAAGAGTTGATCAACAAACTCCCAGATTAAAAAAAAATACTTTCTTTTGGGTGATCACTGTGTCTTGGGATCCCTTATCTCATTTCCATGAACTTTGAAATGAAAAGTCCAAAGTTAAAAATCTTAGCTGTGTTGTTTGGGCTGTGCAATTCTACGCAAGTCTCTCTCTGAAGCCTTGCTTCCCTCACACTTGAAGTGCCAGTCAGCATGCCAACTTTCCCAGGGCCAAGGAGAATGATGTAAAGCTGTACAAGGCTTCGTGGGCCGAGCAACGCTCAGCAGCTCCAACCTTTCCACAACAGTAAACACAAGCTGTGGAGTAAGCTGCAGACAGACAAAGGAAGAAGAAATCCAGAGCGTGCTGCAGCCCTTGGAAGAAAGCCAATCCCACTATAGTCAGGCTGCCATCCTGGTGATACTGGTAGAGGTTTCCTCAGAGAGAGCTCAGAGAAGCACACTGCCTTCCTCTCAGAAGACAACAGCGGCCCTGCTGGTCATCCTGTCCTTCCATCTGCCACCTTCACAATGACAAGTATCATCTGAAGGACATTACTCTGGGGTAATTAACATTCTTTAGGGGTCCCGGTTCGCAGGGATAACACCCGATCCCTTAGGAAGGCACAGCAGGCTGACTTCTCCAGAAAGCTCCCCCATCCACCATTACCTATCCTGCTCTCTAATGATCCCCCATTTAATCCCTCACTCCCTAAGACCATGGTACCCTGAACCTCATCACGTTCCCCCATGCCTCTGCCCACACAGTCTGAATGCCTTTCTCTTTCTCTAGGGAGCAACATCCTAGGCACCCTTCAAGCTCTTTTCTCCATGCAGGCAGAAGCACCGCTTCTAGCATTTCCAACTCCTTTAACCAACAGCTCCAGTCTCCAGCACCAGCCAGCCACTATGCAAGGCACTGTGGATATAAAAATAAATAATAGACTGTCTTTCCATCCCTTCCCCTCCCCCAAGTAGCCTGGAAGCTTACTGGGGACAAGGACAACCTTATTCATCTTTGTATTCCAAGCACAATGCCTTGCATGTAACAGGAGCTCAATAAAATTCCTGTTGAAAAAGAAAAACAAATGAAGCATTCACCACACTATTCACTCCCTGCTGCCCGAGTCCTTCACATACCGAAAGTACACTGAGTACCAGGTGCTTTGCCACTGGCCGTCAGTGCCTGCGATGTGGTGTAGCCTACCTCCTTCATTTGACTGGAAGCTCCCTGAAGGCAGGGGCTGTGGCCTGTCTCCTTTCCTTCCTCTAGATCTCCCCCTGGCGCTTAATACCCAGCTCGGCTCACTGGGGATGGTCAATATTGTTGGCTAAGGCAGAATTCAAGAGTGACATTGCAAACAGGCTTCCCAGTGAACGATCTTGAAGGAGGACGCTAGAGCTTTTTACCTGAGCCATGCTGAGTTTTTTCACTTAACCCAAAAGTTCAGAAGTTCTTTTCCCAGCTTTCCTTAAGACACCGTTGTTTGAAGAAGTGTCACCAAATCACAGTAATGGCTCCTTCCTGTTCTTTCAGTTCAGTTGCCATATTGAACTGCCTTTGTCTTCTCAAAGAATTTAGCGTCCTCCAAAGGGAAAACAGGTGTCCCAACAATCCTCAGGCGCTCTCTGACTTCTGCTATTGTCTGAAGAGATGAGAGTCTAGCAGCCGTGCCTTCCCAGCTGAGGTCACTTGGTGAAGCTCTAGGTCTGTTCCAGAAACCTGAAACCAGAAGGGGAGATGAGGCCCTCAGGCGCGACATCCTCAGGCCATACACAAAGCGAAGCGCCCTCAACAACTTATTTTGCCGGGCGCTCTGAAGCAACCAAGGAGGACGTGTGTCAAGAGCTTTCTTTCTAGGTCAGCAGCAGAAACTGGCCTCCTGGGCCGGAAGGAGCAGCCAAGGGGAGCAAAAGTAAGTTGGGCCTCCCGTAGACAGGACCTGCCAAGGCAGCCAGGGCTCGGATTTGCCGTCTCGGGAACGGAAGAAGGGGGCGGAGGCCCTTTGGGGCTTTTGTGCGGAGTGGGCCGGCCTGCAAAGCTGGCACTCGGCAGACGCGGCAGAGCCGTGCAGGACGGAAGCTCGGGGACGGCCGGCGATCGCTCCTGCCAGCGCGCCCGGAGGTACGTCAACCCGCCGCGGAGGTGGCGGGCGGGAGGGCGGGCACGCCGGCCGCGGGCAGCCGCACCGCGCGGGCCCGCAGCGC
>NW_026594240.1:426071-462261 GCF_907164565.1 Psammomys obesus | reverse complement strand
CAGGGCCCCGAGAGCCCGGCGCCCAGCCCGCGGCCGCCGCTGCCCGCGCCGGGACCGAGGCAAGTTTACAAACACCAGCCCGGGGCCCGTTTCCCCGGAAGCACTTCTCCCTCCCCCTCCGCCTCTCCGCCGGGCGGCCACATCCACTTCCGGGCTCGGGAGCCCGGGCAGGAGGGGCCCTCGAGCCGGGGTGAGGCTGGGGACGCGCCGAGCGCTGCGGCTGGCGAGCGGGAGGGGCGGCGGCCCGGAGGCCCGGAGGGGGCTGGCGCGAAGGGCCGCGCGTGCGCACGGGCGCGCGGGCGCCCTGGCCGCCATCTTGGCTGAGGGCAGCCGCCGGGCTCTCCCTGGGCTCTGTCCGTAGGGGCTGCGTGCGGTCCCTGCGGAGGTTCGCTGGGTGGGCTGGTGGGCTCCTGCAGAGGCTCCGCTTCCCTTTCCTGTCGCTCCTAAGGCCGGAGCGCCGAGTGGGAGCCGGGACAGTTCGTGCCCCTGGTTTCTTCTTGGGGCTCGCTGCCGTCGCGCGCACACTGCGAGGTCAGCCGTGCGGCACACACTAAACCACAGGCTGGATAGGAGTGTCAGAGATGTTACCTGGTACCCTTGTGCGCCGAGCCACACTCGTTGCCTTTACTCCTCTCCTGTTCTAGGTGGTCTAACCTAGGCTTCCTTGCAGGAAAGGGCCTCCTTTTTCTCTTCAGTGGACTGGACTCTTGTTAGAGACGTGGGCAGCCGCCGGGCCAGGCTGCATTTGGGGAGGGGGAAGTTGAGCCCATCCTGGAATGCTCCACCCGTGTCTTCCCCGACTTAGCATTAGAGAGGAGTCCAGCTAAAAGGTTGACGTCTGGAACTGTACACTGGCAGAAGGAAAGTGAACACTCAGGTCCCGGTTTCTATTCTAGCTACTGTCAGGTGAGTGTAGGAGACGGCAAGGCACTATCCACCAAAAACGTCTTTATAATGAAAAAACACAAGGATTCCTAACCACAGACCCGCACATTTTAGACCCTTAAAGTAAGTTATGTTTCTCTTAGGATCATCCTAAAATTGACATAAAAATGGACAGAAATGTCACCACGAATGTTTGTTGTGTAAAACAAGTTAGGACCCTGGAGAGATGACCCAGCTGTTAAAGTGCTTGCTGGGAAGTCTTGATGGCCAGCGTTTGGATTCTGTTATCTAGGTAGCAAACCTGTTAATGGGAATATGCCTATAAACCCAGCTCTGAGGAAGGAGGAGACTGGAGGATGCCCAGGACTTGCTGGTCTCCATCCCTGACTGAGAAATTGGATTCCCACACTGGCGGAGAGACCCCACTTCTAAAGGAATAGACAGAGTAATGTAGGTAGAGCAGTGATAGGGCGTACAACACTCTCTTCTGACCTTCAAGTGTGCACAGACTCATTCACAAACACATAATAAACAAAACCCTCTAACCCAGCACCCGGAAGGCAGAGCAGGCAGACCTGGTATTCATAGCAGGCTCTACCAGCCCGGGGTGCACAGGGTCTTTAAAAACAAGACGGAGAGGAGAGATGCCTGCTCTTCCAGAGGTGCTGAGTTCACTTCCCAGCACCCACATGGCAGCTCACACTTTTCTGTGAGCTGTGGTTCCAGAGGATCTGACACCCTCTCACAGACATGCAGGCAAAACACCAATGCAAATAAAGTAAATACAAAAGACAACAAAAACTTACCTGTTTCCAGTCTACAGAATACAAAAATCCAAAAGGACAAATGGTTAATTTTTTTCCTGTGTCATACTCTTGAAGTTAATCATTCTTATTACTGCTTTTTTTTTTTTATATATTACAGTTTTTATTTTTATGTGTGTATGGTTGTTCTGCCTGCATGTATGTCTGTGTACCACTTGAGTGTATGGTCCTGTTAGAGGCCAGAAGAGGGCATAGAATACCTAGAAACTTGGAGTTACAGACATTTAGGAGCCACCGTGTAGATGCTGGGAATTGAGCCTGGGTTCTCTGCAGGGGCAGCCAGTGCTCCTAACTGCTGAGCCCTCTCCACAGCCCCGGGTATATTTCTGGTGCTGGGGGGGGGGGGGGAATCCATGGTCCTGCACATGGCAGACAAGCTGTCAGCCACTGCCTTTTCCACTGTTCTCCAGGTCTTACCAGTTTGGTGAACTCTGTACCATGAGACACTTTCTCTGCATTCATTACATAGATATTTTTTACCCAGTGCTATATTTTACTTTGTGGTTTTTTTTTTTTTTTTTTTTTTTTTTTGACACAGTTTCTCTGTGTAGTCCTTCTGTCCTGGAACTATATGCCAGGTTTTAAACTTTTTTCCTTTAAGACATGTATATTTGTTTATTTTGTGAGTACCTCGGTGTATGGTACGTATTTGTGCATGTGAAGGTCAAAGCATAACTTTTTTTGTAACAGTCCTGGCTGTCCTGGACTTGCTTTGTGGATCAGGCTGGCCTTTGGAGACATGATGTATCTGTGTAGCCCTGGCTGTCCAGGAACTTACTATGTAGCCTCGGCTGGCCTTGAACCTGCAGAGTTCTGCCTGCCTCTGCCTTCCAAGTGCTGGGATTAAAGACACGTGCCATGATGCCCTGCCAGAGGACAACTTTTCAGAGTTAGTTTTCCCCCTGAATCATGCGGGTCCAGGATGGAAGAACTCAGGTCACCAGGCTGGAGAGCATGCGCCTTCACCTGCTGGGCCATCTTGAATGACACAGTTTGTTAAGTCTCTAACAGTAAGCCTGGTTGAAAGAACTTGTGGAGGAGGCTAACTATCCAGATCTCTTTGCCCTCAGGCGGGGTCCCCGATTCAGCCTCTCTCAGGCTCACTCCATCACTTAAGCAAACAGTGCTGTGATGGCTCCTGACCACCCCCACACTACAGCAGGCCAGGCGAGCTTTTGCCTCCAAGTCAGGACAGGCTAGTCGGTCAGTTCTGCCTTTCTGGAATGAGTGCCCGCTCTGCTACATGCTGGGTTCCTGTGCTGGCTGCTAGCTGGAACCCACAGGGTAAACATAGTCCCTGGGGCAGTGCCAGGCAAGCGGCAGTAGACAGTCGGTCAGTGTTTGCTGAACAAGCTGAACTCATGCTCCTCAGAGCCAGCCTGGGTTTCATCATAGAAACAAGCTGGCTAACTCCCTTTGCCGTCCGTAGGCCTTTGATGACACGAATAAATAAGCTGGGAAATAGAACAGGGGACAGTCCCTGGGCCTGGTAGTATATATGCTACGGAGCTTCTGCTTTTGTTTTGTGGTGCTGGGGATTGAACCCAGGGCCGTGCCAGACCGCCACTACTCATATCCCCAGCTCTTCCTAACCTTTTTTATTTTATCATTATCATTATTATTATTATTATTATTTTGGGAGAGTCTCACTCTGCAGCCCTGGCTGGCCTGGAACTTGCATAGAGACCATGTTGTCCTTGAACTCACAGAGATCTGTAAAGGTGTACACACTCGGCCCCTTCTCAGTCTTTTCTTGTTTTAAAGTAAATTTCATTTTAGCAGCATGCATGATGTGACATATATACATATATGTGTGTGTGCGCGTGCATATGTGTGTGTTAATACAGAGGGGGGCGCTATTGTGGCAATTGTCTTGGTCAACCTGCCATTACCTGGAACCACCTGAGTCTCCTCTGAGGATGTGGGCACATGTGTGAGGTAGTTCCTGCCCAGTGAGCTTTGGGTGGTGACCCTGGACTCTGTAAGAGAGAGGTAGAGGCCAGCTGAGTACTGAGCGCGCAGGTGACGGGGAGCACTCGTTTCTGTCTGCGGTTTTGCTTTAACTTAATTTTACATGTTGCCTGCATGTATGTCTGTGCAGCACATGTGTTCAGTGTCTGAGGAGGCCAGAGAGGGTACTGGACCCCTGGGACTGTAATTACAGGCAGCCTGGGTCCCCTGGAAGGTCAGCCAGTGTTCTTAACAATTAAGCCAAGTCTCCAGGGATCTGGACATGTCGGCTCTTGAATGTGACGTGGCTAGACTAATCGGCTCTTGTTTCTTCCCCCAAGTGACGGACTGCAAACGGAAGTTGTCAGACAAATAATCCCGTTCTTTTTGTCAGATTATTTGTCACAACAACAAAGGTGAACTAGAACTGCTGGGGCCATGACCTGCTGTCCAGGCATGAGGAAGCGAGGCGCAGTGGCAGACAGCTGGAGGCTCTGTTCACGCAGGGTAGCTGAGACACGGGGCTCCAGGCTCCGTGAGAGACTCAAGGTGGGCGTGATAGAGGAGGACACTTGACACTGGCCGCTATGTGAGCACTTAGCACGGATCGTACCCTCAAAAATTATCAGAGATTAGAGGTGTGCAAATATGAAATCCAAATAACCTACAGTCTGAGCACCATAGGAATAGCTTGGCATCTCTGCCAGTCTTGTAAGAAGTCAGAGGGATCTCAAGAGATGCTGAGAACCACCCCAGTCCAGCGCCCATCATGCAGACCCCTGTGAGTCAGGGATTCAGCCCTTTCTGGGTTCCTTGGGCACTTAGATGTTATGGTACCATCGGTCCATCAGCCTCCAGCACATACCACTTAATTCAAGGTTATAATCCTGCACTCTGCAGGCAGAGGCAGGTGGATCTCTGAGTTCGAGGCCAGCCAAGGCTACACAAAGAAACCCTGTCTTGACAAATCCAAGAAATAAAATAAAGCTGCATAGTGGTCGGAGGTGGGTGGGGCTGGCACCTGTAGAGATTGGGAGGTCCTGGGTGGGAGCCCAGCTGTAAAGTACACCGACAAATATGGCTGACCGGCTCACGTGGATACAGACATGCAGAATCCACTTTGTCTGGAGGCAGGAAAATTCTCGGTGGTCCTGAAGGGGCCCCGTAGGGGCATGCTGAGGAAAATGAGAGGTGAGGGAGTCAAAATGGAGCAGAGAACTTCCGGAAGTTGACTACCAGGAGGGGGTGGCTGGAGGGCTGTGTTACCGGAGGCCCCAGCAGTGTCAGATATGAAGAAGGGGAGAGGACCAGGGTTGAAGAAATGATGGTGTTGAAGGTATCGGATGTCCCTAAAGGAGGAGGGGAATCTTAAACCGGGGGATCAGACTTACCTAGCCACAGCACGAAGAACCAGGCCAGGGCAGACCGCTGAAACCACGCACAGGGTCATAAGCACAGCATGTCCACCCTCCACTCACTGCCCTGGGCTTGGCAATGCCCTCACTCTCGCCCCCAGCTGGGAGCTTGTGTGGCTCACTGTGAAATCGGAACAGATGTGCAACATGCCAGCTTTGGGTGAAAGCTTTAAGGTTGGCGGGTAATCTCTCTCTCTCACAATTGTTTATTTTTATTTTATGTGCATTGGTGTTTTGCCTGCCTACATGTCTGTGTGAGGGTGTCAGATCTTTTGGAGCTGGATTATAGACAGTTGTGAGTGGCATGCGGTTGCTGGGACTTGAACCTGGGTCCTCTGGAAGAGCAGCCAGTGCTCTTAACTTCTGAGCCGTCTCTCCCTGCGTTTCGTTTTGAGGGCTCTTCTTTCAGTCAGGCTTTGAAGCACAGGTGCGTGCCTCAGAACTTTATAAGGATATGGGTCTGGGCTAGCCTGGGATTTGGGGCAATCCTCCTGCCTCAGCCACACATGCTGGAATGGTATGTTAAGCTGTGCTGTGGTTGGATGTTTGTCAGGTGTTCGCAAGCCTGTGATCCTTGCCCAGCACTGCAAAGATGAAAAAAAACTTAGGTCCCAGAGCTCACAAGGTGGAGGCAGGAAAATGCTTGCGCTCATGAGTACAGGCCAGCCAGTGCAACACAGCAGAACCCTAGTTCCTAAAGCAGACAGACAAACACAAGACTCTGTTGTTCTGCTGTCGTGGGTTCACAGGGCAGTGGGATTTTGAGGTGTGTTGTTGCTTCAGAAATCTGACTGATCTGCTTATATAAATCCATACTGAGATGTCTTTATGTTGTGTGTGTGTAGGTGTTTGTGTGTGCGGAACTTCTCAACAAGAGTAAATTCCCTCCATGTACCTGTGTGGAGTTCAGGGATTCAATTCAGGTGCGCAGGCGTGCTGGCAAGCACCTTCAATCCAATTAGCCACCTTGCTAGTTGAACATTTTCATACACTGGTACATGTTTTATAAATGTTGGCCCCTGTCAAACATAAGATGGCAGAAACGACAGACAGTCACAAGTCCCTGCAAAAGTATGGAAACTGGTGTCCTCATGCATTGCTTGTGGGAACTGTAAAGCGGCAACTATTTATTTTGGAAAACAATTCAGCAATTCCTCAAAAGATTAAACAGTTAGCATGTGACTCAGCAGTTTTACCACCACAAATGTCTTCAGGGGAATTAAAAATACATGCTCACACAAGAGCTTGCACACAAATGTTCATAGCAGCATTATTCATCGTAGCCAAATGGCAGAAGTGACTATTTAGGAACTTGTAAATGGCCAAATGAAGTGCAATATAAACCAAGAGTATGATCCACTCATGAAAAGGAGTGAAATACTGGTTCATGCTGCAGTGTGCTAAGTGAAAGAAGCCAGTCACCAGACCCCACATAGAGTATGCTTCTTTAAAAGGGGGGTGGAGCTCAGCAGTTAAGGCTGCTCTTCCAGAGAACCTGGGTTCAGTTTCCAGCACCCACATGGCAGCTCACAACTGTCTATACACTAGTTCTAGGATCTAGCATCCTCGCACAGACAAGCAAAACACCAGTGCACATTGAATAAATCTGAAAGAAGAAAAGACTATGCCTGCATGCAGAGAGGGCATGGGACCAGTGGAGCAGGTTAGGAGCCTCTCTGACACGGGCGCTAGGAACCCAACGTCTTCTGCAAGAAGAGCCATCTCTCTAACCCTCTAACCCTCTAACCGCTGAGCCGACTCAGCAGCTTCTGAAAACCTGCAGAGCACAGACACATCTGTGGAAATGGAAAGTGGACTGGTTGCCAGAGGCGTTGGGAGGAATAGGTCCTAGAGGCAGGCGGTGGGGGTGATTGTACGAGTCTGTGGCCAGGCCACACCAGAGTGTGCTGTGTGGCGTGTAAGCTCTGTCTCCATAAAGCTTTGAATTAAGGAGCAATAGGAAGTTCTGTGCATACCAGAGTAAGATTACCCATGTTTTGTTTGTGGGAAAAAGGGAGAGAATACATTCACATTTGTTAGTATTTGCAGTAACCCAGGAAACCAATGAAACGGTTGCTCGTGCACATGGCCGTAAAGGAAAGAATGAGAACAGTCTAGGATGAGATCTTTTGTTCTATTAGTGTGGACTTTTGAGACAGTCTTGCTTTTGTTGTTGTTTTATTTGTTTGTTTGTTTTTTTGTTTTGAGACAGGGTTTCTCTGTGTAACCCTGGCTGTCTTAGAACTGACTCTGTAGACCATGCTGGCCTCAAACTCAGAGATCTATCTGCCTGCCTCTGCCTCCAGAGTGCTGGGATTAAATGTGTACATAACCTTGCCTGAGTTAGTCCCTAATTTTTAAAGTTTTTAAAAATACCGTAGCTTCTCATCTTTCCCGTGGTTGTGAATTCATATCCCTCCTCTGCGGCCACCAAAGAATGTGGCGTGCCCTGGGTACTGACTAAACATGGAGTGAATGAGATTTTGAGTGCAGGATACAGGAGGCTGAGTTTTGTCTCCTTCTTTAACTTAAAAAAATGTTAAAATACATTTTTCTATTTACTGTGGGGGGTGTGTGTGTGTGTGCTCATGCCTGTGCGTGCCTTGGCTTGTAGGTGGAGGTCGGAGGACAACTTGCAGGAAGGAGACGCTCTGACTATGGGTTACTCAGGGATGGTTGGGTTTGGGGCGAGAGCCTTTATCTGCTGAGCCATCTCCATGGCCCCTGTTGAGTAAGCTTTGTTAGCTATTAATTTATCTTAAGAAATTTGAGATGGGGGAGGGAGGGAGCGAGGACAGCAGCAGGCCAAGAGTTTGGGAAGTTTTTGAAATAGCCGCTGCAGGGCACCCGAGATTGGGTGTCTGTGGTGGCCGGTGTCTCCCCTCTGTAGACACCTGAATTAATTACGGCCGTGGGAATCCCTCACTTGCCTTCTGTGCTGGAGGAGCTTGCTGCGCTCTGGGCCTCTCTGTGAGTTGGTTTGTGTTTCCTTCTTGACGTTTTCTTCCCTTGGATTGTCTGATTTGCACTGAAACATTGTTACTCTGAAGCTTGTTGCTTCAGACTCTCATTGTGCGCGCCTGTGGTCTGCTGCTTAAATCAAGTGCTTTCCTTTCCTGTCTGTCTTTTCTGTTGGTGGAGGTGAGGCAAGGTGTCCTGTATCCCAGCCTGACGTGGCAGCCATGTGTAACTGAGGGTGACCTTGACCTTCTGATACTTCTGCCTTGCTTCCTGAGTGTTAGGGTTACAGCCATCCTGCGTGCAAGGCAGGAGTCACCCCGCCCTCGCTCCCCCCCCCTCAGTTGGGCTAACTATGCTTTTTTAGTTTAAAAGATTATTATTTATTTACGTGTGGGTCTCTCTCTGTGTGTATGTGCGTGTATATGGAGGTGCTGTTGGAGGCCAGAAGTGGGTGTCTGGGGCTAGAGTTACAGGGAGCTGTGAGCTACCCAGGGCGGGGCCTGGGAATGTCGCACCCACCCTCCGAGAGAGCAGCAAGCACTCAACTCCTGAGCCATCTCCCCCACCCTCCCTTTCAAATTTTCCTTTCCTCAGTTTTATGGATGTTTTGTCTGCATGTAGTGTGTGTGTGTGTGTGTGTGTGTGTGTGTGTGTGTGTGTGTATGTGTGTGTGTGTGTGTACGTGTACATGCAAGCACCACATATGCCTGGTGTCCTTGGGTGTTGGCTCTGCTCTATCCCCTGCCCTCCCCCCCCCTTTTTTAAAGAACTCAGATAATCTGTTAGGAATGACTAGGAATGGCATGTCAGCAAGGCGGTGAGGTGCGATGGAGGACACTCAGTTGTGGCGCTTCCTGGTCACAGTGGGGACAGTGGAAGCCCTGCTCCCAGCGCCCACAGAGGCAGCTTCTTGTCGGCAGGCCTCCAAGAGCTCCCCTCTGAGAGCCCATCTGGGGAGGCGGCTGAGGCTCCTTCCTGTGTGTGGAGCTCCCTGCGTGGCCTCCCAGCTGCCAGCCGTTCCTGGGCACGGAAGGGTTGGCTCAGTGGAGTCCTGTCGGCCGCCTGACCCTACGTGGCATGGGCCATCACACAGCCTCCTTTTTTCTAATTACATTTTCCTTTTGCTTGTGTGTATGTGCGCATGGGTGTGTGTGTGTGTGTGTGTGTGTGTGTGTGCGTGCGCGCGTGCATATGTGTGTGGGTATGTGGGACAGACATGTGGACGTGAAAAGACAGTTTTGAGGAGATTGTTCTCTCCTTCTACCTTGTAAATCCCTGGGATCCGGCTCAGGTTGTAAATCCCTGGGATCCGGCTCAGGTTGGCAGACCTGACGGCTGTGCCTTCACCTGCTGAACCATCGTGGCCGCCGGTTTATCTGTTTCTAGCGCTGTGTTTCTTTTGTTTTGACTTTTGGTTTTCTCTGTGCAGCCCTGGCTGTCCTAGACACACTCTGTACACCGGGCTGGCCTTGAACTCACAGAGATCACCTGCCTCTGCCCGGTGTTGGGATTAGAGGTGTGTGCCACCGTGCCCAGATCATCTTTCCCATTTCCATTCTCATTCTTACTTTGTTTTGGTCTTTTTGAGTCAGGGTCTTTGTATGTAGTGTGAACTGGCCTGGACCTTGCTATGATCCTCCTGCCTCTGCTTCCAGTTGTGGTTGCTTGAGCCAACACGCCTAGCTCTCAGCATCAGCTTAACTATTTGACTTGCTACAGAGTGCCCTGGCAACTCTCTGCAGGCTAAAATGAAATCCCTAGGTCTGGCTGATGCTCGAGACTCACCATATCCCACTCGCCTTTGCCCTCCCCCCCCCATCCCAGCTGGCCAGTCCCTGCCTGAGTCAAGAGCAGCCTTGCTTGTCCCTGTGTTGGCCCGTGGCGTCTCACCTCCTGCTCAGGCCCTCCATTTCTCCTGCCCAGCCCAAGTCTCAGCCTCCTTCCCAGTGCAGCTCTTTCCAGACAGGAGCCTCCTGGGACCCCGTCTCTCAGTTCTGAGGGTCCTTCGTCAGGGCCCGGGCCCTGAGCTGTTGTTGTATGCATGCGTCTGTGTCATGCAGCAGGGCAGGGCTGTCTCTTTCCACGCCTGGACAGCCAGGGAACAGGCTTGCAGCACACAGTGCTTCCTCAGCAACCTCCTCTGCCAGGACTTCAGAAACCAGGACAGAGGTGGCTGGAGGGCGCAGGCCTGTCAGCCGCAGGAGGCAGGAGGGTCTTAGCTTTGTGGCAAGCCGGGGCTGTGTCGAAGCCTCTGTCTGAGGAGAGGGGGTGAGGGATGCCGGGGTGTGGATGTAGCTCAGTTGCTGCTGCTCTTGCCTCCTGTGTACCGAGCCCAGGTGAGTCCCAGGATGACATAAACTGGGCATGGTGGCTCATTCCTCTAATCAAGCCTGGAGAGTCAGACGCAGGCAGAGGAGGGCTCAGAATCATTGTTGGTTACATATCAGGTTGGAGGTCAGCCTGGGACACGTGCAGCCTTAAAAAGAAGGAGCCAGGCATGGAGGCACACACCTGTAATCCCAGTACTCAGGAGGCAGAGGCAGGTGATCTCTGTGAGTTCAAGGCCAGCCTGGTCTACAAAGCAGTTTGAGGAAGGCCAAGGCTACACAGAGAAATTCTGTCTCATAAAGCAGAAAAAAGAAGAAAATTAGGAGGAACTCGGCTGGTTCTGGGAAGGCCTCCGAGGTGCAGGGCTGTACTAGCGCGTTCAGTCCCTTCTTGGGCCGATGCCCTGGCCTCGCTGCCCTGGCATTCCCTGGGCACCTAGAGTCACAGCGCAAATTCCTTCTCCACTCACACCCCTCCCTGAGTGAATGTGCACCTGCTCTCGCTTTGCTTTCCTTCCCCACCCTTCTTCCGCCAGCTAATGATTATTCAGGGAACTTAACCGCTGTCCTGCCCCAAATCGGTAAGAGTTCTCTTTCGGGCAAGGGTCATGAGGTAATGCCACGGCCATGTGACTCCTGCTCTGCCCTGCTCCCTCTGCTGTCTTGGCCCTATTATTCCAGAAAGTCCATGTGTACATTGTGAGCTGCTCAGATCAGCGACCTGAACTGAGAGGTGAGCGGTGTGTGGTATGTGTCTGCCTCGGGGGACTGAGGCCTAAACTGGGAGGTGAGCGGTGTGCGGTGTGTGTCTGCCTAGATGGACCGAGGCCCCGGTCTGCCTGCTGAGCACCGGCCTTTCCCTCCTTGTCCTCATGTGTGCGTAGGGGGACCTCAGGTCCCTTACCAGGCAGAAGGCCTGGCGCGTTGTGCCCGGGTGGGGCACACAGGCTGAGTAAACAGTGGTTTCACCCTGCTCACAGATCTCACCCAGATGGCGGACTCAAAACCACTCCCTACCCTGGATGGGGACCCCATGGCTGCAGAAGTCTTGCTCCGGGACGTCTTTGGGATTGTCATAGATGAGGCCATTCGGAAAGGGACCAGTGCCTCAGAGAAGGTGGGCTCTCTCTCCCTCCTCCTGCCCATCATTTCCTAAACTTGACTCCAATGCTCGGCACCCTGGATCCTTCCTTTCCCCTTGCTGTGTACTTTTGTGGAAATACCCTTGACCTATTTTAACTGCAAGTGGGTGATGCCTTGTGTCTGTTACATTGCGGCTAGGTATTAGCCAGGGGTCTGAGATCCCTGCGTCTTGGCCTCTCCTCCTAGGTCTGTGAATGGAAGGAGCCAGAAGAGCTCCGGCAGCTGCTGGATCTGGAGCTGCAGAGCCAGGGTGAGCCTCAGGAGAGGATCCTGGAGCGTTGCCGGGATGTGATCCGCTACAGCGTCAAGACAGGTGAGCCTGGGGACCTGCAGGGGGACCTCCCGGCCCCACCACCCAGCTCCACCCTGAGACCCGCCTGCCCCTTCCCCAGGTCACCCGCGCTTCTTCAACCAGCTCTTCTCAGGGTTAGACCCCCATGCTCTGGCTGGGCGCATCATCACAGAGAGCCTCAACACCAGCCAGTGAGCCACGAAGGACTTGGGTTTGATGGGAAAGAGTCCTCTGGGTAGGAGAGGAGAGTGGTGCCTGCCCCTTGCCACTGTTTGCTGCGCATGCCTCTTACTGGCCGGCCTCTGTGTGCCCCCTGACCCTGCACTCTTGGGAGCGCTCTGCCCTGATGCCGACCATTCTCTCTGGGACCCTTACTTCACCCCCGTCTCCTCTAGCTGAAAGACTGAGCTGGATGCTGCCTCCACCTCTTTCCCGATATTCCCTGGCAGGTACACATATGAGATTGCGCCTGTGTTTGTTCTCATGGAAGAGGAGGTGCTGAAGAAGCTGCGTGCCCTGGTGGGATGGACCTCGGGGGATGGGGTCTTCTGTCCTGGTATGTGAGAAGAGGCTTCCCTAGGGTCTTTGTCACGGGTCTGCCCCCGCCCTCTCCTAGTTCTGTGTAACCAGTGTGGAGGGGCAGTGTCTGTGTCCCCTGTGCCTCTGCTGGCTGGGCCGTGGAGGCTTCCCAGTTGCTGTGATCCCGGTGTTGGCCTGACACTCTGGAGGCCTGTCGTGTGGCTCAGGAGTAGGGTTGTCTTCTGACCCTGGGCTGTTCTTACCTGTGAACCTAGGGATTCATAGGGCTGGTGTGATGCCTGCTGCTTTGGTCAGCTCTGCCTGGAAAGGTCAGGGGCCTCCTCTCCCCTCCCCATGACAGGTGGCTCCTTCTCCAACATATATGCCATGAACCTGGCCCGCTTTCAGCGCTACCCCGACTGCAAGCAGAGGGGTCTCCGGGCCCTGCCACCCTTGGTCCTCTTCACTTCTAAGGAGGTAGGAAAGATCATAGGCCTGACCTGGATGCCTGAGCCTCACCTTCAGCTCAGTCAGAGACCCTGTGTGTCTGCTGCTGCCCTCCGCTGCCCTCAGGCTGGTGTGCTTTCCTCCAAGGAGGCCAGCATGTCTGGGCCCAGCCAGGCCATGCTAACTTGCCCTCTGCGTTCTCCCACAGTGCCACTACTCCGTCAGTAAGGGAGCTGCTTTCCTGGGACTTGGCACGGACAGTGTCAGAGTGGTCAAGGCTGATGAGAGGTGAAGGTCCTGCCGACTTGGCCCTGACCTAGCTTGGCACAGTGTGTGGCCTCAGCCCTTACCCCTGCTGCGCCTCCCCCACCTGCCCTGCTTTCGGATTGCTGCTCCTGCTCTCGGTGCCCTGCGCTCTGAGGGCCTGGTCTCCCGTGGCCTCCTCCTCCTCTGCCTCAGCTCTGTGAGTGGCCTCCCCTGGTCTGGAGCAGCCGCACTCTCTCCACCCTCAGTTCTCTTTTCAGAGGGAAGATGATCCCTGAGGAGCTGGAGAGGCAGATCAGTGTGGCCGAGGCTGAGGTGGGTGAGGGCACCGGGCAGTAAGGCGGACCCCCCCCCCATGAAGAGTGGTTCGGGCCCTTGTGCTTCTTCTGTATGTCCACCCCTGTTGGCATCGGGGCTCTGCGAGACGTGCCGCTGGGTTAGGCTCTGAATTGGAGTTCCAAGCAACCCTGTGGGGAGCTGATGGGTGTCTGGGCTGTAGTGTGGAAGGTTTCTGTGGGCTGAGGGAGGACTGTGGCGCCAGGCAGAAGGTGGGCATTAGCCTCACGTGGGGCAGTCTGCTTCCAGGCAGCTTTTAGATGTGTCTGCAGATTCCGCGTTCCTCTGCTCTGCTCAGAGGGCTGCTGTTAATTACCACAGGCTCACGGACTGCTGTGCACCAGGACACAAAGCATGAAATGAAAGAGACGTAATGGTAGATAAGTTATGATGTCTCTGGTCAGTTTCGTCCTCTGTGGAATGGGCGTGCTACAGAAGTCACGACACGAGGATGCTGTAAGGGTTAAATTAATGAGTGTGCCAAGCGCTTAGAATGGCTTCTGGCCTGCATGCACCGTGCCGTGCCGACATTAGCCGCCGCCGCCGCCACTGCTGCTTCTGTGTTTATCTGCGACAAGCTTGTAGTGGTGCTGGGACCACAGATGTGTGCCCCGTGCCATCTTCACCACCATCCCCGCCGCTGGGGCACCAGGTAGCCAAAGAGAAGATAGGAGGAGTGTACAGGGTGACACAGGAGACCTGCAGGGTCCACGAGCGTTTCAGTTCACCGCACAGGGCAGGCGGCCGAGGCTGCTGTGTCCAGGAGTGTGCTTGTGTATTATGTTTCGGGGGGGTGTCCAGCCTGCCCGAATGTTTGTGATCTCTTTGGCTGCCTCCCACAGAGGCCAGAGGAGGCACCACACTCCCTGGAGCTGTAGCTCCCTGTGTTTTGAGCTGCCTGTGGGCGCTGGGAACCGCAGGAGCAGCAGGTGCTGTCTCACTGCTGGCCGTCTCTCCAGCCGCCCCTCTTTAAGAAGGTCTGTTTTAGAGTTGGTTTATTTCTGGTGTGTGTGGTGGGTGTTTTGCCTGCATGTGTGTCTGTGTAGCATGCAGTGGCCAGTATGTGGCCACTAGTCCAGACGCCCTAGAACTGGGCTTACAGACAGTTGTGAGCTGCCGTGTGGGCGCTGAGAACTGAGCCTGGGCCTTTGGAAGAGCAGCCAGTGCTCTGAGCCACTGAGGCGTCTCAGCCCTGATACTATAAAGTTAAATGATGTGTTGTTGTGGGGGTGTATGAGTGCAGGCCTGGAGAGTTATGTCAAAGGCATCAGCTACCCTGGAGCTGGAGTTACAGGCAGCTGGGAGCTGACATGGGTGCTGGGAATCTAACTCAGTCCTCCAGAAGGGAAGTGTCTCCAACCTCTGTCCTCTCCTATTATCACCATCACCACCATCATCATCACCACCATAACCGTCATCACCACCATCATCACCATTACCATAGCCATCATAACCACCATCACCATCATCATCACCCCCACCACCACCATCATAACCACCATCACCATCATCATCACCCCCATCACCACCATCATAATCATCACTATCATCACCACTACCATCATCACCACTACCATCATCATCACCATCCTCACCACCATCACCATCATCACCACCATCACCATCATCACCCCCATCACCATCATCACCACTACCATCATCATCACCACCATCATCATCACCCCTATCACCATCATCATCACCATCATCACCCCCATCACCATCATCACCATAACCACCATCACCATCATCACCACCACCATCACCATCATCACCACCATCACCACCATCACCATCATCATCACCACCATCATCACCATCATCAATCATTACCATCACCCCCATCACCATCACCATCACCATCCTCATCCTCACACAGTAGCCTGCTGATTCCAGTTTGTGCTGCTCACTGGGGTACGGTCCCAAGCGCCACACGCTTAGAGAACGCCGACTCGCTGCGAAGCCATCACTGTTGAGGCCCAGCTCGGGTTCCGGCCTCCTCCCTAAAGCGGCCAGCTCACACGCATTATCCGTGGTGTTCTGATTTCCCGGCGTGCCCACGACATTGCGTTGGTTGCCGCGTGTTCTTGTTTGAGTGAGCGTCTCCTGCGCAGGTCGCTCTGAGCCCTGTGTTGCCGAGGACGATGAGGGTCCTGACCTCACTACCTCACTGCACCCTCGGCTGCTTCACGCTGAGGTGGTGACTAACCCAGGGTGTCGTGAGTGCTGGGCAGGCACTAACTGAACTACACACACACCTCGAGCACACACACACACACACCGCACACACACACACACACACACACACATGTGCACACACACAGTCACACCTGTTTTTCTGCTGTCTAGAGTAATTACAAATATTTTGGGCAAGTATCTCAGGTAGCTCATGCTGGTGTACCCCAGGATGACCTTGAACTTTCCATCCTCCTGCCTGTCCTGCTGGGCCCTGGGATTACCGTGTGCACGGTCATAGCTGCCTTAGTGCTGCAGAGGGTCAGCCAGGGCTTCATGCATGCTAGGCAAGTGCTCCCTCCCAGCAGTAGGGAGCCTGACCCTCTGCTGGTCCTTGGGAATGGGGTCTCACACGTAGCTTGGGTGGTCTTTGAACCTGGGATCCCCCGTCTTCCCTGTGAGTACAGGCCTGTGGCACAAGTGCTTCATGATTACAGCCACTTAGAGGGCGCAAAGTGAGCACATTACACTTAGATTTTCATTTTCTTGTTGATGAGTGATGTTGAGAATCATGTGTTTATTAGACATGTGTCTTTTTTAAGATTTTTTATTTACTATGTATACAGTGTTCTGCCTGCATGTACACCTGTGTGCCACAAGAGGGTAACGGATCTCACTCTAGATGGCTGTGAGCCACCATGTGGTTGCTGAGAATTGAACTCAGGACCTCTGGAAGAGCAGCCAGTGCTCTCAACCTCTGAACCATCTCTCAGCTCCTAGCCATCTCTGCGAACCATGAAGCCCTGTGTCCCACCCGCTCACTAGTGTAAGGAGGGCTGACACTCACATGCTCACACAAAATAGCTGGGCTCGTGTTGTGGCGGGAGCCAGTCAGGAGCTGAGACAGAAGCTGGGCAGGGCACCCCCAGAAGTGACCGGAGGAGGGGGAGTTACTGAGTGCTGGGTGTGGCCAAGACCGGGACATTGGAGCTGGGGCTCGGCGGGACAGGGAGGCAGCTTGCTTCCTCTTGTGTGTGTCCACCCCCACGGAGGGCCCCCATCCGGGACTCTCTTGGGACTGCTTCTGCCTAGTGCTCTCTCTCCGCCAGGAGGGGACATTGGAAGCGTGCTTTGTGTTCCATTTGTGTTGTGGCGTGAGTGTGTTTGAAGGCGCATGTATTATTACTCGGTTTCTGTTGTACGCATTTGTCGGTTTGGTGAATCTGCTTTTCACTAGTGCAGGGAAATACCTGAGGTAAACTAATAAAGACAGGAGGTTTGCTTTGGCCCGCAGTTGCAGGCTTCCATCCGGTGATGGCCTTCTTGCTGGCAAGAGCACCAAGTCAGTACGAGGCATTGCCTGGTAGCGGCAGGGCCCAGCGTCTCGTCCCGTCCAAGCCCATCACCACCCCAGCCCCGCCCTGCGCATCACAGCTGGGTTAAATTTCTGCTCTCAGGACTTCACAGAGGGTATGGAATTTCAGCACCTGAAGCCCGGGGACTCACTGAAACCATCCTCAGAGCTCGCACTCGGCTGTCAGTGTTGGCAGGTTCAGAGCCGGGGGTGGCTTCCCATTCCTGTTGTCTGAGTCAGGGCCTTGCTGTGTAGCCCAGCTTGACCTCAAACTGAGAGTGATCCTCTTGCCTCAGTCTCTTGCATGCATGTGAGCCATGGTGTGCGCACGGTGGTCAGTGGGGCCGGGTCAAACACCGATTGTCAGACCTGGAGGCAAACGCCTTGACTTCCGGCCACCCAGCTGCCCCGGTTGCCGCAGCCTGCCTTGGTTCTCTGCCCTAACTCTAGAGCACAGAGTTTCTTTTTACATTTCAGGGGTTTTACACTTCAAATTAATTAATCTTTTTGTTTTGGTTTTTCAAGGCAGGGTTTCTCTCTGTAGCCTTGGCTGTCCTGGAACCTACTCTGTAGACCGAGTTGGCCTTGAACTCACAGACATCCAACTGTCTCAGCCTCCCAAGCTCTGGGATTAAAGGCATGTGCCATTAAAGGCATGTACCACAATCCCCTAGTTTACTTAATTTTTTTTAAAGATTTATTTATTACTTATATAGTATCCTGCCTGCATGTACACCTGCAGGCCAGAAGAGGGCAGCAGATCTCACTATAGATGGTTGTGAGCCACCATGTGGGTGCTGGGAATTGAACTCAGGTCCTTTGGAAGAGCAGCCAGTGCTCTTAACCTCTGAGGCATCTCCCAGCCCCTCCTTCAAAATGTTCAAGGTTCATTTTTATTTTTAGTAACGTGTCTGTCTGTGGGGGGAGGGGGTGCACAGTGCCCATGGAGACCAGAAGAGGGTTTTGGATTCCCTGGAACTAGAGTTACCTATAGTGTGGGCTCTGGGCTAACCTCTGGAAGCCGCAAGCGCTTCTTATGTAACATCTTGTACCTGCTGAGCCACCTGCCCAGTTTCTTATAGTTTATTTTTGTTTCCATTTTTAATTTTGGAGACAGGGTCTAACTACATAGCCCTCAATGGCCTGAAACTCACTGCAGGCTGAATTCAGAGATACCGGCCTGCCTCTGCCTCTCAAGTGCTGAGACCAAAGTCGTACTACACAGAGCATACTTAAATTGCTACATTCAGATTTTTTGGTTTTTGTTGTTTTTTAGACAGAGTCCTGTTGTAACCCAGGCTGGCCTTGAACTCCTGATCCTCCTGCCTCTAAATCCCTAGTGCTAGGATTACAAAGTATGCTTCCACACCTGGCAGGCCTTGGGCTCTTTGAAGCTTTGTTCTTATGTGCAGATGTGTGGCAGTGGGAGTGGACCCAGGGAACTGAACGTTTTAGCAAATGCTCCTCACTGAACTATCTCCACAGGTCTTTTTGGGGGCTTTAATTAATTAACTAATTGATTGATGTCTTTTTTGAGACAGTGTTTCTCTGTGTATCCCTGGCTGTTCTGGAGCCCTGAACTCACGGAGGTCTGCCTGCCCCTGCCTCCTCCTGTGCTGTGGTTCCAGGCCTGCACTGTCGCGCCTGCCTTTGGGTTCGTTGTGTGGTATTTCGCTGTGTGCACACCGTTGGCTAACTCGTGTGGTGGTTGCTGTTGGCTCTCTGTCTGTCCGCCCCGGTGTGCTGGCCACATGCTCCTGTGTGGAGCTGTCTCCTGACCCAGCTCTAGCTGGTTTTGTGTATTCTGTTTCGGGGGAGGAAATATTTGTGAACTGCTACTATTAATTTTATTTTCGTATGTGTGTGTGACTTGCCTGTGTGTGTGCATCTGTGTGCCACGTGTGTGCCTGGTGCCTGGGGAGGCCGGGTGAGGGTGCTGACTTCCCTGAGGCTGGGTTTACAGAGGGATTGACGCTGGGACCTCTGGAAGAACATCTGGTGCTCTTAACTGCTGAGCCGGCTCTCCAGCCCAGTAGTGTTTATTTTTTAAATGTTTGATAGAATTCATTAGTGAGGCCGCCTGTGCTTGGGCTTTTCTTTGTAGTAGTTTAAAATTTCTTTATTTCTAATCTGATGTCAGTCTGACATATAGCATTTTATAGCATTGGAGGCTCTTCCTTTGTTCAGTTTTTTTCAAGACAGGGTTTCTCTGTATAGCCCTGGCTGTCCTGGAACTTGCTCTGTAGACCAGAACTCTGTGGCCTCGAACTCGCAGTGACCTGCCTGTGCCTCCCTGAGTGCTGGGATCATGGGAGTGTGGCCCTGCGCCTGGCCCAGTGTTGGTGCTTGTTTGGCTTTCCAGGAAGACGTTACATGCTCGTGTTTGTGTGTGTGCGTGTGCACGTTCAGTGGGGTAATGCCAGCCTCTGGGGCTGCTGTCAGGAGCCTCCTCCTTGCTTTTTCCGGTGGTCTTTTACTGGCTCGGAGCTCAGCAGCCAGGATGGGCTGGCTGGCCAGCAAGCCCAGGGCCTACCTGTCTCTGTCTCCCTGGACTGCGTTTACAGGCACAGCCCACCATGCCTGGGCTTTCCTGTTCTTTCTTTCACATGGACTCTGGGATGTGGACTCACAGGTCCACCTCCCTGGTTGAGCTGTGTCCCCAGCCCAGCGTTTAAGGGTTTTGAGAGAGCGTGAGCAGTGGGAACGGGGAACGGAGGCTGTGCTGAGGTCTGTGAACCCTCATGGTGCCGCCTGCAGAGTGCAGGGGAGGTGGACAGTGTTGGGATGGGCGTGCAGGGCGCACGGGCTCAGCTGCAGCCTGAGCAGATTCTACAGGGACTCTGCAGCTCCGTCCTCTCTCTCCCTTTTGGCAACAGGGCTCTGTGCCATTTCTGGTCAGTGCCACCTCTGGCACCACCGTGCTAGGGGCCTTTGACCCCCTGGATGCAATTGCTGACATTTGCCAGCGCCACGGACTCTGGTTGCACGTGGATGTGAGTGAGATTAGGGTCCAGGGGGTAGAGTAGGGTGGCAACACTGAGGCCAAGACCCACCCTGTTCCTCCTGCTTCACAGGCCGCCTGGGGTGGGAGTGTCCTGCTGTCTCGGACTCACAGGCGTCTCCTGGACGGGATCCAGAGGTGCACACAGCCGCCTGGACCCTCCCTTCACATCCTTGGTCCTTGCAATAGTCGCAGACAAGGGAGGGCGGGAGCGGAGAGAGACTAACTGAGGACTGGAGGGAGGGTAGATCGGGGCTCTCCCTGCCTGCTGGGGAAGGGTAGGCCCTTTGCTGCATGTCTGGAGGGCTCTGCTGGGCAGGAGGAGCTGCTGCCCAGCTCTGCCTGGTCTCCCCAGGGCGGACTCCGTGGCCTGGAACCCACACAAGCTTCTCGCCGCTGGCCTGCAGTGCTCCGCTCTTCTTCTCCGGGACACCTCGGTGCGTCTGTCTCACCAGACCGCAGCCCTCCTTTCTAGAGCCCTCGCTCCTCTGTCTCGCCTCCAAGGGATCCGGCCCTTAACAAGCTTGCTTTACCCTCCCAACTGAAGCCACAGTCTCTGACCACCTAACCCTGCTGAGCTCCCAGGCTCCACACCCGTGGTCTGCCGAGCCCCCAGGCGAGCCGTGGGTCACGCTTAGGTCAGAGGGACCCTGGGCAGAACTAGGAAGGTGTTGGGAGCAGCCCAGAGCTGAGGTCAGGGTTGCCGGCCGCTGTCCTCAGGCTGCCTGCTCCCGGAGGGGAAGGGTGAGCTGAGCCCCTCAGGCCTGCTCTGACCCCCTCCACAGAACCTGCTCAAGCGCTGCCATGGCTCCCAGGCCAGCTACCTCTTCCAGCAGGACAAATTCTATGACGTGGCCCTGGACACGGGGGACAAGGTGGTGCAGTGTGGTCGCCGTGTGGACTGTCTGAAGCTGTGGCTCATGTGGAAGGCGCAGGGCGGGCAAGGGCTGGAGCGGCGCATCGACCAGGCCTTTGCTCTCACCCGGTAGGCATGGAAGGCATGGAAGGCGCGCGGCTCTCCTCCCCGCATCCCCTCCACGGGGCGGCTTTCCCTGCCCTTACCCACCTCTTTCCCCAGGTACCTGGTGGAGGAGATAAAAAAGCGGGAAGGCTTTGAGTTGGTCATGGAGGTAGGCCGCCTGGTCCCACCTTGTTCCACGTGTGACGCCTCATAAAGGACCAGTGGAGGAGACAGGGAAATAGCCCCTGCCCTCCGCAGCTCATGCCTTCCTCATCCATCCTCTCAGCCCGAATTTGTCAACGTGTGCTTTTGGTTTGTGCCTCCCAGCCTGCGGGGGAAGAAGGGGAGTCCGGATTACAGCCAAAGGCTGTCTCAGGTGGGCTAGCCTTTGCCCTCTGGGTAACCCAGTTGGGGGAACTAAGCAGCAGGTGTTTCCGCCCCCTGCTGGCTGCGCCTGGTATGGCATGTCCCTGCTTCTCTTGAGATGCCAGGTGCAGGAGAGCACTCCTTGCCCTCCTTTTTAACGGGTGCCGCTGGGGGAGTGGGGAGACAGAGGGGGACCAGCGTGCAGACTCAGATGTCTGTGCTGGACCCAAGGCCAGAGACAGACAAGGAATAGCTCCACTGCTGAGGCTGGGGACAGAATAACCCAGACACATCATCCCAGACATACCCTTGAAGGCGGGGAGGGATGGGTTAGTGCCGGCTGCCCCAGGAACCTGAAGGAGCATCAGTGGTGGCCCCCCGGAGCTGTTACTGCAGAAGAGGGGTCACTGTGTCCAAGGTGGTTGTGTAAGTTACCCCTAGATCATGTGCTACAGGTCAGAACATGTCAGGAACTGAGGAGGAGACGGTGCTGGGGATGAAGGCTTGAGATGGGGAGGGCAGTGCCGGTCAGACGAGGCTGGCTGGAGAGATGTTCCAGCTGTTTCTTGGAGAGATGGAGTGGAAAAAAAGAAGCAGGATTCCGAGGATGCCCCGGTTGCACATGGTGGGAAAAGGGTGTGAGCTGCAGGTGTGGGGGACGGCTTTGGCTTGGGTGGTCACGGTCGGCCTCCTGCTGCACTCCTGCCCTGCCCACAGGTGGCGCCCGTGCTCAAGGAGCGCATGGTGAAGAAGGGCTCCATGATGATTGGCTACCAGCCTCATGGTGCCCGGGCCAACTTCTTCCGGATGGTGGTGGCCAACCCCAGCCTGTCTCAGGCCGACATAGACTTTCTCCTGGGCGAGCTGGAGCGCCTGGGCCAGGACCTGTGAGCCTGCCCCTCTCTCTGCCCCGCCCCGCACAGACCCCTGGGTCTCAGGAGCAACCTTTCTTGGGATTAGTGGCCTTGACTGTGTGCTTCACACACCAACCCTCCTAACTAAGCAAGCCAGTCGAGTGTCTAAACACACTGTTTCTGTAAAATTATCTTCCAGTGAGCCCCTATAGGGTGGCACACGCCTTTAATCTCAGCACTTGGGAGGCAGGGGCAGGCAGATTTCTGAGTTTGAGGCCAGCCTAGACTACAGAGCTACACAGAGAAACCCTGTCTCAAAAAAAGAAAAAGCAAAAACAAATAAGGAAAGTCTTACATTGAAATTATGTTTACAAGGAATTTTTATTAATGAGAAATTATGATATATTGAAAAAGCTGCATAGGAGTTTATATATCATGGTGTCTGAGTTATACTTTAAAATACATAGGAAAAGGCTGGTGAGTGGAACTGCCAGAGTTAGCAGCGCTCCCTGGGAGGGGAAAGCTCCTCAAACCTCCTGGATTTCTGGGCTCCCTCATTTTATGATGCGACAAAAAGTACAAACCTTTGACATAGGACAATAAAGCTGCAGTTTCCATTCCATTTTGGTATGTTTCAAGGTGTATTTATTTCTAACTGAACAGTGGAGAACTTGAGGCAAGCTGGCAAGCAAAAACCACACAAGAGGCAGGGAGAGCTCTTTTCTCCACTCAGAGCCATTAGCGGCAGGGAAGTGCCATGTGGACTCAGTCTCCCTGAGCATGTTGGGACACCAGAAACTGAACAGGCAGGCACAGCTCCTGTAATCCCATCACTGAAAGGCCAGCCTGGTCTACAGAGTGAGTTCCAAGCCAGCCAAAGCGACAGAGGAAACCAAGTGGAAAGGAAGACAGGGAAGAAGACAGCGGGGTTATACCTTGAGGTAAGAGCTCCATCTGTTCACCTCGCCTAGGGTGAACAACTGTCTCACACTGTCGCTCCCGCTGTCTTCAACTCACTGGATAACCCAGGCTAGCAGGCCACACCATCAGTTATTCCCCTGCCTCAGGAACTTCTGAATGCTGGGATTAGAGGCTATGAGCCACCATATCCCTGCTTCTTAAAAAATTATTTTTATATGGCTTTGTTTGTTTTGAACTAGCTATGCAGAACTTCTAACCCTCTTGCCTTCACCTCTTGTAGAATTACAGTGTGGCTGGTTTATTGTACTGTTTTTTTGAGGCAAGGTCTTATGTAGCCTCGGCTGGCCTTGAACTCCTGATCCTCCTGCCAGGTGAGTGCTGCCACAGAAAAACAGCACGGCTGGGATGCACCTGCATGCTAGAATGGTTTCCTCCCATGCTTGCTGCTTTAGCTTCGAGCCCCAGGGCGCACTAAAACCCAGGTGTGGGACCACAAAACTGTGACTCCAGAACTCTGGAGATGGAGGCAGAAGGAGCAGAGTCCCTGACCTGTCTATCGCTCCCATGGTCAGCCTGGGAACATGAGGACCCCACCTTGAAACACAGAAAAAGAACTGTAATTTAGCCTTTTCTATTGTTTGCGATTGCCACATCAAAACCAAACAAACCACAGTGAGACACCACATTTACACTCAGCAACACAGCTGTGATAAGACAATACACCCCTGTGAGGATGCAGAGAATTAGAAGCCAGGTTGTCCTGTGGCCTGTCAGTCTAGAGGTAGAGGCAGACATCAAGTGCAGGGAGTGCTTCCAGAGTAACTGATATGGGCCTCAGCCCTGTGAGGGTGGCAGAGCCTTCCCCTGCTCAGGCGCAGAGGGGGTGGTGGGCCTCCCTTCGTCCAGTGCCAGTGTTTCAGTGTGTGTGGAAATGTCTATGGAGTTTTCCCCTCCTCAACTGTTCCGCTAGAGAAACTTCAACCGAGATGAGCGAACCCTGGCCCCCTGTTCAGGGGTACATAATGACCCTACTTCTTGTTTACCTGTGAGTAGTAAGCCCATCTGTTGTTTTAAAAAATGAAAATCCCAACCGTTCTATTTTACCAGTAAAGACTCAGGAGCCAGGTGCTGGGGTGAAAACCTGCCAGCTCAGAGAGGCAGAGAAAGCACCCAGCTGACCTTCCTACTCTGCCAACATTCCAGAAAGAAAAAGCCAAAAAACCAAAAGCTCAAGGCCAAGAGCTCAGGATGGCCCAGGAGGAAAAGGCCAAAAGCTAGAAGCCAAAGAGCTTAAGAGCTAAAGAGCTCAAAAAGCTTCTCCATGCTCTGTTAAAGTCCCTCTTGCTCTTTAATCCCTGTCAGCTGGTTTCTTGCTCAGCTGGTTAACTTTATTAAATCCTGTATACAGAAAGCTCTTAGATTAAAGGTGTGTGCTAGGACTCGCTGAGCCACATTATATATTTAAGAATAATAATAATAATAATAATATATATATTTCTGTTTACAATAAATAGAAAGTTCTAGGACTAAGATGTGTGTTAGGACTGAACCACACCAAACAAGACAGTTGTTTTTTTGTTTTGTTTTGTTTTGTTTTTAATAGTTCACAATTTCTGGGATCACATTGGGATCCAATATCCTGAAACAGATAAGTGAAATGTGATGAAAGTTATAGAATAAAACTTTATTAATTACTGGGGGTGGGTTGCATGCCACAGTGCATTCGAGGCCAGAGGACAACTTCCTGGAGTTTGTTCTCTTCTACCTTTACATGGATCTGGGAATTAAACTCAGGTCGTCAGGCTGGTGTGCCAAGTGATTTACCTGCTATGCCATCTTGCTGGTCTTAACCTACTTTATGTATATTTAAAAGGTAAAGAAAAGCCTGAAATTTTTCAATAATTTTCATTCAAGAGTTAATTTTTCAGCTGGTCTCAGTGGCACATGCTTGCAATCCCAGCACTCAGGAGGCAGAGGCAGGCAGATCTCTGTGAGTTTGAGGCCAGCCTGGTCAACAAAGCGAGTTCAGGACAGCCAAAGCTACACAGAGAAACCAAAATAAATAAAGTTTCAATTTTTCAAGATTTGTCATTTTCCTAGTTACTCTTCCTTCTCGTGCTGTGACAAAAACACAACCAATGCAACTTAAGAGAGAATGCACTTAATCAGAGGTTTCAGAGGTGAGACCATGACCATCACAGTCCAGAGCATGACGGTAGACAAGCAGGCACAGCTCTGGAGCAGTAGCCAAGAGCTCACATCTGACCCACAACCATGGGGTAGAGAGAGAAGGCCAGCTGGAACAGTACAGCCCTTTGCAGATTCAAAGCCACCCCCCAGTGACAGACCTCCCCCAACAAGGCCACACCTAATCCTTCCCAAACAGTTTTACCAACTGTGGACCAAGCATTGAAACTTAAGAGCCTATGGGAACCTGCCCGAGCTCCCAACCCCCAGCAGAGTCAAACAGTATCTGAGTGGGGAGTGAGGATTGAAATAAATAACACAAGAGATTTGTTAGCTGGAGAGGACTGTCAGTCCTGCAGCTTCGAGTTTTTTCCACAATTCCTTTTTATAGGCAAGTAAAAACAAGACAAGGAAGAAGTTCATGGAACTGCCAAACTTGTTTTCTTAAACCATTTCCCTGTAGCAGATACAGTCCAAGGTCACACAAACAAGTTTAAGGAACTTGGCAAAATCCTGTTTATCTCTGTCTCGAGGTAAAGGCCAGGGTGAAAACGTGTTTTTTGAATACTCGATAACAAAGCAGCTTGACAAACAAGCAGCTCTACACAGGTCTCCCTCTTTCATGTATTAATAAAAGACCATAGCTTAAGAGCTATGGAGCAGAAGATTGTGCCTGTCTTAGGTTGTCTCTCTTCCAAGACATATTCTTACCCGTCTTAGTACATGAATTCCACCATTCATGCCCTGTCTTAGGTTGAATATTCCTCAGAGAGATCTTACCCGTCATTGGCTACCAACCTCTGCTAGGGCAGAATTTAATCTTATGCAGATCAGCTTTAACATTTTATAAGGCCTTGAAGGTTTTAATTATCACTGCTCCTAATAAGAGCCAAGCCCGGTAACACTCCATAAAAGTGATAAAATAAAATGACGATAAGATAAGATACCTGCAATAATTAACCATTCTTTTAGGTCTACTTAAAGCTCTGCATTTCTTCTAGCACTTGTCATCCCTTATCAGAATACCAAGCCTGAGAAACATTCACAGGAACCATAATAAAAGAAGGCTGTCAAACAACCAGAACCCGTTGTCCATTTGAAAGCTTAGAAATACAGTGGCACTGACAGGGCCTCCCAAGAGTTTCTGCAGTAAGCTTCCAAATAGAGGTCTGCTGAAAACCAGAATCAGACCAAGATCCCATAGTCAGTCCTCTTCCATTCTTCCAGATTTTGTTGAGAATTATCCTGATTACCGGACCAATCAAGTCCAGTCACATTGTATCTAAAAAGTTCTCTGCACAACATCTTCTCCCAGGAGCAGAATGTAACAAAGGTGGGTCAGGAGCATAAGCCCAATACAGCTTTCCAGTCACCAAAAGGACAGAATTCACTATGGTCTGCAGCAGGAGCATCCTCCTTCCGGGGAACATCTGCAAATCTCACCAGCCTTTCTGGGATCCACCTGGTTCCTGCGGTCCTGCAGAAAAACACAGACATGCCCTCTTCCCCATACAGGGTCAGGGCCCTGCCATATTCCAGTAACCAGATCTTTCCATTTCACTTGGGCATAATTATCTTTGGTATTAGGGTATTTGCCACAATCGATCAGCCACAAAAAGGCCTTGTATATCCACATTTAAAAAATTTAAAATAAAGAGAGCATGGTTAATATAATTCTGTGGTGTTTGAGGATATAACTTGCCCTTTTTTATTTCTTGCAATTGGTTCTTAAGAGATCCATAGCCATGCTCCACAGTTCCTTGGCCTTGAGGATTATATGGAATCCTGTTTTATGACATACTCATTTGCACACAAAAAACGCTGAAAAGCTTGATTCATATATCCAGAACCAGGGTCTTTATAATGGAAGGAGTACCAATTGTAGCAAAACATTTTAAGCAATGACTTAAAGCATGTTTGGTGGCTTCTCCTGCTAAGGGAGTTGCCATGATAAGTCCTGAAAACGTATCAATTGTTAGGTGAACATATTTTAGTTTTCCAAATTATGGGATATGAGTTATGTCCATTTGCCACAAATTATTGGGAGTCAATCCTCTAGGACTGACACCATATTGAGGTACATTAAAATGTTCAGGACAAGAACATAATCTTACAATTTGTCTAGCAGCTTCTCTGGTAATGTTAAACTGCTTTCTTAAGCTCTATTTTGATGATGTAAGGCATGGTATTGTTGAACCAATTCTTCTTGAGTTAATTCAACCAAGCATGTGGCTTTATCTGCTAAATCATTTCCTAAAGTTTGAGGTCCAGGAAGTCCTGAATGAACTCTAATATGCCCTATATAACAAGGCTGCACACTGCTCTGGATGAGGGGACATAAAAGCCCAGGGCAGAAGAGGAGATGAGGGGAGGAGATGAAGGAGGAGGCCACAGCCAGGATATAATGTGGATAGCTGTAATAATAAGTAAAAAAAAAAAAAAAAAATGTTTTTTTAAAGATGTAAAAGCTGTATTTTTAAAGATTGCATTCAGCAACTTGAGCTGAGGCTGGTAATGTTTGCAAAACAAGTCTGTCCCTGCACTATATTCACAGCTTTTCCATTTGAAGAGTCATCTGTGAATACTGCTGGAACTTGGGGTGATGGCTCTTATTTAATTATTTTAGGAAATATAAAAGCATGCTGCGTGACAAATTGAAGTAATTTATCTTTTGGGTAATGATTGTCAATATGTCCTAAATAATGAGCAAAGTCTATGGCCCAACAACCTGCATTTTGAAATAACCAGCCTCCTTGCTGTTTGGTGAAAGGAACTGCAATTAAGGAGGGCTCTCTACCAAAATACTTGCGAGATTCTGTGCGAGCCCTTTGAACTAAACTAGCCACTGCTTCATAATAGGGCATTAGAACTCGCACAGGAGACACAGGCAAGTGCAGCCATAATAGTGGTCCTTCTTACCACAATGCTGCAGTGGGCATGAACAGTAGCCAAAGCGTATGCACCCCAATCTTTTACATATAACCTAGATGTTGGACATGTTGCTTTTCAGCAGCCAATTCTATCTTCTGCAGAGCATCAGGGGCTTCTTCGGTCAGTTCCCTTTTTGACAAAGGATCAGCCTCTCCTAAATTGTCAAAAAGTGGTTTCGGCTCCTCTGCAGTTAATTTCAAATGGGGTCTAAGCCAGTTAGTATCATTTAACAACTTTTGAAAATCATTTAAAGTTTTTAGGTTGTCTTTCCTTAATTGAATGTTCTGAGGCATAATAGACTGAGGGTATCATTTCTGTTCCAATACAAATAGGGTGGTTCTGTCTGTACTTTTTCTGGTGCAACTACTAAACCTTGATCCCTCAAAGCTTGTACGTGTGCAAAAGCACTCAATAAAATTCCTTCATTCTTATGAGCCAACAAAATGTTGTCCAAATAATGACTAATATACACAGAAGAATATGCTTGTCTAGTTTTAAAAACAGCTTGCGCCACAAATTTCTGATATAAGGTTGAACTGTTTGCCACACCTTGAGGTAATACAAGCCAATGATACCTCTTCATAGGTTCTTTAAAATTTACTGGTGGCACGCTAAAAGCAAATCTTTTAGTCTTGAGGAGCAAGAGGAACAGTATAAAGACAATCTTTTAAATGCAGTATAATCTTAGAAGTATCTGCAGGTATAGTAAGAGGGGTAGGCAATCCAGGTTGTAAGGCTCCCAGTAGCTCCATGGTTTCATTTACTTTTCTCAGATCTTGTAAAATCTCCATTTTCCTGCCTTCTTTTTTATAATAAAAATAGGGGAGTTCCAAAGTGAGTCTGATAGAGCAATATGGCCGATATCAAGCTGTTCCTGTACTAACTGCTCGGCGGCTTTTTCAAGGGAAGAGTCCACTGATCCACCACACAGGATCATCCGCTTTCCATGTTATTGGATCTGCATGGGGTACAGGTCGTTCAGTGACCTCCCCTAAACATGACCCAACCCCTTTTCAAAATTTCTTGGGGCAGGTATTAATGGCTGAGCTATGCCTTGCCCAGATTTTTCTAATCCTGAATTTGGTAAATGTCCTTGATGAAGCATCTGATTGGTAACTGCATTACGAGGACTGTAAAGCAACACTCCCATGTTACTCATCACGCCTCTACCCCACAGATTCACAGGAAGGCCAGGAACAATGTATGGTTTAAAGGTTCCCTCACGTCCTTTGTTCAGGGCATTGGCTTTGCCCTGTCCCTTGCAGTTGTGCAACAGAGGGTTGTTTAGGCCACTGCATAGGCCACTGATGGGCAGTTAAGACAGAGACATCAGCTCCCGTATCCAATAACCCTGCACATTTTCTCCCATTAATTTGTAACACTAGTTAAGGCCAATTGGGACTGATAGCTAGTACCCAATAAGTATCAGAGGATCCAAAACCTGCATCTCATCTCCTCTCCTATCCTTCTTACTTGTATTTTTTGTCTGAATTTGGGGAAGCAATATTAATTGGGCTAATCTTTGACCTTGATTTATTACAGAAATTCCATTTGGAGAGTGTGTCATAATTTTTATTTTTTCTTCAAAATCAGCATCAGTTACCCCAGGAGCTACTACAATTCCCTGCATATTAGTACTACTTCTTCCTAGTAATAATCCTACAGGCCCCCTAGGTAATGGAGCATAAACTCCCGTAGGTAAGGCCTGCATCCCCATTTCAGGAGTTAATACTGTGTAGGCTGAGGAACTGAGGTCCAGCCCTGCGCTACCTGCGGTTGCTCTACAGAGGTCCTGAATGGATTTCCTTGCTGAGGGACCATGTTCTGTAGTGCTCCATAATATTGTTGCGGGGCCTGGGCCTGGCCCCCTTTCCAGTTTCCCCATGTTAAAGGGTTTCCTGCAGCATCTCTTTTAGACTTACATTCATTAGCCCAATGCTTTCCTCTTTTACATCTTGGGCATAGACCAGGGTCCTTTTGATTCCTTTTTTTCTTACTAGCATTAGGACATTTTTTTCTTTGATGTCCCATTTGCCCACAACTATAACAACTTCCAGATACTCCATTCTTCGGGCCTTTCTGTTGCTGAAATAATACCTCTTTAATAGCCTTCCCTGGTAGGACAGCAGCTGTAGCCACTCCTTGAGTATAAGACGGCCCGATGTCTGAACATAACCTAATACAGTCAGAAATACCTCCTTTCTTCCTAAAGGGTCTCAAAGCTGCTTGACAGGCACTGTTAGCATTTTCATAGGCCAAATGTTTTTCTAGTAACAATCGAGAATCTGTATCACCTACAAGTCTGCTTGCTGCTTGCATTAATCTTGCTACAAAATCTTGAAATAATTCATCAGGTCCCTGACAGATTTTAGACAAGTCCTGCACCTGTCTACCTGTTTGTGGAAGTTTATTCCAGGCCCTTCGGGCAGCAGCATTTACTTGAGCATAAACGGCCACGTCAAAATCCAATTGCTGTCCTATTTCCTTGTAGATTCCTTCTCCAGCAAGTATGTCATAAGTTATGGGAACTCCCTGAGCTCGATTGAGTTCAGCTGTAACTTGACACAGCTCCTCAAATTCTGACTTCCATAATAAATAATCTCCTCCTGATAAACATGCTCTTGCTAATTGCTTCCAGTCTCCTGGGCAGAGGGCCTCGGTAGACAAGGACTCTAACAGAGCTTGAGTAAAAGGTGCCATAGGACCATATTGAGCATATGCAGCTTTTAATTCTTTTAATTGTTTAAAAGATATAGGAGCATGGACTCTCACCATATTACCCTGTCCATCAGTTTGCTCTAGAACTGGAAAAGGAAAACCATAAAACTCAGTTATATCTTCTCCATTGTGCCTAGCTTGTTGTAAAGAAGCTTGTAAAGGGGATACAGTTGCCTGCACAGTGGACAAAGGAAAAGGCCCACTCATCTTTTGAGCTCTAACAACTGTAGCTGTCTCAGGAGGAGGGTCCAAGCTTGCAGTCAGTGAGGGAGTTGGAGTGAGGGATTGAGCCTCATTTAATTTTCCAATTTTTCTGTTTATTTCCTCCAAGGCCCATTCCAACTTTTTTATTTCTTTTTGCCAAGGCTTAAGTTTTTTAACATTCATAGGCTGAATCGGAGGATATCTCTCAGAATCCTCCAGCTCTGCAATCTCATCAGGATCTAAATCATCCTCAAAGTCTTCTCCTAAAAGGGAGTTATTGTTATCAGGAGAGACATATAACTCTTCAGGAGGAGCCGATGGTTTAGTCTTATTTTGCCCTGAAGCCTGCAGTTTGTCTTTCCTTTGTGTCGTGCCACAGAAACAGACGGTCTCTAATTAAAGACCGCACGAAACCCTGGCGCTAACCCTTGTCCCATCTTTACTCCTGGAATTTTACTCACCACGCCCTTCCTCTTGCTCCCCAGCATCTCAGGTCCCTGGTTTAGGTGCCAAACTTGTTTTCTTAAACCATTTCCCTGTAGCAGATACAGTCCAAGGTCACACAAACAAGTTTAAGGAACTTGGCGAAATCCTGTTTATCTCTGTCTCAAGGTGAATACTCCATAACAGCGCAGCTTAACAAACAAGCAGCTCTACACAGGAGCCATTCTCATTCAGACCACCATTCCTTCAGTTTCTGTCTGAGACTTACTAGCAGTGTGATAAAACCATGACCAAAAGCAAATTGGTGAAGGAAAGGTTTATTTTACTTTTACTTGCAGCTCACAGTCTGTCCCTGAAGGAAGTCAGGGCTGCGTAAATGTTGCTGTTATTTCCTTGGATGAGGGCATGTGATGAGGGCCATAACCCGACTTTACTAATACAGGGCACAGGCTTGTCCCAGAGCATTTTTTATCTAACTGTCCCTAGGCCTGAGGCCTGGAGGCTTCAGCCTCCAGCTCCATCTGCTAACCTCGGCCTAGAATGTTTTCAGCCTCTGAGACTCACTGCTAAAATAAGCTCACCCTTTCTGATTCAAACTGGCTTTTCTTCTCACTGAATGTCTCTACTCTGAACCTTGGGAACTGAACTGCACCAAACTGTACTGTGCTCCCAAACTCTACCATACTGTCTCCATGAGCCCTAACACACACACACACACACACACACACACACACACACACACACACTCTCTCTCTCTCTCTCTCTCTGTTTCTCTCTCCCTGTGCTGCTCCTAAGTAGCTCCTCTTTCCGTCTTGTTGAGAGTTGGAGCACACTATCTCTGATTCATTCTGTCACATATTTCTGATTTGTTACTTTGTCAGTCAATTAGATGCCATTCTTTGGAATTAAAGGTCTGCATGAAGGGCATGTGTGTTCCAGTTGGATCACACAGACCAAGGTCCTTGGATGTGAACCCTTGCCAGCACAGCCATGTTCCTGGATTAAAATTCCTCTTACAGGGCAGGAACCTGGAGCAGGAGCTGATGCAGAGGCCATGGAGGTTGCTGATCAGTGGCTGCTCGGCCTGCTTTCTTACAGAACCCAGGACCAGCAGCCCAGGGATGGCACAGCCCCCAGTGGGCATTGCCTTCCCACATCAATCACTAATTAAGAAAATACCCCAAGGCTCGCCTACCGACCGACTGTACAGAGGAATTTTCTCAGTGAGGTTCCCCTCTCGGATGATTCTAGTTTGTGTCCCGTTGACATAAAACTGCATTACAGCCAAGTATTGAGAGTGGGGCCCTATAACAGGGAGCACAGTAACAGGTACAGACCGCAGCCTGAATCGCATGCTACCACAGGGCCTTTGTAGAAGCCACTCGGTGCGGCGTTAGCCTTAGGCAGCCTGCTTCCTGGTTGCCTAGCAACCTAGGTCTTCATGTGCCCCCCCCCGCCCCCGTGTGTGGCACACCAGATATACAAGGACCAACATGCCCTAACTCTTTTCCGCTTCCCTCCCCCACTACAACTCTTTCCAGTCAGATCTGTTACGCGCACGGCATTTTTAAGTAAATGCTAACTGCCATGGGCATCCAGGCAGAGAGATCACCGCTCTTCCCGGAGATTTGGTCCTGATGGCGAAGAGGGTCAGGAAAGGAGGTAGAGCTGGGAGATCACTGAGCGTGTGTGTGTGTTGGGGGCTGTCTGCGTGCTGTTGGGAGCAACTTGGCGGGAAAGAAGAAGGAGCGGTTACCTGAGGCTGGGAGAAGCGGCTTTGCAGTGGAACGGCTATGGAGTGGGCCAACCTGTGGTCTAGGAGTCACGTGGTGGAAGGAGCGCAGCGGCCCGCCCCCCCACGGCCCATCCGGACCCAGACCTGCACGGTGTGGGGTGGAGCTGGGGCTGGGTCAGGGCTTGTCCGTCCTCACAAAGGCGGGACAGGCAGCCTACAAACCTCAGCACCAGAAACAAATGGAAGGACCAGCATGAAAGCAGGAGGCGGTCTGCCTGACTTTGAACCAACGTCCTTACCAACCCACAAAAGGAAACAGAAAGCAGCCCGGCGCTGGCAGGGTTGCTCGGTTCCGAGGAGCTCCGCCAGGCCCGGCAACCTGGCTTTAGTCCCTGAGACACACGCGACAGAGAGCCGGTCCCAATACTCCGTGCCGCTCCGCACCGCTTACTCGGAAGAGTCTGGGCAGAGGTCAGACGGCGGCCCGGGCGCCACGCCCGCACCCCGCTCCCCCTGCCTTGGGAGGCGCGGTCTCCACGAACTGAGGTTCAGTGTCTTGGCTGAGCCTAGCCGGCCCTGTTGATCGTCTAGTCTTCCTGCAGGCATGCAGGACCGCAGCTGGCAGGAAGTGTGCTGGGATCCGAATTAGGCCTCACGGTTGTGTCGGTTCTTAAAGCCTGCAGCTTCGGCCCGCCCTGCATGCCCCTCAGAGAATAAGCTCTCTGGCCTCCATCCTCACTCAGTGAATCAGAAACGCTTGGGTTGACTTCGGGGTGTGTACAACACCCTGTATTAAGGCGTCCCTGAGGCAGTTCCTCCGGCTTCAAAACTTGTTAACAAGACATTTCCGTTTCTTCCGCTTGGGTCTCTGGGACACCTGTCCTTAATCAGGACCCTGCTGCTGCCAGCAGGGAGTGTGTACAGTGAGGGCCCCATCTCAGGCCTGCCGAGGACACCTGCAGGCAGCTCTGTCGCTGCCCTTGAATCTTTGGGACCTCTAAGCAGAGCTCAGGGTCATGGGCTATTGGAAAACAGTGACTCAGCTGTGGCCCAGTAGAGATGTAGTTACCAGCTGTTCGCTGCCCACCAGAAAACATAGGGTCCACTTGGAACAGGTGTCCAACAGCTTAGCAGTCAGAAACACGTAAATATCGCCAAGTCATGTACAAAACAAAACCTTGTCCAAAACCCCAAACTCAGGCTGGAGATATGTCTCAGGGGTTAACAACAACGCTGGCTGCTCTTCCAGAGGTGCTGAGTTCAATTCCCAGCAACCACATGGTGGCTCCCAACCACCTATGAGATCTGGTGCCTGCACCTGGCCTGCAGGTGTACATGCAGGCAGAATATTGTATACATAACAAATAAATAAATCTTAAAAAAGACCCCAAACTCCATTACTTTCTGGAAATAAAATGGTTATTTCGAAACACACACACAAAACAAAAAAACCCAGTATATATATTGAGGGACAGAATGGTTATTGGCAAGACTCAACTCAGTGGCTTGGATGAACAAGTGGAAAATTTTCAAAGCACAGAGAAAATAATAGGGGGAGAAGGCTGGTTGCCGCTGGTCTGCCAGGCTGCTTTGATATTTAGATCTCAGCGGAAAGACTGCTTTCACTGCGGCCTTCACTGGAGTCACTGATAAATTTCCAAGTGTATCTCCTTTTGTTTGAGACAGCAGGTGGGATGTCTTGTCAAAGTCACACCTTTTGCTTGACTTTCTTATGAATTTACTCGTTGTGAATTTACTCGTTGTGCTGAGGTGCTTTTGCTCAGGCTTAACAGGACTCTGGAATAAAGCAAGGCGTCCAGCTTCCACTAGAGCCTCGGAAAGCTCCCACGTGTTGTGTGTTGGTTTATTAATTTCAATCCTCACTCTCGACTCAAGAACCTTTCAACTCTGCTGGCGGGCTCCAGAAAGAGATAGAAATAATTAGAAAAATAGCAGGCTTTGACTCTAGACCCAATAGTTCTGACACCGAGTTCCTGGCTCCAGAAAAAAGGGAGCAAACGGTGAAAGGCAGCAATAATTACAGATTAGAAAACTGCCCTTCTGATCCAGAGAAAGACTGAGATTATAAACTAGAGGGACACAGAAGATGAAGGAAAGCAGAAGCAGCCAGCCATGGAGGGCTGCTTGTTTCTCAAGCTGCTTCGTTATTTATTGAAAAACATGTTTTCACCCTGGCCTTCACCCCGAGACAGAGAAAAGAGGAAGTTCCTTAAAACAACTTATTTGTGTGACCTTGGACCATATCTGCTCCAGGGAAGTTTTAGAAAACAAGTCTGGCAGGTCCATGAACTTCTTTCTTGCATTGGCTTGACTTAGTTTGCCTATAAGAAAGGAATTGTGGAATAAACTCCACTGCAGTCTTACTGACAGCAGATCCCGTGTGTAGTGTGACTTTGCTTTATTTCAATCCTCACTCTCCACTCAGGAACTGTTCAACATTGCCAGAGGGCTCCAGCACACCTGTAATCTCAGCACTCTGGGAGGCAGAGGCAGGTGGATCTCTGTGAGTTCGAGGCCAGCCTGTTCTACACAGCAAGTCCAGGACAGCCAGGGCTACACAGAGAAACCCAGTCTTGAAAAGAAGAAGAAGGAAAGAAAGAGGGAAAGCAAACAAACAGAAACACGTGGAAGGGAAATGCCCATGTGAGGTCACAGAAAAGTCACAGTCAGGTTTCTAGACAGAGCAAGTTATTGGGGAAATGGATCAGCTTGGCAGAGAACACTGAAGTGGGAAACAGAAAACCAAGATTACCCAGACAGAGAGAAAGAGTTTCACCTGTCAGGGAGAAAGAAAGGGATCCGTGGCCGGAGCTGGTGTAACTGAGTGAGTCCCTGGGTCCACGTGGTAGCAGAAACTGATTCCTCTAAGCTGTTCTCTGACACACACACCCATGACTGTGTGAGCACGCACACACACACACACACACACACACACACACACACACACACACACAC
>NW_026594240.1:328800-426061 GCF_907164565.1 Psammomys obesus | reverse complement strand
CACACACACACACACACACACACACACACACACACACACACACACACTAAATGGAAAACACATTTAAACAAGAAAGGTAGTTAGCGAACTGTGGACCTCTGACCTGTTCCTGACCCTAATGAGTGAAAGAGTGAAGGAAACTTTGCTGAACTCTCATGAGGACAGGAAAGAGAAGCTACTTAGAGCACGGAGAGAGTAAGAGAGCAGAGCGCTTGACTATTAAAGATTTGTTTGTTTATCATGCATAGAGCATTCTGCCTGCATACATTCATGCACACCAGAAGAGGGCGCCAGATCTCATTATAGATGGCTGTGAGCCACCATGTGGTTGTTGGGAATTGAACTCAGGACCTCTGGAAGAGCAAACTGTGTTCTTAACCACTGAGCCGTCTCTCCAGCCCCCCATACACTTCAGCAAAAATTCCCAGGAGGCTAGATGGTGCACGCCTGTAATCCCAGCACTCTGGGAGGCAGAAGCAGGTGGATCTCTGTGAGTCCCTAGGCCAGTCTGGTCTACAAAGTGAGTCCAGGACCGCCATAGCTACACAGAGAAACCCTGTCTCGAAAAACAAACAAGAAAAAAAAAAAACCAAAACAATACTCCCGGCAACCACATGGTGGCTCACAGCCATCTATAATGTGATCTGATGCCCTCTTCTGGCCTGCAGGTGTACATGCAGATAAAAAATTGTTGTGACTGTGGGTTTGCCTCGCAGAGGCCAGAGCGCGGGGCGTCAGCTCTCTTGGCGCTGTGATTATCGCTGCTGAGCCTCTGCTGCGGTCCTCTGCGAGGAGATACAGACTTCTCAGCAGTGGCCCAACTCTCCAGCCTCCCCCACAACGTTTAATTCTTTCTGCTAGAAAATGCCTTTTGGGAGGTATACAGTGACGCAGAGATAAATACTCAATTGTCTGAGTGTGTGCTGTGTGCACTACAGATGCATGAGGCTGTTAGTCATTGTTCACTAAGGGCGTTTTCCCCAGATGTAATGCCGCACCCCTTTGATCCCAGCACTGGAAAGGCAGAGATGGGATTGCCTTGAGTCTGTAGCCAACCTTGCTGATACAGCAAGTTTTTGTTTGTTTTGGGTTTTGTTTTTATTCTTGTTTTTTCAAGACAGGATTTCTCTGAGTATCCTTGGCTGTCCTGGACTTGCTTTTTAGACCAGGCTGGCCTTGAACTCACAGACATCTGTCTGCCTCTGCCTCCCCGAGAGCTGGGATTAAAGGCGTGCACCACCACACTCCTCAATATGGCAAGATTTAGGCCAGCTGTAGAGCTAAACAGTAAGACCCTAAAAACAAAGTGAAACCCCCCAAAAAAACAACAACAAAAAAATGTCAAACTAACAAAAAAAGCAATAATAAAGTGGGTTTCCCAACAAACCACAAATGAATGAAAAGAAGACAGAGATTTTATTGTTGCACTGTGGGGAGCAGAAAGAACCAAACACAAGTCAAACTTTGGTGGCCCTTTGTTCCTCTGAGTCTCTTCACATCTGGAGATCTGTGGCTCAGGTGACCTGTGCCCACTCCAATCACACCACACTGAGCCTGTGGTCTGATGCCCACTGAGGTATGGACCTCAGTCCCTATGCCCCTGGCAGGTCCTGACTCCAAATGGGGCAGTGAGGGGCCCTGGCCCTGGGCTTTGCAGGTAGAGAAGAGTTTGCTGCCATCCTCTGGTCAGTACGGGGCCTTGACTTCTAGGGATGGCAGGACCAAGATCGGGGTGTCACCAGCCCCCAGAATGTTGTCTGTACCATGGAAGGGTAGATTGTGAGTGAGGTCCCTTTGGGGGACACACACCTCCCTCCCCCAGCCATGCCTTGTTCCTGACTCAAAAGGGCTGACCACTGGGTGTGCCGTCTCAGATGGGGAGCAGAGAGGTCGTTGCCATACCTGGGGCAAGGGGCAGTGTCTCCGGGCATACCACTCCTGGCAGTACAGGCTGACCTGGATGCCCTGGCCCAGAAAGAGCAAGGTCCACATCAGGACGTTCCAGGCTGGGCCGGTGTGTCGGTCATTCATAGTGAAGTTCAGCAGCCCTAGGACGGAGGCAGGTTCTCACTCCACATTCCATACCTCCCACGCCAGGGGCTGGGAAGTGGCACACTGCAAAGGAAATCCTCCCTCCCCAGACAGCTCCTGAAGGTCTCAAGGGACTGGGAGAAATCCGACGCTCACTTTACCCCTCACTCCCTAAAACTCTTGCCGTGTTTCCCAGCCACACCTGGCTCCCGCCATTCCCTCCACATCCTAGAGCAAAAGGGAAACCGGAAACCTTCCCCCAGCCCTTGGGGCGTGCTTATCCCCGCCCAAGGCTGCAGAACAGCCTAGGTCTCAGGCCCCTCCCACCCGCTGCCTCCCCCTCCAGGGCCACAAAGGTCCCGCTCACCCCCGAACACCAGGAACAGCATGAGCATGACCGGGTAGAAGAACCCCAGGACAAAGCAGAAAATGTACTCATGAACAACTGCAGAGACCAGGAACACTCCCACCATGGCGGCCCCGCGGGCATGCCTGCCCAAGAGCTGGTAGGCAGGAAGGAGGACAGCAGGTCACCATCAGAGAGAGCCCCCTCTCCAAGAGGCCACGAAGGGATGGGCTTCCACAGAAAGGTCGGAAAGGTCCATACTCCTCTTACTCCAGAGCGTTGTTCTAACCCATTGGGCTTTATGCAAGGACCCTATTCTTACTATTATTTGTTTTCTGAGACAGGGGGTCTCTGTGTAGCCTTGGCTGTCCTGCAGCTCCATATGTAGACCAGGCTGGCCTCGAACTCATGGAGATCCCCCGCCTCTGCCTTCTGAGTGCTGGGACTAGAGGCCCGCGCCACCACACCCGGCCCCTTAGCCTTGTATTTTGTGTGCAGACGCAACGCATGTGTGCATGTGTGTGCAGGGCAGAGGGCAGCCTGACATTGGCTCTTCCAGGGAGCCAGGCTGGCTGGCCAGCAAGCCCTGGTATCTGCCCTCCCGTCCCAGTGCGCGGGGAGGAATAGGAGGAGGAGAGCGCCCTGGGGCAGTGGGGATGGAGAAGCGAGAAGCGCGGCAGCTCGTACCCACAGCCCGTCCTGGTAGACATAGCTGTAGAGCCAGTCGTGGACCACCACGTTCCAGGTGCGGTAGTAGTTGGAGAAGGAGGTGGAGTTCCACCAGTCCTGGGGAGAGTGCGCAGGGGTGGGGGTGAGCGCTCGGGCCCACGGAGGTGGAGGTGAGCTCTCTCGGACCCACAGAAGATGGAGGTGAGCTCTCTCGGACCCACAGAAGATGGAGGTGAGCTCTCGGGCCCAGGCTGCTGCTGCTCGCTCCCCCCCTCCCCATGCTCTCAGAAGGGCTGAGACAGCCACACTGGGGCTGTCCCAGCTTCCTCCTGCCTCTCCACTCAGGAGGAGAGGATCTTGTCACACCATCCACAAAGGCAACCAGCCTCCCTGCTTCCAGGGCCAGGCGAGGCTTCATCCCACACCACCACAGCCGCCCTCTTCCTGGGGCCTCGGTCAACCTCCCAGCTGCAGCCCCCAGCCGGCCCCACCGGCCCCGGCCCAGGCGCACCCTGTAGAACATCCTGTCTCCGAAGCGCAGCATCTCGGCGAAGGCGTTGAGCCAGCAGTGCAGGAAGGCGAAGAAGATGAGCAGCAGCATGAAGATGCCTGGCAGGCAGGACAAGGGGTGCAGCCGAGGGCCGACCAGGCCTCCCCGCCCAGCCGGCGGGGCGGGGCCCCAACATTTAGCAAGCCTGCATTCCCTCGCTGCTCCTGCATTCCTTAATCCACACATTTGCCAGTGCACTTCACACCGGCTCTTTGCCTCAGAACTAGAAATACAGGCTCACAGTGTCCCAGGCTTTGGGGACGGACACACAGAAGCTGAAACCCATATAAGGATCAAGGTCAGGTATAATGGGAACTAATGATGGTGACAGCCAGAGACGTCCTGGGAGATGCAGTCCCAAGCAAGGAGCGATGACATCACTGTGACTAATGGCTGAGAAGGGAGTTTGGCTAAGAGGCAGTCCCAACCCCTGGCGAGATGGGGACAGGAAAATTACGTGAGCCAAGGAGGCTATGGGTAGCCTGACCAACGTCGCAAGGCACTATCTCAGAAAAAGGAAAAGTAAGGGTGCGCAATAAAATATAAGATAGAAGAGGGCCTTCTCAGAGGGGAGCATCTTAGCCATGGGCCGCCAGGAAGCTGCAGGTGGAGAAAAGGCATTCCAAGCCTGCAAGCCCAGCTGCTCCGGATGAGGAGGCAGGAGAACTGAGCTTAAGGCCGGCCTGGGTGGAGGCTGTCTCAAAAACAAGCCAACAGAGCCTGGCGGTAGCAGGCGCACCTCTAATCCCAGCCCTCGGGGAGGCAGAGGCAGGCGGATCTCTGTGAGTTCAAAGCCAGCCTGGTCTACAAAGCGAGTCCAGGAAAGCCAGGGCTGCACAGAGAAACCCTGTCTTAGGGAAAAAACAAAAGTCAAGAGTTCAAGTCCTGCCTCAAAGTAAGAAGTAAAAAGGTCGGGATGAGGCCCAGCCATGAAGCATTTGTCTGCTGGGAAAGATTCCCCAGTGCAGAAGGAAGGGAGGAGGAGGGAAGGGAGAAAGGAAGGAAGGGAGACAGGGCTTTTGAAGCAGGCTCGTCGGTGATTAATTTGCAGGAGGGACTTCAGCTTGGCGGCAAAGCCAGGCCCAAGTGGCAGAGAGAAAATACGAGTGCTGGGAGCTGTGTTACCAGGCTGTAAGGTGGCAGCGGTACCCAGGGACGGGGCGGGCAAGTGTGTAGGGACTCAGAGACACCAGCTTCCCCAGGGCGGGCCACAGGCTCTTCCCACCATGGTGACCCTCTTACCTGGCCCCGTGGCATGCAGCACTGAGAGCACTAGGGCACGGGTGCTAAAGGGCTCCTGGCTCATGTTGGCGAAGACTGGCACGCAGAGTCGGCCCAGGATGAAGCAGGCATAGAGCACACAGCTCAGGGCCTGCAGACAGAGCGGGACACGCAGCTCGGGCCACTGCCTCCTCCCCGGCTGAGACCTGCAGCATGGCACCACTGTCTGGGCGCCACCATTGGCTCCTCCCGCTCCTAGGCCACTGGGCGTGAGTGACAGCTGCCCATCGTCTCCGCCATGCTCAGACCTGGGCAAAGTTCTTGGCCACGTAATTCCACCGGATGCAGGGCGTCCTGCGGCAGCACAGGGCAAGGAGGTCAGCGTCCTTTTTGTCATCCGCTCAGGCCTTCAGCCCTTTTTCGGATTCCCTGGGGCAATGTTGAGGCGTGTGTGTGTGTGTGTGTGTGTGTGTGTGCGCGCGCGCGCGCGCGCGCGCGCGTGTGCGCGTGCGTGTGCATAGTAAGAGGATGTTTAGTTTGAGTATCACCAAAGGTACCCAGTCATGCATTTTCCGGGGCGTGGGGGACAGAGCAGAGCTGAAGGGTACAGTGGGTCAGGAATGTGCAGGGGTGGGGGGCGGGGGCTCTTTCCTCTGCCGGCCAGGGCACTTGGCGAGGCCAGCAGGTCATACCTGGGGTATGTCTCCCTGTAGATGAGTGTAGGGCAGAAGAGAAAGTAGAGGTAGCTGGAGAAGCTGGGGGCGCAGATACCCTTTCCTGGGCAGGAGGGAAAAGGGTGGGTTAGCCTGGGGCGGGGACGGGTGCTCGTGCTCAGTGGACTGGGCTTGCTCCATCCAGGCCTGCTGCGGCGGAGGAGCCCGCTCTCCTCCCCTCCCACCCCGGTTTCCTTCCAAAGAGGGCTCTCTGTCACCCCGGCTCTCCAGCCTGGGCCTGGGAACTGGAGAGCACTGTCCAGGAACAAGGCCGCCCAGCCCGGCTAGGGCTCAGCTCTGTGTCTCCCCGACAACGCCTCTCCAAGGCAGAGCTCGGCGGCCAGGAGGGTCTGTGGGCGCCTCACCTGTGACGCAGAACACCCCAGGCACCGTCTCTCTCAGGAAGGAGTAGCTTTTCATCAGGAGCCTGACCTAGGCGGACCGAGAAAATCGCGCTACCCTGTCTGTGCCCAGATTTCCCAGGGGGGGGGGGGGTGGCGAGCAGATGCAAGACCTTCCCAGCGGGAGCCCATCGGTCTGAGTTTGTGTCACGATTTTGTGGCTTAACACAGGCAACCTTGGGACCAACAGTGAAGGGAGAGGGCAGTCTTCATCCCTGCTCTTCAAGGAGCCGCGGCGTTGCCTAGCAACCGCTCGCTTCCGTGCACTTTTCTCAACTGCGCATCAGCGCCGGCCCTGCCCCGTGGCCGGTCTCCGTGGCCTGGTACCCCCCCCGCCCCCCGGGTCCTCACCTGCTCAAACACCAGCACGCAGCGCGAGGCAGGCGGCAGCTCCCACTTAACGGCCACGTGGACCGGGAGGACGCAGAGCACCGCGGCGTGGGCAGCCAGCAGAGCGCAGCCCAACCCGGCCCCCAGCGTCCAGGCGCCCCCGGCGCGCGGCCGGGCCCACAGCCGCAGGCTCTGGTAGGGCACCAGCAGTGTGGACAGGAACATGGGGACCCAGGTCATCAGCGCCAAGGGCAACTGTCCAAAGCTGAAGATGAGGAGGTCAAACTCCAGCACCAGCCTAGGGGGCAGGGGATGGGAAGACAGTATCACCCAGGGCTTTGTTTGTTCAGTTTTTCTAGACAGTAAGCTCTCAGGCATTCCTTTATCCCAGGCTGGCTGTGAGCTCACTCATATGGCTGAGGATGACCTTGAACTTGTGTTCTTCTTAGCACCAGGACTGCAGGCTTAGGCCACCCTGTCCAGTTCATGCAGTGCGAGTCGGGCACAGGGTTTCACGAGCCCTAAGCCAGCGCTCTACCAACTCAGCCAGATCCCAGGCCAGCAGAGGGGCTGTGTTCCTAAACCACTGAAGTTTGCCCTAGTGTTCTGCCAGGCTTCGGTTAGGCCGTGCCTCAGACCCAGTCACAGGGGAGGCTTGATCCGAATGACAGTCAGGGCTGCAGAAGGCTGGACACTGCAGGCCCTGGTGAGCTTTGCCTTTTTATTATTACCAGTTTGGCTCCTTCAATGTGTCCGTAACTGTAAGCCTCGGCTGGTAAACTACCCTGTGCTCGGTATTTTGCTTGCCTGCGTGGAGTGCTTTGGCGCTTGCTTGAAATCTCAGCTACCCCAGAGGCGGAAGCTCAAGAGGATGGAAAGTCAGAGTAGCTAGGACATAGTAAGATCTTGTCTCAGAAAAAAAAAACCCGTGGTTAGCACTGACTGCTCGTCCAGGGTCAGTCCCCAGCACCGTGCCCGCGCGCTGGGCCACAGCGTCTGTGACTCCAGTTCCAGGGGACACGGTGAATACCCGCTTCCGGCCTTTTTGGGCACCAGACACAAATGCTGCACAGACATGCAGGCACAGCGCCCACACACATAAAAGTCAATCTAAAGAGTGTGTGACTAATGAGGATGGAGACCCCAGCGTGCTGCAGATGGGGCTGAGGGTACGTATTAGCTGGTAGAGAGATGGCCGGGGGGTGTGACGCTCCACGTTCATCCCCAGCATGCTGCAAACCGGGCACTGTGCGCCCCAAATCCCCGCACTCAAGAGGTGGAGACGGGAGGATGAGACATTCAAAGTCACGGCTACCTATCAACTTCAAGTCCAGCCCGGGCTTCAAGCCTTTGTCTCAGACAAACAGACAAAAGCCGGAAACAACTTTAGTAGCTGTTAATAAAGGGCTGCGTGATCAGAATCTGCTGCTTCCGATTTCTGTGGTCGCTAAAACCAACAGCTTGACCTAGAGAGATGACAAGAGTTGGCTGTGAAATCAGATGCCGCACTTATGAGCACTTCCACAGCACGCTTGCGCACACATGAATGGGAGTGCGCAGCAAACATTCTATGGCAAACTCAAAAACAGACAAGGCGCCCCCAGGCCTGCTGGGCAGTGGCGGCCCGCAGCAGGAGGGCCCTACCTGCCTTCATCAATGAAGTCGATGGCCAGGGTGCTGATGATGAGGACGCACAGGCCCGCGACGAACATGTGGTAGATGGTTCGGAAGTGCTGCACCTCCATCAGCTCACTGGAAGGGTCAGGCGGGGAGGCTCTGAGCAGCCAGCAGCCAGCGGGGGCTCTGTGCTAGGGAGGGGCCTGGGAACGCTAGCCAGCCTCCGCTGACCTGCTGCCCTCAACACCACCAAGCCTCTCCAGACCATCCCGGCAGAGCCCAGAGCCCAGCTTACTCCAGCAGGGACTTTCGGGTGACGAAAACTTTCCCTTTCCATTTGCCAGGGGGGAACTCCTGGGTCCTAGGATGGAGAGAGTGCTCAGAACCAGGCTCCAAAGGAAGAAGAGAGGCTGGCGGTGGGAAGCAGGGAAGGCGGCCGGGAAGGTGCGGGCCTGTGTGTAGAGACGGGGCTGGCAAAGGGGCGGGCGAGGCTGGAGGGACTCTGGAGGGACCCTGACTCACTTGCCGGAGGGCCCTGGGGCAGCGGCGGGAAGAGGTCTGTCCTGTTGCGGGTAGGTTTGCTCAGCCTCCCACAGGGCCTGATCCAACAGCTCTGCCAACTGTCTCTGCGCTTGCTCCAGAAACCGGCTCTTCACAGCCTGCGGGACAAAGCCACGCTGGAGCCCTGTCCCTCCGCTCGTGTCTCTCACCACCGGTTACAGTCAAACACTGGGAACAGGAGGACGTAAGCACAGCCCAGAGCTGCCCCACCTTCCCAGGGCGGAGGTGAGAATAAAGAACAGCACCAGAAGCTGCTGTGTATGCCATCCCAGCCACTCCGGAGGCCAAGCAAGAGGGCCGTGAGTTCGAGCCCAGCCCCAGTAAGAGACTCATCTCAAAGAAAAAGGTGAAGAGTGGGGCTGCACTCCCCCAGTCAGAACTGAGACAGTCCATCTCTAGTCCCCACTCTCTGACCTCTGACCTGCAGCCTCACTAACAAACCCTTACCAGCTGGCTCTTGGTCCTTTGCTCAAAGACCTGTGGGGTTTTGGTTTGGTTTCTCTGTGTAGCCCTGGATATCCTACTAACTCTGTAGACCAGGCTGGCCTCAAACTCAGAGATCCACCTGCCTCTGCCTCCTGACTGCTGGGACTAAAGGCATGCGCCACTGCTGGCCAGGTAGCCCATTTATTTTTAATTCGTAAGATGTAAACAAACCTAACAGATTATTTACTTTAAATTTGTGGGTGGGGAAAGAAATCTATGTTGGTGTTATTCAAACAATGTTACCAGAAATTTTAAGTGATGTTTTAAAAAAATGTATACAAAAATTGGGGGCTGGTAGCCAGGCACATGGCACACACCTGTGATCCCAGCACTCCGGAGGCAGGTGGAGCTCTGTGAGTTGGAGGCCAGCCTGGTCTACAGGGCGAGTCCAGGTCAGCCAAGGCTACACAGAGAAACTGTCTCAAGGGGGTGGGGGGGCTGGAGAGATTACCCAGTAGGTGAAGCTGTGTGACTTGATTTTGATCCTGAATCCACAGTGGTAGGAGAAAACTGACTTCTAAAAGTGTGATCCTGGCTACTGGTCTGCTCGCTCTCTCTAGACCAGGCTGGCCTTAAGCTCAGGGAGTCACCTGCCTCTGCCTTCTGAGTGCTGGGATTAAAGGTGTGCACCAACACACCTGGGGGAAAAAAAAAAGAAAGAAAAGAAAAGAAAGATCTTTTTATCATCTAACAGTCCTTGCTCATGTCACCCCAGGATCTGCCTATTTTTTTTTTAAGATTTATTTATTATTTATATATCTTCTGCCTATACACCAGAAGAAGGCATCATATCTCATTATAGATGGCTCTGAGCCACCCTGTGGTTGCTGGGAGTTGGGAATTGAACTCAGGATCTTTGGAAGAACAGGCAGTGCTCTTAACCCCTGAGCCGTCTCTCCAGCCTCCTGCCTATCTTTATTTCTTTTTCTTTTTTTTTTTTCTCTCTTTTCTTTTCTTTTGAGACAGGGTTTCTCTGAGTAGCCCCGGCTGTCCTGGCACTTGCTCTATAGAGCAGGCTGGCCTGGAACACAGAGATTCACCTGCCTCTGCCTCCAGAGTGCTGGGGTTAAGGCAAGCGCCACTATTACCTGGTCTGCTTTTTATTTCTTAGACACCGGGTCTGTGTGGTGCTGGGAATCAAGCCAGTCTTCAAGGACGGTAGGTTGGCACTGTACCAGCTGGGTGTCCCCAGCCCGGACCTGTCCATTACGACCTTTGTCACCCCTCACCTCCATGTGCCGGGTCCATTGCACCAAGTCTGCGGTTCTGTGATTCTTCGTGTTTCCTAGGAGAATCGAAAGGGACAGCCAGGAGGGAGGAGTCAGGCCTTCTGGGTGCTCAGCAGCCTCTCTGTGCCCAGTCACTCTCTAGAGTAGAGCCACCAAGCAGGGAAGTGATACGTGCAGTGAGCCTGCTGTGATTGCTGGGAACAGGGGACCCAGAAAGCAGAAGGGTACGAAGGCAGCGCCACGCTGACGGTGTCGGGGAAGAGGGCAGAAACTTCCTTCTCTGGGTTCCCAAAACAGCAAGAAAGAGCATAGCTAGAGCGCGAGCTCTTCTCAGCCATACACACCCTCAGGCGGCCTGAGCCTCTGCTGGTGGGTGTGGGGCAGCTCACCGTCTCCACAGGCTCCCTTCTGCTCCTCCGCCCCTTCTCTCCTCCGAAGCTGGGTCCCCTTTGGCTCCATGTTGCCAGCGTGGAGTGGACAGCAGGCAGCCCTGCACTGTCTTCTTCCTGCCTTCCTTCCTTTCTCAGCCTACCTAGGAGCTGGTCCCGCAGAGATCTGATAGCTGCAGAGACTAAAGTCCTTTCCGGAGCGGCCGGGGTTAGATAGGTTATCAGCACTTTTCAGGTCCCGGCTCTGCTGTCTACCCCAACCTCCGCGGCCAGCTTCATGCTTGCTCTCTCGTTCTCACGAGTGATCTGTGTAAGGCTGGGAGGGGGATTTGCCTCCCTGAGGCTTAGCACATAGCCTGGCTCCTCCTGGCTGTCCCTAAAGACTGAAGGTCAGGGAGGGACATCTTCAGGTGCGTGGCATTCCGCTTTCTGAGGGCACACGATGCCGCCTGGAGTTACAGGAGTGCAACACTATTTCGATGGGGGCTAATCTATGGCGAGTGTGATGTTGAGGTCCGTCAAGGAGCTGTAGGCAGCAGGGCCCCGCGTGTCAGCTCCTCCCTGCACGTGGGTCACCACGTAAGCAGAAAGGCCAGACACACGCTCACTCAGTACTGAATCGTGCCTCCCCTTGCAGGTCCTGACCTGTGTCAGCTCAGGACATCGGCCCGAGCTCGTTAAGCTTCTTCTGAGGATGTACTGGGTGAAGAAGCCCTCCCCGGGGTTGCCAGCGCAAATAAGGTCGGGTACAGCCTGCAGAGCTGACACCTTCCTTCCCTTCGGGCAGGGAGTAGGGCAGGGGAGCGCCTTGGGACTTCTACTTCGGCAGATTCCTGGCCGGGGTTAACCATTAATCCTTTCCTCCATCAGTCCAAAGATCAGCAATAGAGCTGAGGCTGCAGCAGCCACCACCTCAGATGGAGGCCACAATACAGAGAGGCCATGATCTTAGTCAGAGCCCCAAGGGGGCTCCAGGTGGGTGTCTGGGTGGGGCTAGAGGGCCTGAGGCCTGTCCCAGTGGCCATGTGCTGCATTCTGCAGTGGGAGAGGCTGGCAAGCAGCCCACTGGGAAGGGCTAATGCCATGAGAGATGGTGGAAAGAGGCTGGTGAGCTGTAAGGGATGGACACAAAGACATCCGCCAGAGACCCGACACAGCTTTATTAGGACCCCCAAGCAGCAGCCTTCCTAACTTGATGTGTAAAGGTCTGGGGGGGGGGGGTCAGCGACAATGGGACAGGGCCTGAAGGTGAGATTGGGGGCCCAGAGCCCCTGAATTACTAGTCACTCCACACATAGCTCACAGGACAGCCCACTCCTGCCAGGGTCCTGGAGGTTCCCTCCTGTCAGCCACGGCTCCCGGCAGAGCAGTGAGAGCTTCTGGGGCTACCTGGAGACACTGACAAGGGCTGGCCCATGGGATCCACACACCAGCAGGGACCACGGCGACTCCCCTGGGAGGAACGACACTGGGGAGAGAGGCACAGATCAGGGTGAGTTCCCAGGCTGTGAGGCCCTTCGCCTACTAACCAGGCCCGCTCTGCTGGGCCACAACAGCAGCTTTCAAAACGTGGTTTCCCGTCGACAGAACCTGAGCTTACGGCTCAGAAACATGTTCTCAGCTCAGCCAGACCTGCTGAGTTAGGAAGCACAGCCAGGGCTCCGACAGCCAGCGTTCCTGCACCACCCCCTTCACATGATCCCCACCCTAACCCTGACCCTAAGGCCTTTCCTACAGGTGGCTTTAAGTCCCCGACTACAGCGCCTGGCTGTTTGCTTATTTTTCCTTTCAAATCATCCTACAGATTGATCCTTGGGCAGAGCTAGGCAGCGAGTTACCAGGGAACTATAAACTTCTTTTTGGCTTACTTTTTTTTTCAAGTCCCAAGGCTGGACTTGAACTCACTCAGTAGGCCAGACACACCTCGAATTTGTGATCTCCCTGACTCTATTCATGTCTATGTGGGTCTCAAAGTTGGAAGATCCCGAAAGGCAGGGGAAATAGGTGTGTGCGTCTCTCTGTCTGTCTGTGTCCTTTTTCCATTGTTGTTTGGTTGGTTGGTTTGGTTTTCCAGGACAGGGTTTCTCTGTGTAGCCCTGGCTGTCCTGGAACTCTCTCTCTGTAGACCAGGCTGGCCTTGAACTCAGAGATCCACCTGCTCTTCGTCCACCCCCTGCTGTTTGTTTTCTGAGACAGGGACTCACTCCTGCCCTCCTAGCATGCTCCAGAGCATCCTATTCGCAGCTTCATAAGGAGCCCTTCTCTCTCCCTGGCCGGGAGCTTGCCCCTAGGAGAGGCCGCCTCCTCTCACCTGCTGCTTTCTGTAGAAGCCTCTGAGGTCACAGTTTGGCACATAGAGCCCCTGGGCCCCGCCTCGGAAGACCTCAGTCTGCAGTTGCTGCAGCACGGAATCCAAGTGTCTGCGGCAGGGGCCCTGGAGAGGGACAGGGGTGGGGCGGCGCTCAGGAGGAGCCCTCTGCTCCAGGGCGCTCCAGGGCGCTCCAGGGATTCCCATCTCTGGCCCTCGGCCTCCCCGCCAGCCCCGCACACACCATCTCAGAGTCTTGAGCACCCCCTGGATTGGGCCTTATAGGGGTGCTGGAGGTCCCTGGATTCTTCTGCCGGTCTTTGTGGCTTGTCTCACGTGGACGGGAGGCTCCTGCATGGGGTTTACTCTCCTCTGTGGCCACAGGAAGAGTGAGAGAAGAAAACAGACATCACTCAGGGCTGAAGACCAGCACCAAGGGGCCTCGGTCCCCTTCTGCTGGCTAAAGTGAGGGCAACGAGGGCCTTACGGACTAAAAGCACCTAGTCTCCTCGCCTATCCTGCCGCAAGTAATTATGCTGTTGGGTGTGGTTGTGTGTGCCTGTAATCCCAGCAATGGGCGGCTCAGGCAAGGCTCAGGCCACAAGCTCAAGGGCTGGGGAGGTGGCTCAGGAGTCAAGAGCACTGGCTACTCTTCCAGAGAACCTCACAACAGCTGCCTGATACCAGGCGTCCAACCCCGCTTCCGGCCCCCACATGGTAACACAGACAGTACATGCAGGCCACACACCTGCACATGTGAAATAAAAATAAAATCCTAGCACGCCTTTAGTCCCAGCACTCAGGAGGCAGAGGAAGGCGGATCTGGGAGTTCCAGGCCAGTCTGGTCTACACGACTACTTCCAAGACAGCTGGGGCTACACAGAGAAACGCCCAGTCTCAAAAAAAATTTTTTTTCTACATAATACAGTTATGTTATTATTCCTGATAATGTTCCCCAGAGCAGTTTCAAGTCTTAGAGCAAAAACTCAGAACAAACACAGAGCACCTTTGGTTATTTCCTCTTTAGGAAAAGGCCTGCCTATTCCACTAGAGGCCAGAAGGGGGAGCGCCAAGCCAGGGAGATTGGCGCAGCGTGTGTGTGTGTGTGTGTGTGTGTGTGTGTGTGTGTGTGTGTGTGTATGTGTGTGTGTGTGAGGGGGGTGTCAACAGGGACCCAGTGGAATGTGTGTCCCTGTCGTGACCCCTCCGCTGACTCAGTCTGCCCTCCTGGGCCTGGTATGGTGTTATTTGAAGGGCGCACGGGACCACTTCCTTTCTGTCTCAGCTCGATCCTCTCGTGAGCTGAGAACATCTGCCTTCAGCCCTTCACCCGGGGACGGGACGCACTGAAGGCCGCAGAGAGGCAGGGAAGGAGGTCTCCGCAGGCTGGGCCGCTTCTGGAGACCAGGAAGTAAGCCAGGGCTAAGAAAAGGCTGGGATGACAGCCACGTGCCAGCAGATAAGCTACCCCCCCCCCCCCCCCCCCCCCCCGTCTTCTTAACACTTACTGCCTGGGCATCACTCTGTCCCACACCCCCAACTTTTGATTGGAGAACCTGCCTTCTCCAATCAAAACACACCTTCTAAGAGGGGCCCTAGAAGCCTGAGCTCTGACCCTACAGGCTGCATGGGTGTGTGGGTGTGTGTGATGTGTGTGTGCAACCAACACAGGATCTCAGGCAGCTTAGACAGGATGTAGCCAAGGACCATACTGAACTCGCCGACACCTCCTAAGCGCTGAAACCACAGGCATCAACACCACGCCAAGTGAGCCAAGCACATTTTCTCAGCGCTTTCCACGAAAACGCCAGGGCCTCACTTTCTTCGCTTGCTCCCACCCCCGGCCTTTGTGTGCTGACTCACTCTGCACCACCCCCCCATGACTCAGTCTCCTGTGTTGGTCCCTAGGGCAGGGCGTGGAGGGCATCCAGTTCCGCCCAGCCTTAAGCCCTGAGCCTGACCTAGCAGACCCCTTCTTCTCCCACTTTCTTTTGTCCTGCCACCGACTTCATGGAGGAGCAGCAGACACTTCTAAGTGTGGAGCTGGGCCCTGGGGCTCCCTTTCCTCCTCCTCCGCTCGGAATCTAGGTCCTGTCTCCAGTGCGAGCCACTGGAGTGATGGATCCGGGCCTGCCGGGAACAGGGCATAGCTAAAACTGAAACTCTCCGCTCTCCTCCCACATGGCCGCTCTCCCCAGGAGAAAATGGGGCCATGGAGAGCCAGACCCCTCTCTCCTGATTCTCAGCTGACCCTGGCCACACGAAGTCCCACACTGTTCCCTGTCCTTGCCCTCAAGGCCCAGGAGGAAGCAATGGGCGGGTCGCAGAGGCTGGGGAGGCTGCCCACGGCCTCTGCCCAGGCTCCTGCCGGGCCAGGCTGGCCTGTCTCAGGTGGTGGGAGCCGGGACTCACCGGCCGGCCCCCTGGCCCGTTGACAGCGGCCCTGGCCGGCCAGCAGCGCCCTCAGCGGCGCCTCTTCGTTCTCCCGCGGTCGGCACTGCAGTCCTGGGGCGCACTCGGGGACGTAGACCCCGCACGGCTGCCCCTCTCTCCTGAGGCAGCCTCCGCCTTCTGCACAGCCGTCGTCCGCAGGCGACCCCGCGTCTCCCTCCTCCGCGCAGCCCCCGCGACAGCCAGGCTGCAGCCCCGCTGAGGCGGACCCCGTGCCCGCCGCGAGGAGCAGCAGCAGCAGCATGGGCATCCCGGCCCTGGCCATGGTCAGCGGTTCCGCTGCTCCGTGCGCTCCTTCCAAAGAGGCTGGCGCAGCTGCAGCAGGCTGCTCCCCTTAAAAGCCAGGTGAAGGGGGAGGGACAGAGGCAGGGGCATTCCCTGAGCTGGGCGCACTGGAGGGCCACCCACCTGGGTCCACCCGGCTTTCCCTCCCTCCTTCTGCTCAGCTGCTGTTTACTCCCCAAACTGTTCTGATGGCTTTTTTTTTTTTTTTTCCTCCTTGCTTTGTTCCTGGGAATCTCGCCCGGAATTTGGGAGCTTTATATCTGGCTAAAGGGATTGTGGGGCAGGGAGGAGTGAAGGGGAGGACAGTGAAGGCAAACCCTGAAATCTGGTTAACACTCATGTGTGTTCAGGAAGATGAAGGGCCTGTGGGTACTCCTTCGGGTGAGAGCTTGGGAGCTAAGGGTGAACCAAGAAGAAGAGATAGTGTGTGTGTGTGTGTGTGTGTGTGTGATCGGTGCTTCGTGAAAGGGATGCGGATACATGCTAGGAGAAACTCCTACGGAGGGCAAGAAGCAGACCCAGAGAGAGGAAAGAGAGAAGGTAACAGGCAAAATAGAATCTCCTGGTCTGGGTGTGTGAAAACAACAAACCCAGAGGGCCTGGCCCTTGTGAAGATGGTGGAAAAGGTTGGGGGAGCCGTGTGAAATGAGGACATGGTGGTGGGGCCCGCACCTTTAGTGAACTGTAGGAACCCTCCCATTGCCTGTGATCAACTGAGAGCAGCTGAGTGCGGAGGAGAAGAGGCCAGGGAAGGGAGACCAGCAGCTGGCCTCCAGGGGGTGCAGGTAAAAGTGGGGACCATTTTCCAAACGCTTCCAGGGACAGTGGTCTGGCCGTAGACTAGGCCTCACCCCCATGTCTGCCGCTCAGGCTAGCTTGTCCCTCTGTTACTCTCCTTTCCCAGGGCCTGTCTCCTTTCTCTAGCCATCCTTGGCTCTTCTGGACTCCTCAGACTGATCTGTGCCCATGGGGTTTGGGAAGGGGCTGGCCAGCTGCTCAGCTTTAGCCACTCCTGTTCTGACCATCCGAAGGCTGCGCAGGGGTGGCCGGTCCCCAGGACCTCCTACTCCCCAGGAGGAAGTGGGGTTGCTACACTGGACTGCCCCCGCCAGTTGCGAAACAGCAATGTCATTCTTTCCTAAAACAAGGGCTCTGGACAGTGACTAAGTGTCAGCTCTGGGCCCCCAAGCAAAAATGTCAGCAAGGGCTTCCTGAGCTGTTAAGCAAATACAAAATAAAAAGAATCACCCCCACCGTGGCTACTATGAGATTTTAGGACTTAGCAGCGTTTGGAAAGCGATGTTTTCCCCGTTGCCGTGAGATACGAATGCAGACTGCAAGAGCAGGAAAAAGGAACAGTTATCTTCCACTGGGCGTGGGGCCTCCTCTCCATGTTCTGACCCCAGAGTGGGAGTTATGGTTCCTGTCCAAACCCTCATCCTTGCTATGTCTTTGCTCTTTTTCACTGCTCATGATTCTAGCTGAGGCCTTTCTCAAGCTCAAGCTTGTTGCTTCTGAGTGACGGGAAGATGGGGAGGAGGAAGATGACACTAGACCTAACCCTCCTTGCTGGGTGTCAGTGGATCCTTTGAAGAAGTTGTGCTCTGCCTCTGAGAGAAATCCCCACACTGACACCCACACACCCCTCCTCCCCCTCAGTGCTTCCTTTCCTGGCTGGCTCCACGCTCCCCTGATCCCTCTGTGCTGGCCAAGCAGGAGTGCGAAAAGTGTGCAGGACCATGACTTTCCCAGCCTCCTTCCCTGATGAAGGCCCAGGGTCACGCCCACTCCTGCTTGGGCACAAGTCTCCCTGCAGACAGAGGTCCATGGATTCTGATTTTCTTCCTTTTGGGGTGCCATCTGCCTTCATGCCCAGAGAAGAGACCTAGGGTCTGTGTGAGAACCCTCACGGAGAAGCTTGTGCCGAGGCTTCGGTAGATTAGCCACCGGCTGTGAGGTAGGCTTGTCTGGAAACTTACTCGGGACTTCTGACACAGGCCACACTCTCACGCATCCCAGGCACCCTTAAGCCCTGGCTTCTGAGGTCAGTGAGTTCCTTTTGATAGCAAGGGGGACAGGGAGAGGGCTGAAGGCTCAGACAGGAAGTGCAATGGAGAACTAGGTGTGCAGCTGGGATAATCCCAGCTGATGTCCAGCCTGTTTTCTGCCATCTGGCCTTCCACATCCTTCAAACCTGTTCTGCTGAAGTGCTCTCCTGGTTGAGTGATGGTCTCTTCTTCAAAAGCCTGTGTGTGTGTGCATGTGCGCGCACGAGAGAGAGAGAGAGAGAGAGAGAGAGAGAGAGAGAGAGAGAGGGAGAGGGAGAGACAGAGAGAGGGAGAGAGAGAGAGAGGGAGAGAGAGAGAGAGAGAGAGAGAGAGACAGCACGCGTGTGTTGGGGGCTCCCTCCCACCATGAGCTCGGCTCTCATCTGGCATTCTTAACTCTGAGCTTGGAGTCCTGTAATCACGCCAATTCAGCCAGCTCCTGGGGTCACCTTCCCCAGAACCCTTTGACATTTTCTCATCTCCGTTCCTGAGCTGAGAAAGGGGAAGTGAAGGTGAGACGTGTTGCTTTTCCAGAGGTAATGTACTTCCCAAGTCTCCCAGCTTTAGCTCAGGAGGGCCAAACCCTTTCCTGGATAGTGCCACCTCGTACCCATCGTGTGACCATTTTATATCCTGAAAGTATCAGTTTTTAAATTTTATTCTTCCTCCTCCTCTTCTTTTTCTTCTTTTTAAGACAGGTTTCCTCTGTATATCCCTGGCTGTCCTGAAACTTGATCTGTAGACCAGGCTGACCTTGAACGCACAGAGATCAGCCTGTTTCTGCCTCCCAAGTGCTGGGATCACAGACCTGTGCCACCACTGCCTGGCTAAATTTTATTCCTTTTATTATTTTGGTTGCTCTTTATTTTACCTTTATTTATTTACTTGTTTGTCTTTATACAGGGCCTTACTATGCAGCCATGGTTGTTCTGACATTCCCTCTATAGAGCGGGCTGGGTCCCTCCTCTCTTGGGTCTCACTACGTATGATCTAGTTCTGGCCTAGAACTCAATATGTACACCAGACTGCCCTGGAACTCACAGAGATCCATCTGCCTCGGTCTCCCAGTGCTGGGGTTAAAACTTGCACGGCCATATCTGGCCTTATGTTACCTTTCCTGGTAACATAAGGTAAGTGATTGAGGACACCCCCTTTCCTAATCTCTAATTCCCCATCTTCAAACTCTTGTAAGGACTTTACAGTCGCCCCTAAACCAGCTTTGTTGAGGGGAGGAAAGGCAGCCTGGAGAAAGGCCAAGAGGTGAACGTTTTCTTTCTAGCAGCTCAGGGATGGCTCTGTCTATACCCCAGAACCAGCCAGCCCACCTCAGGGGTGCTCTCAGCCCTCCCAAACCACCACTGGTCCATTTCTTCTTCCTGCCCTTGAAGTGTGAAGGCTGTGAGGCCAGTGCAGTGGTCAGGGCTCAACAGAAGAGGGACAGCTGCCTCCTGTCTTGGAAGAAATCAAAGGGAATCTTTAAAAATAGGGCTTTTTAACGAAGGCAGGAGAAAAGCTGGGCAGGGCTGAACGGGAAGTAGGCAGGGGTCCGAGGGGGACTGGTCTTTATGGTACCAGCACAGGTGGGAAGGACAGGGAAGGACATGCACATGCAGAGACATGCGTACGCTTAACATGTTCTTGATTTTCAGCACCCCAAGACCATCAGAGACTCGCCTGGCGTGGTGGCACACACCTAATCCCCGCCCTCGGGGAGACAGAGGCAGGCGGATCTCTCTGAGTTCAAAGCCAGCCTGGTCTACACAGAGAAACCCTGTCTGGAAAAAACAAAAACAAACAAGAAAAGGGAACAAAACAAAAGAAAACAAAACACCTCCAGAGAGGGGGAGCTGAGAAGGGAGCATTTAAGGGACTAGAGCAAGAGTCAAGCAGTTTGGAGTTAGGAATGATTAGTGAACAAAAAGCAGTGTGTGGGGAACTGGAACTCTGGTTTTGTGTAATTAATACAGCAGGTGCAGTGATTTGGATGTAACGATTACCTTCACTACAGAGCATCCAGTTGTGGGCTGTAACTGGGAGATGTGGACACAACAGAGAGGGTTTGTGCTCCAAAGAGTTTAGTGTTGACATTCATTCACCCAAGCACAGCTAAAGCAAGTTTTTTAGCTGATTAAGACGCTGTACTTATTGATGAGTTCCAAGTGGGTTTATTACAGGTGCACATTGCTGTTTGGCTGAAGACATCTCTTCACACAGTTGCTGCTTCTTTAGGGCATAGATATTCGGACTAATTTCTTTTAGCTTTGCAGGACAGCTGCCATCGCCACAGACACACAACACACAGCTTAACACTCAGCTATGTTGGACCGGCTCAGGGGAATCAGCTGCCTGTGTGAGGCCCAGGGCTTGAACTGCAGGACCGGAGGGAAAAAAGCCTGAGATGCTAAGTATTCTGGGATAGAATGTGAACTGTGACAAGTTAATCTAACTGTATTGTACGTTATTACAGACACACTGCTGAGGCGGGGGAAGGGGACTCTGGAGAACTGTTCTGACTCAGACAGAAATGTAAACGGAATGCATGGCCCATGTCTTCTGGTCAGTAAAGTTGTTCCTTGTCTGGATAGGAGTCAATTGTTTTTTCCTTTTCAAGACAGGTTTCTCTTCGTAGCCTTGGCTGTCCTGGAACTTGCTCTGTAGACCAGGCTGGCCTTGGACTCGCAAAGATCCACCTGCCTCTGTCTCCTGAGTGCTGGGATTAAAGGTATGTGCTAAACCAGGACTTTATTTTGGATTGCCAACTCCCCAAGTAATCACATAGAGACCTTTAATATTTATTATTAATTTAGGTACCACAGATGACCAGATTACCAACTATTTTTTAAATTAATTTATTTAATTTTGATTCTTAGCTAGTCTTTTTTTTTTTTTTTTTTTTTCTTTCTTTTGATTCTCAGCTATGCTAACCCGACCACACTGGCCTGGCCTATGTCCTGCCATGTGGCCTGCTACCTGTCATCTTCTCAGTCCCATCACCCTGTTTCTTCCTCTGAGTGGCTGGCAACTCTTCCCACCGCTGATTCCCAGAGTTCCTGCCTATTTTCTCCTGCCATTGCTATAGGGTGTTCAACTCTTTATTCCACCAGTCAGAAGGTTATGGAGAGCAAAGCTGACAAAATGCGGAGACAGGAGATACTTCGTAAAAATGATAATGCCAAAGGCCGGCCTGTTCTCAACTCTCTGGCTGCAGAAACCAGCACTTACGTAAGCCATTGGCATGTTCACCCAGGGCAGAAACGCCAGCCCCAGTAGTGTGCCACCACCGCCGCCTGGCGGGGGTTACATTTTTTTAAATTACATTTATTTGCTTATTTTGTGGGTATGTGTGAGTGCCTGTGTGTTTGTGACCAGGCACATGCCTGGTTCCCCTGGAAGCCAGGAGAGGGCATCAGATCCTCTGGGACTGGAGTTACAGTTGTTTGCAAACTGCTATGTTGGGGCTGGGAATTCAGTCTGGGTCCTTAGGAAGAGTAGCCAGTGCTCTTAAACCTCTGAGCATCTCTCCAGCCCTGGGTCAGTTTTTAAAGATGTGCTTTGCATGTTGTACATGTCGTTCTGGCTTAAATGTGAAGGGTCTCCGACAGGAGTAAGCATTTGAACACTTGATCCCAGGGGATAGGAGGTTTGGGGAGGTTTTATCACCTTCAGGGTCAGGAGTGGTTTACTGGGCAGACACAGTCCTCACCTCCAAGACGAGGAACGCGTGCAAGAAATACTGCCTCACACTCTGACTAGAGCCGCTGCTGGCGCCAAGCCCTTCCTGCCATGATGGGCTACCAGACCTCACGGTGGCTCACAGCCATCTGTAACTCCAGTCCCAGGCCTTTCTTTTCCTTTTCTTTTTGTTGTTGTTATTGTTTTGGATTTTTCAAGACAGTGTTCTCTGTGTAGCCCTGGCTGTCCTGGAACTCACTCTGTAGACCAGGCTGGCCACGAGCTTATAGCTATCTCTGCCTCCCAAGTGCTAGGATTACAGGTGTGTGCCACCACCTTCCGGCTAAGATTTATTTATGTACGTATGTGAGTGCTCTGTTTGCTTGTATGACTCCAAGACAGAAGAGAGCATCAGGACCCATTATGATGGTTGTGAGCCATCGTATGGGTGCTGGGAACTGAACTCAGGACCTGGCTGGAAGACAGTCTCTTAGCCGCCTTGCCATCTCTCCAGCCCTTTAGCTGTTTTTGACAATTCTGTACATACATACATGGATCACAGTCACCCCAACTCCACCCTTCACTCCTCTCAAGAACCCCTCCTTCCTTATGTCCTCTCCTGTTTTCTTTTTTGTGGTAATCCCCTGCGACCGTTCAGTGCTGCCTCCTGTAATGCCCACACCTGTGATCACAGCACTCAGGGAGGCAGAGGCAGGGGGATTGCTGTGTGTTCAAGGACAGCCAAAGCTACACAGAGAAACATTGTGTTGAAAAAGCAGAAAACAAAACAAACACATACACGTGGCTCAGTGGTGAGGGGCACTGGCTGCTCTTCCAGAAGACCCAGGTTCAATTCTCAGCACCCACATGGCAGCTCACAACTATCTATAACTGTAGTTCCAGAAGAGCCGACACCCTTACATAGACACACATGCAGGCAAAACACCAACAGTACATAAAATAAAAATAAATTATAACAAAACAAAAGTGTTTATGAAGCAGGGATGGAGTCAGTAACCCATCCTTGATTTTTATGTCCTTTGAGGAAAGCTTCTTTACTTCATTCAGGACTGGGTCTCCAAAGCCTTTAAGTCATGCTGGCTCCCCACCCCCACCTACCTCAGCCTGCACCACAGGGCCCTGGGGCTGAGCTGACTGGGGTAATGGGGAAGGAAGAAACAAGAGACACCCACAGAAAAGCTGGGACCAGGTGGGCCTGTGCTCTTTTGAAGACCAGCACCTGGAAACTTAGCGCAATCACCACAGACAGCTGGACGGCCAGGCAGGTTCACTGCGGACAGCTGAGCCGGAAGACAAGCTGATCTTAGTGGGATCTCCGTGGGGCAGCGGAGGACGAGACGGTGTGCACCCTTGCTCATCCTGACCTACACAGGGACTTCCAGGACAGCCAGGGCTACTCAGGCGGGACCTGTCTCAGTTTGAGCTTGCAAGGCAAGAATGCTCTGCCAGTAAGCAGATCTCTAACTGTAAGCATTTCCTTTAAGTATGGAGACAGAACCTGGGTCCTCACCTTTGCCTGGTAAGTGCTCTACCAACTGAGCTACATCCCTGGCCCTCTGCCTGCCCGGCTCTTTAGAGTTCTAGTTAGAATAATAAGGGCCTAGTGTGAGGTCAAAAGGAGATGAGGCACAGCTGACCTTCATAAATGGGGCGCTGGGTCTGGCGAGCTGAGTCAGGGTGACCAAACCTGAGGTCAAACCTCAGTCCCTGGGGCCCACCTGGAGGACGCAGAGAACTGACTTTTGCAAGTTGCCCTGTCATCTCTAGGCTACGTCACACCAGGTGTGCTTTCACACCCAATAACAAGCAAATAGTAACTATCCCGACCAAACAGGTGTGTTTCACCACACCTGACATTAAAATACAGCATGTGCCTCACCAGGGAGTATTGTGACTAGGCTGTCTGCCCGAAAGCAGGGCTCCTACGAGTGGTATTTGGTCCCATGGTGAGTGTGACTCTGCATGCACACGCCACCTCCTGCCTGACCGAGGCTGACGACTTATCCCCAAAAGTGAGAAAGGAGCGCCGGAGAGATGGCTCAGTGGTTAGGAGCCCTGATGGCTCTTCCAGGGGATTAGGGTTCAGCTCCCAGAGCCCACATGGCAGCTCACAACTGTCTGTAACTCACACATATGGTGCACCAATATAGATACAGGCAAAGCACTGAAGTAAGACTAATTAAAGATGTGAAAGGTACCACCCCATACACGTATCCACCTATAACGGATGGAGACTTGCTCAGTGGTTGGGTTAAAATCACTTAAGATGCATCAGGTTCAAGAACTTATCAGACGCAATCGGACCAAGAAAGGGTACAGCACCCTCAGCTGGACCCCATGATGAGGCTTCAGCTCAGCTCTGGTCCACTGATGAAGCCCACACCGACTACAGTGTGTCCACTCCCTCATCCACATCCTCTCTTGCATTTTGCCCCAAGCCTGGCTCAGCCTGTGACCTGCAGCTTGGCTCTGAGGATGGCAGCACCCTGGCTGCGATCTCCAGCAGCTCTCCAAGTGGAGACTTTGCAATACTTCAAGCTCCCAGCTTCTGGTAAGGCCTCTCAACTCCTGAATTAAGCTGGGGCTCCTTTAACCCTTTCGTAGCCACGGTGTAGCCTACAGAGGTACACACGTCACGTGATGCGTAATGTGTAATATCAACGGAGGAGAACCTGTGCCTGCCCGTTATTAACGCAGATCAGGGCTACGGGGCAAATTGTCGCCAAGGAAACCGACATAGCTTGTTGACTTATTGATATTCAGTAGACTCAGATGTGGAGAGACACAAGTACGTTCGTTTAAGTTTCTGACACAGGGCACTCAAGACGGAGAGTGGGTCTCTCTGGAGAGACTATTCAGTCTTCCTGGGGCAACCAAATCCTTTGCAGGAGGTGTATGATAAGAGACAGCGTCCTTTCCAGTACATGCTGACTTAACTTTCCTATCATGCCCTCTGTCCCCAAACAGCCTTGGGTTTCACCTCACTGTGCTTTCTGCATCTGCAATTCTCTCCTGTTCTGGAATGTCCGACCTAGAATGACCGAACCTGGTGTAAAGTCGTGCTCTGGAGAGAAGGAAGCACAGGGTATCAGCTAGTGCTGCTGCTGTGGAGATCTGACGCCTCACGCGTAAAACGCAGATAATTTTACCACCCCCAAGCTGCTAAGTGGTTCAATAGGACATTCCAGTAAGGCTTTTAGCATCACTTCTGGCCCTAGAAACGGGACTCTTGCGCGAGCACAGCAACCCGCCCCGCCCCGCCCCGCCCCAAGGGAGCTGCCCTTTGACCACCTCCCTGAGCTCCCGGCGCCCACGGTGGCGTCCGCGCCGCCACGTCGCCTCCCCCACCCTCCCGACACCAGGGTTCCGCAGACGCCGGCGAGTGTTAGGTACCCGGCTCACCGGGCCGCGCCCCGCGGGGCTTGAGCCTCTCGATTGGCTGCTCCGGGTGCCCGTCTTCAGAGGCTGCTGCGGATTGGCCACCTTCGGCGGCGGGGGCGGGCTTCGCGGAGCAGAGGAAGGGCGGGGACCCGGATGTGTGTGGTGGCGGCGGCCGAAGAGCTACAGCGCGGAGCTGAGAGGCCTATGGATGAGGAGGACGCGGCGGCCCCGGTAGGCGGGGACCGGGGGGCGGGGTCCCGGAGGCCTCGGGCTCTGCCGAGCTCGAGGCGGGGGTCCTGGGCGACGGCTCCGGGCTCCGGGGCGGGGCCGGGGCTCTGGTCGCCGGCCCTCCTGCCGCCGCGCACCGTCAGCCAGCGCGGGGCCTTGCAGACCGGGCGGAGCCGCGCTGACAGGTTGAGGCCGCCTGGCCCCCGGGTCTCACCCCAGGACCCCGCGGTGCTGAGGCAGCGCCGGGACCCAGCGCGGCGGCTGCTGGCTGGTGCCGAGGCCACCGGGTCCTCGGAGACCAGATACCTTCAGGTCGGGGGCTCCGGCATTTACCTGGGTTCGAGTCCTGGCCCAGGGCCCAGGAGAGGCATCTGGGCGCTGCGCCACAGGTGTCTGCGCCCTTGGAGCGTGCAGAAGAGCCCTGATGTGCACACTGGGCTCAAACTCAGCTTAGCCTAGGTTTGCTGATCACCTACTGTGCGGACAGCCCTGAGCCAGGAGTTTTGGAGAATGGGAAGAAAAGATTTCTCCATCGTTTCCCCGCTTTTGGCTCTCTGGGAAACTGCATTCATTCATTCATTTACTGGCCTTGCGGGGTTGTCTAAATACCAGGAGAGCCCCGCTCCTCTTTGCCTTCACCGCTGCCATTTTCGAGGCTGCCATCCTCTGAGCTGCTGTCACAACCTGCAGCTGGGAATGACAGTTAAGACCGGATAAGTTCCTTTTTCTTTTGCTGGAGACAGGGCCTCCCTAGGTAGCCTTGGCTGGGCTGGCAGACCGATCTCAGGTGTAGAACTTAGAGATCCATTTGCCTCTTCGGATTTAAAGCGCTGGGGTTTTGGTCAGGAGGGAAGGCCCAGCGATTAAGGGCAATGGCTTTCAGGCAGGGCGGTGGTGGTGCACACCTTTAATTCCAGCACTTAGGCAGAGGCAGGCGGATCTCTGAGGCCAGCCTGATCTACAGAGTGAGTTCCAGGACAGCCAGGGCTACACAGAGAAACCCTGTCTCAAAACAACAACAACAAAACAGAAGATCATGCCCCCCCCCCTTTGTTTGTTTGTTGGTAAAATTCCTTAAAGGTTTCTCATTACCCTTGAAATAAAATTTAAACTCCTGAGTATGAACAGCCTTTTGCCTTATCCGGTTCTTTCTGTTTTGTTTTTCAAGACAGGGTTTCCCTGTGTAACAATAGCCTTGGCTGTCCTGGGATTTGCTTTTTTGAAGCCGGTTGGCTTCAAACACATAAATATCCACCTGCCTCTGCCTCCCCAGGTGCTGGGACTAAAGGCGAGCGCCACCGCTCCCGGGGCTTTACCCTGTTCTTACTCACTTTTCCCATATAGCAGTGGCCCTGGCTGGCTGTCTTCCTGTACCGTGGTGACACCTTTCTCCTACCCACAGACCTGCTATGGCGGTTGCCTCTGCCTGGAATGCTTTTTGTACTGGTACATTGCTTGCCTCCCTTTCAGCTCACATGCAACAATTCAGATACTTCATTACGTCCCTTTCCCCCACTGGTCAAAATGTCCACTTGTGCCTATTCCCTGCCATGCCCCTTCACGCTCACGAAGATGGAGACCTGTGAGAAAGAGAATTTTGCCCCTAGCTCCGCCCACAGTGCACATGTAAGGCCCAGTAAGCTTCTGCTGGCCGAGTGGCCGAGGCTGGAGCTTGGAGATGCGTTTGGACATCAAGCCTGCAGTCAGCCCGGGTGCTCTGCTCAGCCCCGCGTCCTCTTCACCTCTCTGCTCATAGGTTTGTTCTCATGAACAAGATGGATGACCTGAACTTGCACTACCGGTTTCTGAACTGGCGAAGGAGGATTCGGGAGATTCGAGAGGTCCGGGCTTTCCGGTATCAGGAGAGGTTCAAACATATCCTTGTAGATGGTGACACTCTGAGGTGAGTGTGGGGAACCATTCCCCATTGTCCTTGAGAGTCCTTTTCCAGGTCTTAGGCAGGGACAGGCGTGTCAGAGGGAGAGGGACTGTTTACACTCACCACACGGGGAGGGTACCCCAGTGGCCTTTGTGCATTCCTTTCTGCCTCTTGTCACTGGGTCCTTCTTCGGGTTGTTGTGTTATTTGCTTATGTAGTGTGTGGGGGTGCTGTTAAAGGACAACGTGATGGAGACAGATTCCCCTTAGATCAGGTGGGACCAACTGTGCTCACTAGGAAGTGCTTTTATGCACTGAGCCTTCTCACTGGTCTTTGTTGAGATGGCCCTGCTGTCCTAACACCTGCAGCCCTTCTCCTCAGCTTCCCTTGAGATTACAGGCAAGTGCTGTCTCAGCCATCTTGGCTCACTGTCTTCCAGTCTGGCAAGGGAAGGATCCAGAGAGGCCCTGTTCTGATTTGGAAGTTCCCATGACAGGTATAGGAGGCTGCCAACATCTGTGAAGACAGTGGCCTGAGTCCCCTTCTGCCTATATTTCTGCCTACTTGGGCTCAGCAGGGAGGGCCTTCAGTAAGGCAGCTGGCCCTGTCTAGGGAGTGCCAGTGTGTAATCGCCCACTCTGTGTCTTGCCAGCCCTTTGGTTTGTATTTTTCTCTTTAAGTCTTGAACCTGCCCTGACTGACCCATCCAGATAGTTATCATGTAAGGGGAAAGGAGCTAGCGTTATTGCCTGAGGGGAAGAAAGCTGAAATATGGGGACTGAGTGACTCTTCCTGACTGAAGGCCTTTGAGGAAGGGTAGAGATCAGCTGTTCTCCAGCTCCGCTGAGGACAGGGCTGCAGGCAAGGGCCAAAGTTGCAGCAGGAGGGATTGAGGTTAGACAACACTGTGGGACCCCTCAGAAGCAATTAAGGAAGGCTTCATTTTCCTCTTGAAAATGAAACTAGGCTGTGTTGATTTAGTGTGGGTTGGACGCTCGCTAGAAGCAGTGGGAAGGGCAGGTGACCTTAAATTCCACTTGTGTGTGTGTGTTCGAGAGAATTTTTTTTCTTTTTTCTTTTCCAAGACAGAGTCTCTCTGTGTAGCCCTGGCTGTCCTGGACTCACTCTGTAGACCAGGCTGGCCTCAGATTCAGAGATCTGCCTGCCTGTGCCTCCCCAGTGCTGGCTGGGACTAAAGGCGTGTGCTGCCATACCTGGCTCTGTGCAGATACTTGAAGTGTGGCTTGATGAGCCCTCCCAAGGTTGGGGTTTGGAGTATTCGGACTTCCTCCCAACAGGTGGGCATGCTGCTAATAGAACTTTTCTGTATCCCTTTAGTTACCATGGGAATTCTGGTGAGGTTGGCTGCTATGTGGCGTCGCGACCCCTGACCAAGGACAGCAATTATTTTGAGGTGATCAGCAGTAGGTGTGCAGAGTTGGGGAGCCAGGTGTGGCGGGGTGGCGATGAGGGGTGAGCACATCGAGCGAGAAGGCCCTTCTCCTGGGTTGATGACCTGGCCTTTACGTTTTCACCAAGGTGGCTCTTTTGAGAGAAGGGTGCAGGACAGCAGGACTCTTGATCTTGATCATGACAGGTGCCTTGGAGTCTCATCCCCTTGCCTCTTGGCTCTGCTGTCCCTTTGCCTAGGTGGACTTTGACCCGAGTCATTTTCCTTGGTCCTAATACAGCAGTTTTCAACATTCCTAACAATTCCTTTAACACATGCTATGCTGACCCACAGCCAGAAAATTATTTTTGTTGCTACTTCATAACTTTAATTTTGCTACTGTTGTGATTTGTAATGTAAATAAAGATTGTGTTTTGCGATGGTCTTAGGCAACCTCTATGAAAGGGTCATTTGACCCCCAAAGGGGTTGTGACCCACAGGTTGAGAACTGCTGTCCTGACAGAAGCCCCGAATTGATTCTGTGCATAGCTGTTTATTGCTGTTTCTGTAAGGGCCTGTGTGTGGGCATGTGCACGTAAGCACAGAGCCCGCGGACACTAGAAGTTAGAAGTGGCCCTTGTGACTTACCGGATGCGGGTCTTGGGAACCCAACCCGAGTCAGCATGTACTCGTGACTGCTGAGCCCTGTCTCCAGCTCCCCACCTCTGCTCCTTCTCCTCTTTTTTTGTTTTTGTTTTTGTTTTTTGAGACAGGATCTCACTATGTAGCCCTGGTTGGCCTGGAACTGTCTGTCTCTCTATGTACACCAGGCTGGCCTGGAGCTATCACCTGTCTGGATGCTGGGATTAAAGATATGGGCCATCATGCCTAGCTAAAGCTTGAGACTGTCCGAGTAACCACAGTAAAGGGCCCTGCCCCCACCCCAGGTGCCCCTGAGCATAAGCCCACCTTTGATCACCCTGCCTGCCCTTGTCCTGCCCAAGTTCACTCCTCTTCCCCTGTGAACCGTGTCCTGCTCTCTGCGTTCCAGGTATCTATTGTGGACAGTGGTGTTCGGGGCACCATTGCTGTGGGGCTGGTCCCTCAGTACTACAGCCTGGATCACCAGCCTGGCTGGTTGCCCGACTCCGTGGCCTACCATGCTGATGATGGCAAGTGAGTGGGCCTTCCTTCGGAGTGAGGTGGTGTGAAGGATAAGCTATCTCTGAGTGGTTTTCTCTTAAAAAAATCCATGTTATTTGGGTTCTTATACCTCTACCTTCCTTCTCCACCAATCCCTTCCAATACCAGGTAGGAGAGAAAGAAGGTTAGTGGGAGAGGAGGCGTAGGTCTCTTTGGCTACTTCCTGCTGGTTAGAGTCCTTGGGTTTCTTGGGGCAAGTCCAGTCTTTGTTTCAGGAGCTCTCCAACCTCTTCTCCTCAAACTGCATCAACAGCAGCAGGAGCAGCAGCGGGGAGCAGCAGCCTTTCCTCTTTCTCAGAGACCCCCTTCTCACTCTGGGTCTGGCCTTTATTCACTCTCCAGAGTCCTCAGAGTTAAACCATTTACAGCTGGCAAAGCGCCCCTCTCAGAGCCCACACAAGGCAAATAGTCAGCTGCTGTGACCATCTGGGGCAGTCCCATATCCCACACCTGGGATTAAAACGGAAACATGTTTACATGTCAGAACATAACTGAGTTTTTAAAGACCCCAAAACTTCCACTGCATCACTATTTCCTGTTTTAGGAGTTTTTTCATAAACGTCGTTAGGTGAGCCACCCTTGCTGGTGTGGACATCAGAGAGGGTGACCTGACTATCAGGACACAGGTTGGTGCTGTCAAGAGTGGGGCTTCTGAGAGGGCACCACAGAGTCCTGTGCACTCTCTCCATAGGCTGTACAATGGTCGAGCCAAGGGGCGCCAGTTTGGGTCAAAGTGCAACTCTGGGGACCGGATCGGCTGTGGCATTGAGCCTGTGTCCTTTGATGTGCAGACTGCCCAGATCTTCTTCACCAAAAACGGGAAACGGGTGAGCAGACAGCCCCGGAGACTCTTCCCTGCCCATGGCAGCGGGGACATGCTCATATCACCAGTTCAAGGAGAAGTAACTACAACTAGCAGGGTCAGAAATCTATGTCTCAGAGGGAGATTTTGAACAAACAGGAGGGAAGGGTGTGTGAACATAGCCAGTGTGTTCGGCTGGCATGCTGGAGGCTCTGCGTTCAGTTCCTGGCACCACAGAAACAGAGGTCACCCAGGAGATGGAGGCAGGAGAATCAGAGGTTCAGAGGCATTCTCACCACATAATGAGTTCAAGGACAGTTGGGTTACACGAGGCACTATCTTAAAGAAGTCTTCTTTCGGGAAGTGGCCCCTGAAAGGCTACATGCTCCAGTAGGTAGCCCACACACATGCATGTATAGGCACCACTAAGTTGACTCTGGGTTCAAAAAAGCACGTGAAATTAGGAGGGATTTGTTGGGGGGGGGGTAGGGAAGGAATTGGAGCAGAGGAAATGGGCTGATTTGATCAAAGTACATTATATGCATGTATGAAATTTTCAAACAGATAAAAAGCAGGATGAAGAGATGGCTCAGTGGTTAAGACCACTGGCTGCTCTTCAGAGGACCCAGGTTTGGTTCTCAGCACCCACATTGCAGCTCACAACTGTCTTAACTCTAGTTTCAGGGGCTCTGAAACCGTCACACAGATACACATGCAGGCAAAACACCAATGCACATAAAATAAAAACAAATGATTTTTAAAATGTAAACAGGGAAAGGTTATGGTTCAGCTGTATTAAGTGGAGGGTCTCAGGAGTGTGACTTGGAAACTGGGGGATTGTGCTTTGGTTTTATTTTCTTTCTTCTTGAATCGATTTCTCTTCAGAGATGGTGGTAGTGGTGATGGTGGGACTTTGAGACTCTCCCTCTCCTCCCCTCCTCTCCCTCTGCTGGGGGTGGATTGCTTCCCAAGCCCGGCCAGAGGTCGGCTCCCTCTGCAGCCTTAGTAGGTGTGCCTTGGTGCTCCTGTGCTGCTTACACGGCAGGCAGCAAGTCCAGGGGCTGAGGCTGGCCTCCCAGCTCCCTGTGACCTGCCTGGCCATGAGCATTTGGCAAATCTTAGAACTCTGCCGAACCTGTTTTTCTGAGATCTGTGTGTGTGTGTGTATGTGTGAGAGAGAGAAAGAAAGGGAGAGTGTGTGTGAGAGAGAAAGAAGGGAGAGTGTGTGTGATAGAGAGGGAGAGTGTTTATGTGTGAGAGAGAGGGAGTGTGTGTGTGTGTGTGTGTGAGAGAGAGAGGGAGGGAGAGTGTGTGTGAGAGAGGGAGTGTGTATGTAAGAGAGGGAGAGTATGTGTGAGAGAGAGAAAGAAAGGGAGAGTGTGTGTGAGAGAGAGAAAGAGAGGGAGAGTGTGTGTGTGTGTGGCAGCTGCTGGCTGTGTCTCTTGGAGGTGAGAACTGGATGGCAGCTCCCCCCCTCCCTGTGCTGCAGGTGGGCTCCACCATCATGCCCATGTCCCCAGACGGGCTCTTCCCTGCAGTGGGCATGCATTCCCTGGGCGAGGAGGTGCGGCTGCACCTCAACGCTGAGCTGGGCCGTGAGGATGACAGCGTCATGATGGTGGACAGTTATGAGGACGAGTGGGGCCGGCTGCATGATGTCAGAGTCTGCGGGACGGTGAGTAGCGGGCAGGGGGACGTGGGAAGAGCACACGTGGGCATCTGACAGCTTAGAACCAGGAGGAAGGACAGCGCATCCCCGCCCTTTCACTGTGTAGCCCAGGCTGGCCTGGCCCTCAAACCTGTCTCTGCCTGCTGAGTGCTGGGGTTAAAGGCATGTCATCGAGCCTGCCTCTTTCTTCTCTTTATCTTGCTATAGGTCAGGGACTTGCTTAGGCTGGCCTTGGATTTACATTCTGCCCACCTGGCCTGAGCAGTCCTGTGCCCCTGTATGGGTGCGTACAGTACAGCGTGGCTTCGGGAGGTGGGAGTTCAGGTGGAATAGCTTGACATGCTTCTTGGAGTCCAGAGCTGTGCTCTGAGCATAGATTTCCCTCCTCTCTTTCCTTCATTTGGGAGCTCAGCCTGGTTGCTGATCCCCAGAACAGGTGACAGCTCTCTGCCGAAGCTTCTCTTCCTTCAGGACAGCTGACTGGGGATCCCACAACTTAGGATTTGTTGTGATTCAACTCAGCTGGGGTCCGGGGTCTGTCATTAGAGAACTGAGGCACACCTGTGGGACAGGATTTGCAGAGTTGGTGTGCGTGTGTGTGTTGCTGGGTATTGACTCTTTCACAGGCTGAACAAGTCCCCTACCACTGAACTGTATCTCTAGCTCCTTTGCTGGTTTTTTTGTTGCTGTTGTTGAGATAGGGTCTTACTCAGCTGCGCTGCTGTGCTGCTTCAGAACTCAGTCTGTACCCCAGGCAGGTCCTGAACTTTGAATCCACATGCCTCCAAGTAGTAGGGATTACATGCCTGCACCCAGGCCCAGCTTTGGGGACCCTGAATCAGCTGCACTGTCAGTGTTAGCCTGTGGTAGGAAAACAGAAGCAGTGGGGGATGGAAGTGGATTTATGAAGAAGGCGGCCTTTCCTTGTGGAGTTCAAGGTAAATTGAGTTCAGAGAACATGGCAGAAAGTGCACCCCCTGCTGTGCTGACACTCTGCTTTTCTGGGGTGTCCTGGGGTGCAAGGGCTGTGGTGGTTGTGAGCCAAGGCTCAGATGCCCATCCCTTGACTCATCCCTCCTCTTGGTCCCCTTGTACCATCATTGTGACAACATCCACAGTTGATCTTGGGCCTGAGCCAGGGCCATGTTCCAGCTCTCATCTCTGACCTCTCCCCAAACGTTTTCCTGGCATCCTTTCCCTGCCTGGACCTGTCCCCACTCTACTCCCGGCAGCTTTTCTAATTGAGGTGGAATCCTGTAGACATTAAAAATAGCCTTCCTTCCTTCCTTCCTTCCTCCCCTCAGCACCCTCAGTCTGCTCTTTTAGGAATTTCCCCCTTGAGCGTAGCTGCAGAGTGTGGTTGTCTTCAAACCCTCGCCACAGCTAGGCCAGCTTGCGGGGCTGTGGGGTTGGTCCACTGCGCTGTGAGCACAGGCTCCTCTTCGGTGCACTTGGCAGGTCTTTGTTTCCAGACAGTCTGGTCTCGCTGTAGTCAGGCTGCCCTGGAGCTCACTGTTCTGGCCTTGAACCTGTGGCAACCCTACCTCAGCCTCCTGAGTACTGAGAGTACAGATGTGAGCCACCATGCTTGGCTAGTCAGGGGCCAGTCTCTTTCTCTCTCCAGTTCTCTCGCATATCTTTTATTCATTTATTCATTTAGTTTGTTTGTGTACGCGCATGTGTTTGTCAGAGGACAAATGTGGGAACCGCTTCTAACCCTCATGTGGGCTCCAGGGACTGAGCTGCTTCTGCAGCCGGAGGGATGGGTCTCTTGAAGGATATATGTCCTTTTAGGTTTGCGGACCGTCCCCGTCCTTCCAGTGAAGGTAACTTTCCTGGTTTCCTTCATCTTCTGGTCTTCTGTACTGTCTGCTGTGTTTCTGGTCAGAGGACCAGAAGGACAGTCACTCACTCCTCCAAAGATGCTCACAAACATTTGACTCCTGGCCCTCGTTTTTACATCCCTTGTTGCTGGGGCCCTTCCAGCCTGGATGGTGCCCTCAGTAGGGTGCCCCAGAACCCTCGAGACTTGGGGAGGCCTTGAATCTGACTTACTCTAAGGTTTCTCAAAAGGACACAAGTGTTATTTCAGTTGGGACGGTCATTTATTTTTAACATTTATTTGCTGGGTGAGGTGCTGCATTCCTTTAATCCCAGTGGTCAGGGAGGCAGAGGCAGGCAGATCTCTGAGTTTGAGGCCAGCTTGGGCTGCACAGAGTCGAGGACAGCCAGGGCTAGAGAAACCCTGCCTCTAAAAAAACAAAAGAAAGAAACAAAAACCCCACAACATTTATTATTCATATGTGTGTGTATATACACAGTGTATATCATGGCATGCCTGCAGAGGCCAGAGTTTAGTTTGCAGGAATCAGGTCTTTCTACTACCATCTGGGTCTTGAGGGGGTCCAACGCAGATCATCAGGCTTGGCAGCAAGTGCCCTTTCCTCTGCTGAGCCATCTTGCCCACCCAGGGCACTTAGCTCATGTGCAGGACAGTGAACATCTTTCGGTCCCAGACACAAGTAGTTAGCAGCATGGCGGTGTGGCGTGTACCCCAGTATCAAACAGGACGGACTCGCTTCAGCTGTCAGACAGCCAACGAGCAGGAAAGGTACACCCAAGCAGTCCTTTGGACAGTTGAGTACTGAGGGTCCCTGACTTAAGATTTTCCAATTATGATGGCATGAGAACTGTATGGATTTCAAGAGAAGCCATACTTAAGATATTATTTTCATTATTATTATTACTATCATTATTATTTAAGCAGGATCTCAGTCTGTAGCCCTGGCTGGCCTAGAATTCTCTATGTAGGCTAGGATGGCTTTGAACTCACAAGGATTCTGCAGCCTCTGCCTCCTGAACACTGGGGTTAAAGGTGAGTGTCACCTTGCCAGGCTGTGCTTGAGATTTTGAAGTATCTCAGTGGTCAAGAAGCCCTTGGTTCATTTAATCCCTAGTACCACAAGGGGAAAAAAAAGTAGGTTTTTAATTTTGATCTTTTCCCAAGGTGGTGGCATTGGGCATTGACAGCAGGTTGCAGCTTCCCATCAATAAGCTGACACCAGAGGAATCCTCTGGCGCCCCTGTAGTGCCCTTCCTTCCTTTCCTCCCTCCCTCCCCACTTCCTTCTTTCCTTCCCTCCTCACTTCCTTCTTTCCTTCCTTCCCTCTCTCTCTCCTTCCCCCTCTCCCCCTCCCTTCTTCCTTCCTCTCCTCCTTCCTCCTCCCTCCTTTCAGGTTGAAAGGTCATGTCCATTGTGATTTGTAGTCGCAATGTAACCAGTCTCCATTTCCTGGGAGAATGTGTATTTTCATCAGCTGGGGGTTGCCAGGCCCCATTGACACCGTGATCACTTCATTTTCTCTTTACCTGGTCTTGAAGCTGCAGGTCATTTTATCCCCACTTCACTGATGGAGCGATTAAGGCTTACAGAGGTAAAGGTATTGAGGCTTACTGCAGCTAAGCAATACTAGCTCAGGCTGGAACTGGATCTTTCAAAGTGAGAGGTAGACTGAAGGGCCAAGCCTACAGACCTTCCCAACAGTGGCACCCAGAAAGACCTGGCAGGGTAGTGACTCCCCTCTGGCCTCAGTGCTGCAGGCTCAGGAGGGCTTGCTGGGAGCAGGGGAGCAGCCTGTGGTTTGGGGTGGTTGTCCTGAAGAGGGCCAGGGTATCAGCAGACTGCCGCAGTGCTCTGCAGGAGTCAGTGGGTGTGGGTCGAAGCTCCGTGTCAGGGCAGGTCAACGCATGGCCTCTTGGCCTTAGGAAGCGTCCCCACCCTGTCAGAACTGCAGCAGCCTTCTGCGGGCTGAGGCAGAGGGCAGGCTGGGCGGGTTTTTCCCAAGGACCAGGCTCGGCATGGGCTGTCTTTTGGCCATGGAACTAGAGAACACCCTGTTTCCAACACGGAGGCCAGCTGGACAGAACGGGTCCAGGGCAGCTGTGGCTTCCTCCTCTGGCTCTGCAGTGCTGGGTGGAGAGGATCACAGGCTGCTTGATAGATGAGGTCAGTAAGCACCAAGCCACACTTGAGGCTGGGAGTCAGCCCCCCCGCCCCCTCCCCCCGGCTGCAGGCAGAGTGAGCAGCGGGTGCTGACCTGGTGGCTCCCACACTCCTCCGGCTTTCCCTGTGTCCTCACCTGTCTTTAGAGCATGGGGGTAGACTTGGCGGTGCTGGAACTGAGCAGAGTGAGATCTCGTCTGGGCTGAAAGGAGATGAGTAGTGAAGACTGATGCAGAGACGCCCCAGCCCTCAAGCTGGTGCAGGCTGGTTTAGGCAGGAATGTCAGTGGGGCCAGGCCATCACCCCAAGGTTTGCTAGGGATTAGTGGAGGACGCCCCAGGGAGGGCGCTTTTTCTAGGGCTGGGGGTTAGAGGAAAGTGAGGGGCAGCGAGGTTAATTAAAAGAGAATTAAGGAATCCTAGGTGATGCCAGGCAGGTGAAAGGGGAGATGGGTTAAGTCATAGCCCCAGCGTTAACGTGCCATCTGATAGGTAAAAATTAGGTTGGGTTGCCACCCTATGTGTGCAGGCAAGACCATGAGGGGCTGAAGAACTCAGAGCCTCTCAGTCATCTCCTTTCTCCTACCTTCCCACCGCCCTCCAGCCTGAATCAGGGCCGGGAGGAGGAGGGCCTGCCATTTGACTTAATTTTGACCTTTGCCCATGGAAATTGAAGGGTAGAGTTGCCATCTCTGGGTTCTTGGCTCCCTTGAGCACCTCCCTGACCCAGCAATGAATGGCTCTCTTCAGAGCCAAGTATAACAGATCTTGAGAAACTCCATCAGTCCCATCTGTGCAGAACCGGCCTCTGAACCTGAGCCCCTCCTCAGATATCTGGGGTTGTCCCTCTTCTCATTAGGCCTCTTGAGAAGACTTCTGGATTCCAGGTGGGAAGACGGGCTTGGGGGGTTGTTCAGGGAATGGATGGTTCGCCCTGGAACCCCCAGTCAGCTTCCTGGCAGTGCCGGAAGCTCGTGGTTCTCTAGTCTCCAGACAGTGGATCTGTAGGAAGCCAGGCATCTCAGGCCAGTCCCCTTGTTTCTGCCGTCCTTGACTTCCCTGTCTGCCTAGAACTTGGAGTCCACTTTGCCTTTAGAATCCTTTCCCTTTTAGCCAGGGGATATCATCAGGCACAGAAAACTAGTACCCAGGCCACTTTGGACCCAGTGTCAGGGCAGTCAGCATTCACCTGACCCCTAGCTCTTGCCCCACAGCTGCTGGAGTATCTGGGGAAGGGCAAGAGCATCGTGGACGTGGGGCTGGCCCAGGCTCGGCACCCACTCAGCACCCGGAGCCACTACTTCGAGGTAGAGATCGTGGACCCTGGAGAGAAGTGCTACATCGCCTTGGGGCTGGCCCGGAAGGTGGGCACAAGTGCTGTGTGTCTGTCCGTGGGATTGCTCAGCTGGGAGCTCGGGGGAACACGTGAGCAGGGGTCCATAGAGGAGAGCTGTGAGCTGAGGCAGAGCGCGGTTCTGAGCGTCTCTTAGTGGGCGGCCTCTGAGGCCGTAGCCAGAATGTGCCACCCTGTCCCGAAGCAGCCCCTCCCTGCCCTTGCTCCCCACGCCCCGCCCGGTTCCTGGCTGTGGGCTGCCATCTGTCTGCATCGTCCCAGCAGATGCCGCTGACTTCTGTCCTCTCGTGCATGGGGTCACAGCTTTGCTTTGTCTTCTGGTGTAGGATTACCCCAAGAACAGACATCCTGGCTGGAGCAGAGGCTCTGTGGCATACCACGCAGGTGAGTGGAAGCTGCTGGATAGAAAGGCCACGCCTGCTCGCTCACATGTGCTCTCTCTCTCCTTCTCTCAGGCTGCTCAGGCTTTCTTTTCATATTGTTTTTCCTCTCAGGCACAGGACAAGGGCAGGAGAACTGGGCCCAGAATGGACATTCCAGGCCTCTGACCCGGCTCCCCATGCCCTTCCTGACCACATCCCTTGTTTTCTTTCCTTGCTGATTTGCTGTAGAGCTTTCTTGAGCACTAAGCCTCGGTGCCTGGAAGCCCTCCCTCCTTTCTGTGCTTGCTCATCCACCCGAGGCACCCTCTCCTTTCTTCTGAGCAGTTCTTCAATCAAACAGACATTGTGTTCTCTGTTAAAGCCTGGTGTCCCTCCTGCATCTCTCTCACCTATGTCTCATCTCTTCAAGTGTGTCCCTCCCTCTCTCCCTCCAACAGATGATGGGAAGATCTTCCACGGCAGCGGTGTTGGGGACCCCTTTGGACCACGCTGTTACAAAGGGGACATTATGGGCTGTGGAATCATGTTCCCTCGGGACTACATTCTGGACAGTGAGGGTGAGTGAGGTTGGGTAGCCAGATTGCTCAGGGCAGTGGACAGAACCACAGGAGCTCACGTTTCCTGTCTCCCAGGGGACAGTGATGACAGCTGTGACACAGTGATCTTGTCCCCAACTGCCCGGGCTGTCCGGAACGTCCGAAATGTCATGTACCTGCACCAGGAAGGCGAAGAGGATGAGGACGAAGAAGAGGAGGAGGAAGATGGGGAAGAGATAGAACAGGAGCATGAGGGCAAGAAGGTTGTGGTAAGTAGGGAGGTTTGGGCTCATTCTGGGGCCCTGGGCCAGACTACCTTGGCAACAGGACCAACAGGTCAGGTTGGGTGGGGGTGGGGCGGGGCGGGGCGAAGGTCTGGAGCTGCCCCAGGCTCACAGCTTAGAGTCCATAGCTCTGGCCTATTTTCCAGCCTCCGCACGCCCTCTTGTGGTTGCTTCCCACCTTACCCCACTGACTCCTAAAGCCCACGCTGGAAGCTGTGGGTGTTGGGCTCCATGCCTGAGTCACCCCAGTGTCCCCAGGGAAGGGGCCAGAGCCCACCCTCTCCTCTCCACCAAAACCAGGTTTTCTTCACCCGGAACGGCAAGATCATCGGGAAGAAGGACGCCGTCGTCCCTTCTGGAGGCTTCTTTCCCACCATTGGGATGCTCAGCTGCGGGGAGAAGGTGAAAGTGGACCTGCACCCCTTGAGTGGCTAGAGGCGGCCCTGTCCACCGCCCTTCAGCAGCCTCCTCCGCTCACCCCAGGATTGGCTCGCCAGCGGGCCTTGGGGGCATCACCATGCTCCTGCTGGCTCAGGCCCGGTCAGGCTGCACCTCTCTGACCCTAGGCCTGGGCCTTTGGTGATAGGAACCGGCCCAGGAGCAGGGTTGACATGTGTGGGCGGGTCCCTTGCTCTGTTAGCAGGTACCTGGATCTCCTGTTACCTCGCTGGGCCCTGCGAGCCGGGAGGTGGGCGCCTACCGGCGTACTTGGGGTAGAGTGGAGGCAGCCTACCAACCACAGAGTTCCCCTCAACTCCCTGTTCACCCCCGTCCTCATAGAGCCCGCTGCTGCTGTCTCCCCTGGCTGGGCTAGGGGCCTGTCATGGCCATCTCCCCTCCCAGTGGCTGCTGTCCTACATCATATCTGGGTCTCCACTCTCTCCTGAGATGTCCCACCCCCGCCCACACCACAGAAAGCCCGAGCCTGGCTCCCTGCCTGCACACACTCAGGTTGCTGAGTGTGTGTGTGAGTGATGGGCTGTGACATGGGACTGCAGCCTCGCTCCCCTCTCCTTGTCTGCACTCCTCCTCCAGGCACTCGGGCACGTGTTGTGTTGTGGCTGTTGGCTCCTCGAGTCCCTTTACCTGCACTCCCGACCCTGTGCCCCAGCTTGCTGCTTCTGCCACTTGACTGTTTTGCTTCAGTGTTTGGTTCTAGTGTCTGCGTAGAGCCCTCCCCCCAACCAGCCCTCCCTGTCTTCTCACCGTGAACAGGGACAGAGGAGGAGGCAGGAGCTTGTGTCTTGCACAGTGGGTAGGGCTGGGGGGGGTGGGCTGTTGTGCTGCTGGGGTTCCCTTGCCCCCACCTTTTGGGCCCTGCACTATGATGTAGGAAATGTATGTACAGATGAGAGATGTTTATACAACCAATAAAGGCGGAGTTTCCGTATTTATCAGGACAGACGGAAAGGGACTCCTTCGCAGTGCAGGGGGCCGGGCAGGCTGATAGCTGGGGCCACAGTTGAGCCCTCAAGGGCACCTCGGGCACTTCTTCACCTACGAAGAAGTGATCAACTCAAAAGTTTATAGAAATTCTTTATTACACAAAAATAGACTCTCTTTTCCCTCTGTGTACATGACCCCACTTTGGTCTCTGTTTCGAGGGAGACAGGAAGCTCCCAAGCCTCTTCCTTCTCCCTCCATGATGGGAGCTGCAGCTGGCAGGGTCGTTCCCCTCCCGGGCTCCACGCCGGATGCCTCCTCACACCTGTCTCTGCCATCTGCTCACATGCCAGGTCATCTCACGGGCCCACTCCCTCAGCTTAGCAGGCAAGGGCAGGAAAGAGCAGTGGCCAGGCTGGGCCCACTCCCTCTTAGGGTGGGCGCCAGGGCCAGGGCAGGGCTGTGGGTGCTGGGAGGGTGTGGTGTTGATGTGGATGTGGGGCTGGTGGCATTGCTTCATTTTCTGTGGCCCAGCAGGACTTTGGTGATGAAGGTGACGATGGCGCTCGCTGGCTGGTCTGGGTCAAGCTCCGCAAAGAGGTGGCACACATTTTCCCAGGGACTCCCCGGCTTCTTGGCCACGAAACCGAAGATCCTACAGGGACAGAGCCAGGGCTGGGCCTCAGCATCCCTCTCACTGGGGGACGCTGCAGGCCCTGAGGGGCAGCTCGTGCCAGGCCAGGTTGCACTTGGCAGGGAGACTTACTTGGAGGTGGTTCCATCAGGGTTGGTCCATCTGAAAAGAGAGGGCCATATGGGAGGAGTGCAGCCCAGGGCCGGTTCCGGAGCCCGAGGGGCTGGGCCCTGAGGAAGCTCACCTGCGGTCCTGGGGGTCTGTGCTGGAGAAGGTGATGCTGCCCACTGGGTAATGGCGTCGGAAGAAGAGCCTGTGAGGGGCGGGCGGGTGAGGGAAGTCACTCCTGGAGAGCGGGGTGGGGGCAGGGCTAGCCCCTCCAGCAAGAGAGCGAGTTTGCACCGCTAGGCAGCTGGGGTACAGTTCTAGCCTCAGGAGCAAGCTGGCCAGCAAGACTCGCTGTCAGTGAGCTCAGGGTTTGGCTGAGACCCTGCCTCAATAGGTGCAGCGACCAGGAAGACTTAATTATCACACTGTCGCACCTAAGCGCAAACACGCATACGCACGTGCCACACCCGCACACGTGAAGAGAAGGAAAAACAACAAAACTACAGCCCCGGCCCCCAAGGCCCTTCCCTGAGACTCTGCAGAGCTGGGTCTATGCCAGGCTTACTTTCTCTGGTTGTCGGTCAGTGTGATGCCTTGGGCTGAGACCTTGAAGTGGACAATGGCTGGAACTGGGTTGGGGCTGCAGCTCAGAGCTGCAGAGCTGGCCCTGGCCACAGCCTGAGGGCCAGTCAGCGACTCTGTCTCCACGGAGGTCAGGTAGAGCACACTGCAGGCTAAAGAGACAGGCTGGTGAGCCAGCGCGGCTTTGCCAGGACCCAGCTCTGCCACCCACCAGCCTCTTCGCATCCCACCAACTGGAATCCTGTACTAACGAATTAGAAAGCAACTCCCGGACTCCAGGGCAGCCAGCAAGGGTGGGAGGAGGCCAAGGACACACATTTTAAGTCCTTGCCTCTGCTGCAGCTGATTCCCACCTAGTACACCTGAGGGCTCAGCCCTCGAGCCCTTCCCCACCTCCCAGAGCTAAGGGGCACCCCTGCCTCGAGGGTTAAGTGCCTCTGCCCGCCTTTCAGTGTGTCCCCGTGTCTGGTGCCCACAGTGTGCTTTTGCCCAGCAGGGAGGGAGGCGAGGCACCCTACCTGCTCCCTGGCGCAGGAGATCTGCTGCTGTGCTCATGTTGGTGGGCGCTGGGGCCTCCGGGGTTTCTTCCAGGGGGTCTGGGGAGAGGAGGGCCACCAAGGAAGGTCAAGAGGGAGAAGCTTCCTTGTACCACAGGACCCCTGGCTGCCCTAAGGGAAGGGGGATGCAGGACCTGTGCTGGCTGTAGGGGTGAGGAGAGCTGGGATCATTCACCTTTACTTGGAATCCGCAGGCAGCAGGGCAGGGAGATGGGGGAGATGGAGTGCTGAGAGACCAGGGCAGACAGGCTGCCTGTAAGGGGAGAACCATGCTGAGGAGCCCAGAGAGCCAAGCTTTCTCTTTGCCCTCTTGAGGCTTCTCCCTCAAGAGCGCCACCCATCCCTCAGACTCCCGCTTCTCACCAAAATAGGGCTCTGTGGGACAACCCTTGATCTTCACGCCTTTGGGCCCAGTCTCGATGAGGAAATGTCGGACCAGCTGTTCTGAGGGGTCCCCTGAGGAGGGAGTGGTGGTGAAAGTGAAGTTGTATGGGATTCTCCCCGTGGGGCTGTCCTGAGCAGCAGGGGGCTTTCCTTGCCCCTTTCCTCCAGGGAGAGGTCCTGTGCCCTCCACCATCCTGGCCCTGCAACTTCTCCCCTCCCTACAGCTGCTCCCTCAGCTTGAGCTTTTCGTACCTTTCCAAGGCTGGGCGCTGGGTGGGGGCGTAGCCACCTTGAGGGCTAGACCGTAGGCTCCTTGGAATGAGTGGCTGTCTCTGATCAGGAAGGCCCCGGGCTCCTTGTCTTTCAGCAGGGCTATGGCTGCAGGGCACACGGTGAGAGATGGCTGGCAGCCCCACACGGCCCGGTTGTAGGCTCCCAACTCTCAGTCAGACAGCTATGGGGATGCCAGGAGTCTGGGGCCTCGGGTCACAGGACTTTGGACAATACTTAGTTTGAGGCCAAAGCTTAGAATTGCTCTGGTGAGCAACCCAGCCAAGAGTGGAACTGGAGTGAACCAAAGGCCCACCAGGATGAGAGACTTAGAGCTGAGGCAGGCCTGGGGGTGGGGGAGGACAGGGACGGCACACTACCTTTTCTGGCCTCTCACCTTGGTCACGGGAAAGGTGTGGCTTGTACCAGAACTTGGATGTGTCCTGGACAAACTTGACGTTGCTTTGGTTCTCTTGCAAAGGGTGCTCTAGGAGAGGCAGGAACGGAGTTCAGACCCCAGCTCCCCATGGCCCCTCTCTGGGAGATGAAACTCTTTGAAGGACAGCTGATCTCTCTGGACCCTCATACCTGGGGGCTGGGTGACATCGGGGAGAGGAGGTGCAAAGGTGACATGGTTGGTGCTTCTGGCTGGTGGTGATGGCTGTTGCCCAGATCCTGGCCCGTGTCGCTTTTCAGGAAGTGGCGGCTGAGTGGGACCATTGGCATCATAGGAGGCAGCCAGGGGGAAGGCGGGGGTGGGTGAGCTCTGGGGTGGTTCTGGGCTGGCCACAAGCCAGGGCATCTGGGTAGGCACGGGAGTAAGAGGGGAGCCATCTGGGCTGTCTGGGGGGGGCCGAGGGCCCTGCCATGGGGCATGGCGGAGTCCAGGCAGGGTGGATGGCACAGGGCCCCAAGGACTGGCACTGTTGGGTTGGCCCGGTGGGCTCCTTTCCTGCGGCCAGCCATTAGGTGAGCTGGGTGGGGAGGTCTGGGAGAAGGGACTAGGGTCCAGCGGCTCAGGCCTCTTGGTAGCCAGCAGTTCAGGAGCCTTTTCAGTGCCTCCCTGGACAACAGGGGGCAAGGCCTCGCCAGGACTCAGTCTCTGGGCAGATGCCAAGGAAGGAGACCTGGTATCATGCCGCCGGGTGCTGCAGGGGCAAAAGGTAGCTGGTCAGACAGCCCCTGCCTTGGGCTGCTGACCCCAGAACCTTCCCGAGCAGCCTCTGCCTTCTGCATACCTCTCCTTGCCCTGCACCGGGCTGCTGGTGTGCAGAGGTGTGGAGGGGCCAGACAGCTCTGAAGGGGCCCTGCACGGGACATCTCGGGGCGACCGAGGCAGCGTGCTGTGTCCGCTGGAGCCGTCCCTCCAGGATGGCTCAGGAGACTCTGAGATGGGAGGGAGAAGCTCTGTGAACAGCAGCCCGCTTTCCTGACTGGCTCGGCTCCTCCCATGGCGTCCCCAGCAGCACTTAGAATGTCTCTACCCTGGCAGTCTCCCTCCAGCGTCCTCACCTGTAGATGCCGAGGGTCCTGCGGAGGCCAGGTGCCCAGGCAGGGGGTACTCGTGTCTTCCATCCTCCACAGGAACCTCATAACCCAGCTTCCTAGGTTGCAGGTAGGGCGGGCTTCCCGGGGACACCGAGCCAGCCCGCGGTGAGTGGGCGCCAGGGCTGGAGTACCCTCTGCCGTCACTCGGGGGTCCACAGCTGTGAGGTGCCCGGCCGTACGCTGGGCAGTAGCTGGGACCTGCACCTCCACAGCCATAGCTGACCAGGGCTGGGTACCCTGGGAGCCCGTACCTGCCCTCGGGGCACACGGCACAGGCGCAGCTCTCGTGCCCGTCCTCGCCCACCTTGGGCGGCTTCAGGCAGCTGTAGTCGGGCACCGGGGCGTGGCGGTGCCCACAGGCCGGCACCAGCAGAGGCAGCGGGTGTGCAGGCCTCACGGGGTGGTGCACGAGGGGCTTGCCCGCCTCGCCGGCCCAGCCCTCTCCAGCCTCCCTCTCCAGCCGCAGTCCGTACAGGGCTGCCGTGGGCAGTGCCAGCTTCTCCTCACAGGCCGGGCACGAGCACACAGCGGGCATGCCCGGCTCCTCCAGGATCACCACCTCGCGGTAGGCCGCCGGGCGGTAGCCGAAGTCCCCGCCCGGCTTCCCCAGCTCGGCCGCGTAGGGGTAGGGCCCCTCGGACAGCGACCTGCAGAGGCGCCTCTTCTCCGCGGCGGCTTCCACGTAGCCCTGCGCCTCGTAGCCGTGGGGCACGCGCCGCCTCTCCAGGGTGCCCTCGGGCCGGCAGTAGCCCCCGTTGGCGACCCCGCAGGGCTCCCGGTAGCCCTGGCGGCAGGAGCAGTGGCGGCCCAGGCCCGGCCGGTGGCCCGGGTACAGCCCGAGGTGCAGGCCCGCGCCCGCCGCGGGCTCCTCGTCGTCCAGGATGGCCGTCTCCCGCCCAGCTCCGCGGGCCCCGCCGGCCGCGCCGCAGCCGCCCAGCAGGCGCTCCAGCTCCTGCCGCTCGGCCGCCGTGGGCGGAGGCCGGCCGGGGGACTCCGCCGTGGGCTCCGCGGTGAGCGTGGACGAATGGCCCGAGTCGCTGCTGACCGAGAGCATCGGCGGCGCGGGAGGCTCCGGGGAGGGCGCGGGAGGGGTCTGCCGGGGGACCCGCTGCACCTGCGCGTAAGGACTGCCGTCCAGGGGGCCCCTGGTGTGCGCCAAGGAGCCTGGGCGGAGAGGGGGGTGGGGAGGGGGTGGGGAGGGGGCGTGAGCCGGCTCGCGTGCCCCGGCGAGCCCCGCCCCACTGTCAGTCCCCCCCCCCCCCCCCGCCCCCCCCCCCCCCCCGCCGTCCCCCCCCCCCGCACCGTCCACGCCGTCCTCCGGGTGCTGGTTGAAGTTCTCGTAGGAATCCCAGCGCACAGCGGGCTCGGCCGTGTTGTAATCCACCGACACGGAGGGGTCGTTGCGCGGGGTGCTGCCTGTGGGTGTTGCCGCCGGGGTGGTGAGGGGCAGGGGACCCCCGACACACACCTCAGCACTCGGCCCCTTCTGCTCCCTCTCTCACCTTTGCCCTTCTCGGGGCTGGAGGAGAAGACAAACTCCACGGAGGCTTGGAAGGGGACCCGCTCATCTGAGGAGGAGGCCGGTGAGGCGGTGAGGTCCCTGGCCCCGCGGGCGCCCCCTGCCCGCCCCCCCTGCCGCTCGCTGCCTGCTGCCTGACTCACCAGCCCAGGCTTCGTCCAGCTGGTCCTTGGGGAAGGTCAGCCGTGGTCCATGGATGGTGCATGTGTGGAACTGAACTCGGAACACGCGGGTCCGGTCTGTCCCCTGGCTGCCTCTGTGATAGCAGGTTACCTGAGGGAGGGGAGGCAGGGTCAGGCCTTCGCATGCCCTTTGCCCCCTGCGCTTTGGCCCAACCTTGGTGTCAACTGTCCTTCTAGGACAGAGGGCGTCGTTTCCCTGGTGGCCTCCAATGCTGCTTGGGCGACGACTTGGCAGCTGAGTATATGGCTAGAAGCCCCCCCCACCGTGATCCCCACCTCAGGAATCCCCCCTCCGCGACCCCTCACCATCACATCCCCTTTGAGGAGCAGGGCTGGCTCCAGGCTGATGCTGAGCTGCTGGGGTCCGGGGCCTGCAATACGACTGTGGGCAGAGGGAAGGCAGACAGTCAGAGGCGACCAGGGCGGGTCCTCGGGGAGCTAAGCACGGCCAGGGGAGTCAGGGCCCAGCATGGCACTCACTAGACTCCAGAGGTGTAGACCAGCTGCATAGACTGGTAGATTTTGAGGAAGGGCTGGAATCCTGCAGAGGTGGAGAAGTACGTGAGCGCTGTGGGCTGAGTGGGCTGGGAGGCAGCCGCCCTGTGGGCCGCATCTCAGGACTCACCCGTGTTGGGCTCAAAGGCGGGCAGCACGGGCACAGAGACATAGTGCAGGAAGAGAGGGCTGCTGTTCATTCTGATGGAGCCGGACAGCAGCCCGCTGAAATAGCTGACGTAGCTGGGGGAGGAGGCCAGGGCTGCGTCAGCTCCCTTCTCTAGAGGCGCCTCCCCACTCCGCAGTGCGGACCCCCACCCCACCCCGGGATGAGAATGCTCCTCCACCTCTTCACAGACCTCAGACCCCATCAGCGGCTGGAATGACCTAGCTGGTTTCTGCATGGCTTCTTGCCTCCCACTCCACTAGCATATGATTGCCAGGAGAGCCTGAACTTGTTTGCTCTGACTGCCCAGAGCTTGGCATGGTGCCTGGCTCCCCCGAGCTGCTCACCGGCGCTGGGAGGGCTGCAGTTCCGTGGCCACCTTGTCCTCACAGAATTTTCTCATGGTGAGAGTCGCCAGCGCCTGGTCTGCCCTGAGGAGAGCAGGTCAGGTTGAGGGGGAGGCTTAGGAACCAGTACTGCTCTGGCCCCTCCATGCCTAAGCCCCAGGGAAGGAGGAGCCAAGGGATCCCCTTGGGGTAGAGGGAGCTGGTGGGGAGAGCTGGCCGCTCTGTGGCGTCAGTGTCCCAGCTGTTGGGCCTCAGCCAACTGTCCCCTGAACGTGACCTTCCTTGCTAGTAAAAGGGGTCAGTTCTAGACAACCTGATGGGTTGAGCTGTGTCCCTCCCGGAGAAATGTACCTCAGGTGTGACCTTATTTAGAAACAGGGTCTTTGCAGATGTGATTAGATAGCTTAAGATCATGCAGGAGCAAGGTGGGCCCTCAGTTAGGGGGACAGGTCCTTAGAAGAGAAGAAACAGAAAGAGACGCACAAAGAGAGCGCCACGTGATGACATGACGGAGGCGGCACAGGCTGGAGCGAAGCCACTGCAAGCCAAGAGCTGCCAGGAATTGCCAGCCACCACCAGAAGCTGGAAAGAGGCAAGGAGGGAGTCTGCCTAGGGTCCCGAAGAGAGAGAGGCCCACTGACACCCTGACTTCGGGCTTTAACGTCTTAGAACTGTGAGCCAGGAGCTACACCACTTTAAGCCAGCTTATGGCACTCTGCCGACAGTCCTAAGGCTAGCCCAGCCAGCGGCTGATGAGTGCTGGCGCTCGTGTGGAGGCAGGTGGTAGCACGCAGGTTTGCAGTGCAGGCCTCTCTGACTAAAGAGGGAAGCTCGGACAGGGCCAGGCCAGGAGGGGCCCCGGGCAACTCACCCCGCCGAGATCTTGCTGTAGTGCATGTAGGCAGACACGATGACCCCAAGCTTGCCCTTGCTCCCCTAAGAGACAGAGAGACGGGGTTGGGGAACCCGTGGCCTCTAGGTGGAGGTGGCTCCAGCTCTGTGACCCCCAAGATCCCAGCCCACCTTGCAGTACAGCACGGCCACATGCTGGGGGTCAGCGCTGAGCCACGTCTCCATGGCTTTGCAGATGGAGCACAGCTTGTCCAGAGGCGGGGCGTGCAGCTCCGGCCAGCCAAAGTCCTGCACCTGGGGAAGGACGGGCCGCCCTGTGTGCGTGAGGCGGGGACACATGGGCACAATCCAGGGACCTGGGGTGAGGTGGAGCTTGCAGCAGTCCACAACAGCTTGGACCCTTTCTTCAGCCATACAGCAGGCTGGTAGCGCCCGCACCGCGTTTTTAGGGATCCTAAGTGGTCTGACTGAAAATGGACATCAACTACTACTAACAGGGAGGCAGTCTTCTCTCGGGGTTGGCTCGGCCTAAAGGCCAGGCAGGCCCTTTCGCTCCTACCTTGGGGTTCAGGCGGGTAAGGTCCTGTCGTTTCTCTGACAGGTTGAAGAGCTGAAATAAAGGGAAGAGTTAGAGGAGGGTGACTTCAGACACAGGCGCTGGAGGTGGATTCTCCAGGAGAATCTTGTTCGAAAACAGGCAGATTCTCTGGGGCGGAGTCCCCCTGCAAGCTGCGCGCCGGCCCCGCCCGCAGCCCCGCCCCCACCCTCACGCCCCGCCCCCGCAGCCCCGCCTCTGGGATCGGTGGCCAACAGCAGCCCCGCCCCATTCGGAGCTCGCAGCTCTCTCATTGGCTGGATCTGGCCGAGCCCTCTCCTCACCAAGTATTTGTCCCGGTGTTTGGACTGCAGCACGTGGGCCAGCTCACGCAGGTGGCCCCGGTGTCGCTGCTCGTCTGGCCGTGCAGGAAAAGCTGCGGCCAGGATCCGCTCGGTCACGTAGGTGAGGTCCAAGTCCCAGCGACGCTCCATGAGCGGATCCAGGCTGAAGCTCCTGGGAGAGGCCGCAAGGCTGAGAGGGCACGGAGGCTGGGCGGCGCCTGGGGAGGGGCTAGTATGGCCAGGGTCCTGGGGAGCACTGAGAGGCCTGCTGGGTCCTAAGGGCGGGTGGTCCGGGTGGGGGCTCTGTCCTGGGGTGTTCTACTGGGGGTCCGCTGGAGAGTGCCCACGTGCGCTCGCCGGGCGCCCTCACTCACCTGGGGAGAGTGCTGCGCTGCTTTGCGTGGTTCAGAGACTTTGTGGACCCCTGGTGGATGAGAACAGTACGGAGACAACTCTTTGGCTGCATCTCTTCCAGGCTTCCCAACAAACCGTGGTCTCCAGGAAGGCAGGCTCCTACTCCTGAAGCTCCCCTCCCCTCGCCCCTCCCCGCCCAGGCCCCTGGAATCCCTTACCAGGTGTTCTATGCGCCGGACTGGGGCGGTGTTTCTCCGCTAGAGGGAGGAGGTGGGGCAGGAAATGGGCGCGGTTAGGGCAGGGCAAGGACCAGTACGGCCCCCCCAGGGGTTGGGGGAACACGTGAGTGTCCACTCCCTGGGGACAGGACTCTAACCCTCAACAGGCCCTAGAAGACAGTGACCGCGAGGGGCTCCCGCAGTCGTGTGTTGACGATGACCGAGCACTGCCGCAGCACCCAGTTCTAGGCCACCTCCTCGGTCACCCACTCTGAGACTACCGGACCCTGTGGACACTAGTCAGGTTCCTTGCCTTCCCCGCCCCATCCGAGGACACACTCACCAGCTCCGCGGGGGGCAGGGCCTGACAGGAGGCCGTTACCTGGAAGGAGACAGCTGGTGAAGTGGGGTGCCCGGCCTCAGCAGGCAGGCGAGGGGCTGTCAGCTGATGAGCAGGCTCTCGCCGAGGTCCCTCTATTTAAGGGAGCCTTGCTCCTGGCCTCTCAGTCCCCCACCCCCAGGCCCCCCGCTTGTTGCTCTTGGCTCTCAGCCCCCTGCCCACACAGACCCCCATTCATCCAGCTGCAAGACAGGAGTTATATATAGACCCAGGCAGGCAGGCAATGGCCAGGGGTGGACACTAGCCTCTTTCACCGTTGAGACCCCACCCATGGGCACAGAGCTTCCTTGAGGCCCTGGGGCTACCCCCCGCACTGAAGGAGGAGGACCGGGATGGTTCCTCAGAGATGGGGCTGCCTCAGGTTCTTAGCGGACGGTGGGTACCACCTGAAGAGGCTCAGCCTTATCACCCAGGATAAGACCAGCTCGGGCATCCTGAGGACCCTTCTCCAGAGGGAAGGCACGGCCCATCCGGGCGCCTGGGCTCTGAGATCCTGCTCTCCTCTATCCACCCCGCCCTTCCTCCTCCCCCCCATCCTCTCACCAGCTGCAGCCTGGGCACAGCACCAAGACAAACGCTGTCTCACTTGTCCACCCTCCTGGGCCAACCCTCCAGGGGTGGAGTAGGTGGCTTTTAAAGGGCCCTACACCGCCCCCTGCCACCCAGGGGGGGTCTCCAGGACAGGCAGGAGACTAGTGGAAGACCCGTGCCCTGTGGCTGAAGAGGCCTGTTTGGGCAGGGAGAGGACACCCACCCCCGTTAGACAAGACCAGATACCCACCTTTGCCTCACATTTTCTGTGTGTGGCCACCTTGCAGACTAGAGAGAGAAAGGGAGGGGGATGGGGTCAGCAGAGGCGTATGGGAGCAGTGGAGGTGGCTGTCCTCCACTTGCCCAGGCCCTGAGAGCCAGCCCTGGGACTCTAAGCCTATGTTGCTGGCATTCGGGAGGGAGGAGGGTTTGGTATCAGCAGGTCTGCTCTGGAGTCAGGGAAGAGGGACAGAGGTTATGGTATAGGATGAATGGGGGGGGGAGGGGGAGAAGCAGGGGGAGAGGAGGAGGAAGAGGAGGATGAGGCGAAGGAAAGCCCTCAGTCACAGGTGAGGATGGGAACGTGGTATAGTCACAAATCTGGGTTGTGGCAAAGTGGGTGTCATGGGGGGGGCGAGGGCTCTTGTTTCCGCTCTGTCAACCGGCCTGCCCCGGAGCCACGCAGCCCCCAAGTGCTGAGCGGAGGGCTCAGACACGGGAAGAGCACCTCACCTCGGCATGAGACGCCAGTCCCATCGATGGCCACCTTACACACCGCACACACTGGAGCTTTCTTCCGGAAGACCTTCTCCCGGAAGCTGTGCGGTTCTGCTTTCCTAGGCTGCGGGTGGGATGGCAGACAGACGGGGGTGTGAGTTCCTAGTGGGCCCATCTCCAAGGCTGGGCAGGGACCTGGCCTCAGCGCTTCGCTGCTTCCCTCTCTTCCAGCCAAGTCTCTGCACTCTAAGGCACACTTGGCCACAGCTGTTCCAGGGTACTCATGGGCCAGTCCTCCACAGGGCTTGGAATGTGACCCCTTGCGTCACCTTGGCTGGGTCAGCTCCTCCCTAAGGGATCACGCAGGCCCCTCACGTGGCCCTGCTATGTGATGTCCTTGTCACTGCCACTTCAAATTCGAGGGCAGAGCGGGGGCCTGACTTTTCCCCCATCTTGCCCTCCCCTGACGAAGGCCCAGTCACACAGGCACACCGTCATATAACTGGGACTGATGGCAGCCAGTCCTGAGCTCCAGGCGGCTGACCTGCCAGCCTCCCCACTGTCAGAACAACATGTTTACTCTTGCTGCGTTGAGGCGGCAGGCAGCAGCTGTATGCGGAGGAAGGGGTGGCCGTGTTGGGAGGCAGAAGGTCAGTGGGGACAGAGGTGCCCTGGATCTGCCCAGGGTAGTGTTAACACCTTGGAAAGGTAGAGGGAGGAAAGGGAAGGGGGGGACAGCGAGGGAGTAGGTTTGGTCCCCAAACTGTTCTACAACTTCTCTGTGCTGGAGGTGAGACCCCGCCAGGACTTGCTGATAACATCACGTGCAGGTGATGTCAGTGTAGGTCCTGCCTCGGGTCCTGGCCTCCTCCCTCCCTTTTCCCCCCAAGCTTCCCCGGGAAGTCAGGGTTTGAGCTCTTACTCAGGGCTTATTCAGGCTCAAGTCAGAAAAGGCTCAGAGCAGTGAAACAGATGGTAGGAAAGCCCTGCCATCCCCGCCACCTCAGGGCCCAAAGGGATGAGGGAATGCTGAGAGGGGGAACAGCAGGAGAGGATCCTCCTGCTCCCAGCCGCCGCCCTGCCCCACCTTCGCCCAGCTGGTGGGCAGTCCTACCCTGCTGGTGGCCTGGCTGCTGTCCCTCCACCCCAGGTTTCTGAGCAACCTTTCCATAAGGCCGCTGGACTTCATGGTGTCTGGCTGGGCTCTTGGCTGCAGGGCCTGAACAATGCGGGGGCCTGGCCTGGGGCTTCCTGGAAGCAGCCTGGCTGAGGCAGCGCTTCCCTTGGGTGGAGGGGAGGCTGTCTGGCTGGTGTGTGGAGGGGCCTGGCCCTGGAAGTGCAGGGAAGTGCAGGCGGGAAGGGGGCAGGTCGCTGCTCCAGGAAGTGGGGTGGGGGAGGATGTGGGGGAGGCCAGGAGATCAGATTCCCAGGATCTACCCTGCTGGGAGTGTCAGCCTAAGTTCTTTGGCTCTCCCCATCTCCCCCGAGCTGCCTCCCACCCGGGTGCAGGGCTCTGTGGTCCTGAGATCCAGCCCTGGAACCAGCCAGTGGCGCAGGGTGGGAATTCGGGTCTCAGGGCAGGGCTAAAGGGCCGGTGGAGAACATTCTGTCCCAGCCAGTCCCTAGCCTGAACTCTTACGCTCCCTTGGGACTTCCTGTGGGAAGGGAGTGGGACTGGGAACCGGTGCCCCTGGCCGCACAGGACTCAAGATCTTGCGGGTGAAAGAAAGGAGGGATGAGGGCTGTCTTGTCGGATGGGAAAAGGGGCTTGCAGTGCCCCCTCAAGGCCAAGTTCCAGCCAGGAGGCCTAACTGTCCACAGGACGGGTCCATTTTGCTCTAACCCAAAGCACCTGGCAGTTCCTCCTGACGACCCCAGCTTCTCTCCAGGTACAACCCACAGTTCCTGGCCCAGTCCTGCACCCGAGACTGCTGGGGATCCCACCCTCCCACCTCCACAGGACGCTACCTTCATGGCTCTTCTGGGCCTGGCTCTCCTTCCTCTGTGGCTGTCACTGGGCCTGAGGACCGGACAGAGGCCCCCTCCCAACACACACTCCACCCCCTCTAGGGCCTCCTTCGTCCCTCCTGGGAATAGGGCCAACTTCCTGTCCCAGGAGTCAAGGGAAGGAGGTGGATGGGGCCTTGGAGAGGATGGAACAACCTTCCTAAACAAGGGTCAACGGCCTGGGGGTTCTCAGCCCAAGCCCTGGACAGTAGCCTTTGGAATGCTATAGCTGTCACTTGAAAGAATGTACCGGCGTGTCATCCTCATTTGCATGGTATTTACTGAATGTCCAGTGCCACTCCCCCAGCTCTGGCTTCTCTCCCGGGGTCCCTCAGGGCCTCCCTCCTCTGCCTTATGTCCATCTAGACGAAGGGCTGGTCTAGTCCTCTCTGTGACGCTTCAGAACTGTGGCCAGACTGAGAGGCCCAAGGCCGCTGTCTGCATGCTCCAGTTCTCCAGGAAGCCTGTGGCCCGTGTACCCTGGCTTGAAGGTGGCACCTGAATGGCAAGGCGTGGGCCGGCCCTGTAACTTGAGAGGGTTGCCTCTTCAATCCCTAGAGTCCTGGCTGTGTCCCAGGACATTCCAGGCCGATGGCCAGGTGGGCAACTGGGCCTAGCCTGCTTCAGCACCCAGCCCTGCTGGCAGAGATGGGTCAGGGCAGTGCCTGGGTGACTGTGGCTTCCCTAACCCAGCTTTCCCTCTGCTCCTAAGGGATATAGTCTCACATCTGCTGTCTCTGCTGGGACTGGAAGCCGGGTCCCCTCTGGGACAGGTCCCCAAACATCCTCTGGCCTCACTGAACTGATCGGCCCACCCAGACCTAGAGAAGTGAGAGTGATTCAGTGACGGCGAGGGCTGGAGGCTCTGAGTGCCCTCCATGGGAGTGGTGGACTTCTGAAAGGACAGGGGCAGCGTGCGCTGGGGAGTAGTTGAGGCGATCTCGCTGGATCCCATGGATCCTCGCCTCCCACCTCCTGCCTGGAATATTCCAGAGCCTTTTTGCTTCTCCCCAGACGGGCCCCTTCTCACTCCGAAGCCTTGGGTTTGTTTGGAGAAACCCCTCCACCCACCCACACACCCCCCTTCCTGGAAATAGCTGTGGTTGGATGAGAGGCTGGGAGCCGGGCCACAGAGGAGTGAGGCCCAGTAAAGGAGGGAGGGGATGGGAGGTAGGACTCAAGGGTGTGTCCAGAGGGACCCAGGGGTGTCTAGGCAGGTCGGAAGTAGAAGGATATAGGACGGCTGATTGACAGGAGGGATCAGCGTCATCTGCCTACTGCACTCTGCCTCAGTGTCTGTCCCAGATGGGAGGAAAAAGTTTGCATGCACGCTGCCAGGTCAAGGCCACAACACTGCTGCCAGACGCCAAGGGCATCTTGTGCTCAAAGTGCGCTTGTCGCTGGAGCTGGGGATGTTGGCAGCGAGCGGCCCCACCTTAGAGCAGTGCGCAGTGAGCCCCGGGAAGGCGTGGCGGTGAGAGCTAGGACGACAGCGGTGCCCCGCCCCCTGGTCAGCCAGAGTCGCCAACCGCCCCCCCGCACCCCCCCCCCGCCCCGCCCAGGACCGCGCAGGACGGTGCGGGCCGCAGCCCCAGCCTGGGCTCCCGCCGTGCCCGACGCTCCCCGAGCCCCGTGGCTCCGCGCCCTCTGGCGCCCGCCCTGGCTCGGACCGCGCTCTGTGACGCAGAGGCCGCCGCCCGCGCTCCCGCCCGGCGTGGCGCAGGCACTCACCTGTGGGGGGCGCCCCGAGGGCCGGGGGTGCGGCGGGCCGGGGCAGCAGCAGGGGGCGCCCCCGGGCCAGCCCATCCCGGCCAGCCGCGCCGCGACACGCGGGAGGCGGCGGGACGGGCGCTCGGCTGGCTCCCTCCCGTCGCGCCCTGTGCCCGCTGCCCGCCGTCTCCTCCCGCCCTCCGGTTCCCTCCTTCTTTCCGGGCTCCAATCGTCACCTTCCCCCCGCTCCCCGCCCGCGCCGCCTCCTTTCTCCCTCCTCTCCTCCCACTGTCCTTCCCGCGAGCCGCTCAGGCAGCTCCAGCCGAGGCTTGCGGACCGAGCCGGGGAGGGACGGCGCGTTTGCGGACAGCCTGCAGGGGGCACAGAGGCCAGGGGACAGCGCGGAGAGAAACGCGCGAGCGGCACAGACTCCGCGGAGAACAGCGGTGGGGTCTCCGTCGCAGGAGCCGGATGCGGGACCTGGTCTGATCCTGGCCCGAACCAGGCCACGCCTGGTGGAGGCGCTAGACTTAAGACACCTAGCGTTTCGCCCGGCCAGGTCTCAGGGTGCCGCTTCCTGGAGTTTTCTCTCCTCTTTTCCCGGAATTACGCTATGGGCCATGGTCATAGGGAGGGGAGGGATGTGGCCCTAGCATCTTTGAACCTGTTACCATTCCCGCGTTCCCAGCATTGCTTGGCAGATCCTAAACTCCTTTGCTGCTACCTTCCCCGCGGGCATCTCCCTTTTGGAATCAATGGAGCTATTGGACCTCAGGGCTGAGAAGTGGGAACTGCCTCGAGTTCGGCGCCGGGGTGGGTGCTCAAAGCAACCCAGCACTGCTCAAGCCCTCTGGGCCTGCTGGCCTGCCTCTGCCTGCCGCCAGTCTCTCAGCAGAGCACGCTCATCCTGTTCTGGCAAAGGCTGGGTTTGGCGGTCTGGTTCTGATTACTGCAGAATGGAGCACCTGACTGCAATCTGGCAGCTGGCAAGAGGCTGGGCAGCCTGGCTGGTGGATCTTACAGATCAGTGGGCGCTTTATAGCAGCTGGAGCCCCAGGGGCCTAGAGCTGCGCTGGGGAGGGAATGGCCACGGCCATGGAGCGAGAGAAGAGCCCAACCCAGTGGAAGAGCTGGAGGCTCAGGGGTAAGTGCAAGGTTAGATACTGTAATTAACACGAAATATGAAAATGTTCGATGCCTGCAGCTAGCTCTTCTAACACCCAGCCCTTCTTGGGCTTTGGCTGGGTGCTAAGATGTATCAGCCCTGGATGAAGATTTTTAATCTGTAAAATTACCCAGGAGAGAGCTACATTGTTTGGGTCCCAAGGGTGGGCGGGACTGGAACTTCACATCAGGCTGGTATCCTGCCTGAGCAGCCTGAGAGGAACTGGAAGAGGGAGGAGTCACAGATGGGTACTGAACCCTCACCTCCGGCCTCATCACCGCCCTCCAGGTACCGGTGCTTGGCGGGGACAGGGTAGAAGTGGGCGGCTTGGGGAGCGCGCCAGGTCTGTCTGCTCAGAGCAGCAGGGCAGGGGAGAGGGCGAGCCTGGCCGCTGTGGGTGCTAGCGGCCACCCACAGACTCCCCCCATGAAGACGTTCTCACCTTGACTATGCAGAGAGAGGTCCATCTTGGTACGGAGGGGAGAAGGCCCTCTTCCACAGCCTGCGATCGCATGCCCATGACTGACGCAGGCAGTCTCTTGGGTGGGTCTTGAGAGTTGTCCTGGCTGAAGAGCACTGGGCCAGAGCCTCAGTGGCCGGTCTGGGCTTTAAGGACCAGGAAGGGCAGTGTGAGGCAAGGGCCGAGCCAACTCCAGAGGCGGACCTCCTGGGGGACAGAGCAAGCATTGTCCAACCAGGAGGTTGCTGCAGCTGGGCGGGAACAGAATTTTCTTCCAGACTTTTGTGGAGGCGGAAAGGCAAGTCCCCCTTCACTCGTAGCCCTGGGGCTGTAATGGTTGCTGAGAAACGAAGCTTATTTGTCAAGTGTTGCTCCCAGAGCAGATATGACGCTCTTAACTTCCTGTAGAGTACATGCTGTGAGCCAGAAGCACTTGAGGTGACACAGCAGGAACCTCGGCCTTCAGTGCTTGGACTCCAGAGCACAGTGCCTGGTTCAGTTAGGAGTGTCCCCAGCCTAAACTCAAGCCTGTCACGTGAGCACTGTGCTTGCATTCTGCCAGCTGACAGGAGCAGATGGGCAGTGAGGATTAGCCCCAACCCTGCAGCTAGGAGGCTCCACAGGAGGAAATGACACCACCAGGCCTAGCCTCTCCTGGCAGTCCAGGAAGGTCTTTAACCCCTCTTCTCCCAGATGTTGACTGTCTGCAGCTGGATGGCAACCATGCGTACTGGGACTAGCTTCTGAGCAGAGCCTGGGAAGCTCGCACAGCACAGCTGCTTGTGGATTCCAACCTGCCAATCTTGGCCTTGTTAGAAAACAAAAGCATTGGCAAGGCAGTGGTGGCACACACTTTGATCCCAGCACTTGGGAGGCAGAGGCAGGTGGATGTCGAGTTTGAGGTCAGCCTGGTCTACAGAGTTCCAGAGGAAAGCAGCTGCCTTTAATGGCCAGCAGCCAGTCACAACATTCATTCCCCATCTTGGATACGAGTCAATTATATGTGTTCCAATTCCTTGGGACTCAGGGCTGAGGCTCTGCTTCTACTCTAAGCCCTTTTCCTTTCAGTGATAAGCAGCTTTATCTGGAAAACTCCTCCCTTAAATCTGAGGCATCTCACAAAGGACAGTGGTCTCTATGAATTGCTCCATGGCAGCTTACTGCATACAGTGTGGACTGGGAGGAGGCATGGCCCGCACCTCGCAGACTCAGGTGTTAACACTTGGTGAAAACAATGCTGGGGGTTGGAGCAGATGAGGACAGACTTCATGTACTGAGGTCCACAACCCTCTGCCATGCAAAACCAAAGGACCAGAGATGGGGAAAGGAGAGCTGTTCACAGGGAGGGGAGAACAATAAAGCACAGGGAATACCAGAAAAATTTCAGCATTTATCAACTTTAAAGACTGGATTTATTTGGAGAAAAACAAAAAACCCTCAACCCAAAGGATGGGATTTTACATCTCAAGACATCTCCCAAGTAATGTCTACAGATTACAAATCATTTTCATAGAAGATATCTTTGTACAAATTTTACATGTATTCAGGAGCGGGACATAAGCCAACCCCTGTTTTCATTTTAACAGAGGAGCAGAGGAGGAGAGTGGGACCAAACAGCTTTCTTTTGGATGCAACTATCTGGAAGGGAAACAGACAAGAAGAGGGCAAACTCCCTTTTCATTGTCTACAACCAATGGTTTTTAAAAACTCGTTCAACCGTGGGCATCTGCAAAAGCCCGCTTCCAGCTACTCGGCAATCAAACCCACCGCAGGGGTGATTTGCTACACCCGCTGCTGCAGCACGCCATGCTCCTGCACAGCAGGCCAAGGACTTCACGTTAAGACCAAGGTATTATTTGTCTGCAGGCCCTGACTTCCCACACAGGAAGCTTGCCATCTTTGGAGCTGATCCCTCACATCAAAGCAGACAGGCCAAGCCACTGTGCTGCAAGAGAAATCAGGACCCTGTTCAATACTTCTTTGCCATTATCCTTTATTCTTGAGGGGAGTCAAGAAGCCAACTCTCCTAAGCAGAAAACCAGTCTAGGTCACATACATTATAAACCCAAGCGCCGGCATGGGGTTCTAGTGAAGGGAACTTATAGAAACCACAAAACAGCCTAGTCAAGGTGGAAGACCTCCAACTCAACTCACCCCATTTATGCACTCCTATTCACCCCCAGCCCATCAATTAAGTACCCTGACCCCCAAGGGGAGAAAGCAGCAGGAGCAGGCAGACGGGCAGGAACCAAGGACACCACAGATCTGGTTTGCTTTAGAAAAGCAGTGATTCCTCAGGCCACAGCTTCTGGCGGCCAAGATAAACCGTCTGTGGGAGCAGGTGTGTGCCTCAGAGGCTGCTCTTGGAAAGCTGACAACGCCATCAAGAACACAAGATGACCAGAGTGGCAAGGTTTTGAAAGAATGTGGGTATGCTCGAGCCTTTAGAGAGGACAGTGTTTAGAGGGGCAAAACCAGGACACACAGGGCTGGAACTCCCCACTCCCCCAAGTGCTTCCTCATCCAGGAAATGCCCATTCTATCCATGCGCTCACTGGAGGTCACAGCACTTCCCTCATGACCTGGGATAAACACCAATCACCTCCCCAAGCTTTCCCACCACGACTGAGCCCCCATTCATTTTGGTCCCCAGGCGGTACTACTTGTTAGTGGTCTGTAGACTCACTCCCAACTACCCCCTTAGGGGGTAAAAATAAACATTTCCCCCCAGGCTGGCCCAGTTCACTCAGAATTAAAGTACAAGGGCTGGCAGCCTCCTGGAGACCAAATCTACCTTTCTAAGGATGGAAATTTATTCAGGTGCTGTTTGGGGACTCATGGGTGCCACCTTAGGGTAAGAACTAAAGGTAGGAATCTCACTCCTCCTTGCACTGTCTCCACTGCCTCACTGGTGTGACAAGTCACACCGTCACTGCATTTCTGTTGAACGGAGCCCCAGGCACTGGCCAGCACAGGTAACTGCTTGGTATCATCAGAACACGCAACTTCCCCACTCACAAGCAGTGGCCACATCTCTGGCCACCATGGTGATTCTCCAGTTACTTCGATGCTTTAAAAGGCTGCAGCAGCATGCAAAAGAATTTCATTTCATTTTAAAAAAAAAGTTAAGAAAGGTCTTCAGGAGATGGTGAGTTTATTTGTCTTGTCTGGATAGAGGTTTGATGTGTTCTCGAATGTTCCGGGGTGGAGACCAGGAGAATGCACAGGGTGTGGGCATCTACTCAGTGTGGCCGTCCCCCTCATCCTCATCCTCACCGTCCACAGAGAGAGCGGCGTACTTGCTTGCAGAACTGAACTTCTGTCAACAGAGAGGGACAAGGTAATGGGAACTCAAAATCCTCCTACCAAAACCTAGAAGCAGAATGCCAATGCTCTGGTATAAATGAGCAGTCCAGACCACAGTCATTCCTCTGTGGGTAGCATCTTCTAGGGCCGGGGACACATGTGAACTCACAAGCCATCGACACCCCCTTTCTGAGAGCCGAGAAAGGCTGTTTCAAAAACAAAACAAGTCCACCTTAGCTTTTCTTACTAATTTGAATGAACTCTGATAGCTCATTTCCAATTCCTCTAGTGTCAAGAAAGAGTCAGATGCAAAGCCGAGAGAAGAGGAGCAAGCACATGGCACTTACGGAGGCTGGAGTCTCCTCAGATTTCTTTGGCTCAGGAGCAGATCTGGAGTCTTGATCTTTTTTGCCGTCTTTCCTGCAGAAACAACAGCACAGACCCCTATTCAACAGTGTTCCTTACACAGCACATTATTGTTAGATTCCCCAAATGTAACCGTGCGTGAGTGAGTCTAGTTTCTTCACAGCGGCAGACCTGGCCACGCTGGGGAAAGCAAAGAACTCCTTCATAAAGACTCCCGCATCTACCATTAACAACTCACAGACAGCGAGGAGAAACCACATACCTATCCAACTCCTCCCAGCGCTCTTTGTGCCCGTCCCCAGGGCCACGGCTGGAGCTCCCACTTTGGCCTTTTGGGACACTCATTCCATCGATTTTATTTTCATCTGTTAAAGCAGAAATACAAAAGCAAATTCAAGGCATATAAAGTGACCTATCTTCCTGCTTTCCTCTAAGCTGAAGAAAACACTTTTAGGGAAAAGTGTTGCCACCCTACAGCAGCCTAAGGCGTTCCTACTGCAGTGAAGACTACCTGGAAAAGCAACACGGACAAGAGCTAGATTGTGCCATAGTGACCTTGGCTTGCGAATGGTGATATTTCCAACTGGGACGAACATGTTTATTCCTGTCCACTTAATTTCCCCACAAAGGCAGGCTTTACCAGGAAAAGAGGCAGTTTCAAGCACTTTTAGGCAGCCACTCCTGCCCTCTACTGGCAGGAAAAGAACATTACTAACTGGGTACATTTCCAGGACAGCCAAAGCTACACTGCAAAACTTGTCCAGAGGCCCCCCTCCAAAGAAACACCAACAAACAGGGGCACAAGACAGTCAGAACCCAGTAACTCTTGAAGCAGTTGAAGACTGAGAGGGGAAGGGCAGACAACGTCAACAGCGTGGCCACTGGTAAGGTGCCAGCGCTTCCAATCCTCAGCGAGCCCAGGAGGCCAGCCCTCAGAAGAGCCGTGAAAGCACAACAGGGGTTAGGGAAGGGGACTGAAAGGAAGGAAGAGACAGGAGAAGCATGCAGGGTGGCAGTGACGACTGTGCATGAAACACTTCATGTACATGTATGAAAGCGTCACTGTGAAACCCTAAAAAATTTCTTCTTGCAGGCAGTGGTGTTCACACCTTTAATCCCAGCACTCAAGAGGCAGGATGATCTCTGTGAGTTCTGAGGTCAGCCTGGTCTATACAGAGGAACCCAGCCTCAACCAAACTAAACCAACCTAAACCAACCAAACCAAAATTCTTTGCCGTGTGTACTGCCTGCACCTGTGCGGCATGTACGCCTGGTGTGTGGAGGCGGGGAGGGCATCAAGTACCGGCAAGGAATGGTGCTGGGAACTGAATTGGTGTGTTAGGCCCTGGACGTGTCTGCATTCCCAGCTTTAAATGGGGTTAAAAGCTACTTCTTTCGGCATAGGCTCACCTTTCCTTGATGGTCCTTCCTCAGAGGACTGAGCTGGGGCTACCTTCCCTCCACAACTAGAACAAAGCAAGCAATCAACCATCAGTTTCTACAGGAAAGACAACACAAGCTTACACATTTTCTGAACGTAGTAGTTTTCTTTACAGAGATGCCCGCATGCATCCTCAACACTGTGATTATTACAGCGTAGAAAGACACTGAAAGCAGCCACTTCCACTCAAATCAGAGAGCGTAGCCTGAGCCTTCTGTTTGCAAAAATTGGGAAAATTTAAGAGATTCTCAAGTCACTAAGCATGGACAGTATGTCCCAGGGCAAAGCACATCTACCTATTTTTGTGGTAAATACTCCCATCACAGCTGATTTCAACCCATCAAAGTGATGTCAACTGGCTAATGAAAACCAAGACAAGAGCTCGTTTTGAGACCACTGAGTATATATTGTAGAGGAAGGAGGCAAGCTCGCCTGCAACACTACAAAGGCCGCCCCTCAGGGCACCATCAGGGAAGCAGCTGCTGCTGCAGGCCTACTCACCTTGTAGGGGACGGCTGCTCTGTGTCTGAGCTCTGAGATCGGGCAGGAGGGTTAGAGCTTCGCTTCACCCACGCATTCTCCTTTGGTGGAGGGGCTGGCATTACCTTTAGGGGCTGATCGGGTTTAGGAGGTTTAGAGGCTGGAGAGTGACAGTCTTCTTCTTTATTGAGGGTTTCATTTTCTAGAGACTTCTCACTCTCTCTCCTTCGTGTATCTGTCGGGGGAGGAGACACCACTGTAGACTGTTCATCTGGACTGCACCAGCACACCAACTCCTCTTTAAGTGGAGACTAACTTGGCTCCTTTTTTGTTCTAGAATTACAGCTTATCTGCTGTTAGGGTTAGGATGGCCTTAACCAGGGAGGACATACACACGTGAATGGGACTTGCAATCAAAGCTCAACTCCAGCTCAGCAGACAGAGACTGGAAGACAACTGCCTTTACAAGGGAACAAAGAGCAGACACTTGCATTTACAGAAAAACTACTCTGGACCCATACAATCTGCTTTGCCAGGTGTCTTCTACGTTTGAAGCACACGCTCTACCTAAGTGGCCACACGGACCAACAGCCCACTTAACCTAGCCAGAAGGAGCACTACATCATGTCACTGGGCTACTGCACAGGACAAACATCTCCAGAAAACTCTTACAACACTTGGCTCAATTTACAAATCACTTTGGCGTTGGGCTGTTTTAAAATACTCAAGTACAAGTAAACCTGAAGATTTGTGAGGTTAAGCAACAGCAGGTCACAGTAGGAAGGGAGTGCTGTAATGAGCACCACTGGGCTCAAGGGCAATGGAGTGTACTCAGGTTCAGGACACCAAGGCCATGAAAACAAGACTGAATCTAACACTGCAAAGTGCCTGCACGCTCTGGTTGTGGAGAAGGGGGTTCTGCTGCACCCCCTGGTCAGACTTACTTCTCCCGGATGTGGCTGAGGTCCCGGTTTGCGATGACTCACTTCCTGTCCTCGACCGTTCTCTTTCCTGAGTTTCTTCGCTTCGCCAACTTGGGTGTCTACACACAAGAGGTTAAAAACAAACAAACAAAAAACAACAACAACAAAAAAAACAACAAAAACAAAACAAAACCAGACCGATATTTAGTCCACGTAAGGGCACTGCGAACCTGATACACATTGTTTATAGAAATCAACTTTTGTAAATATTTTTTTTTTTTTTTGGTAAGTGCAGGCCAGAAGACTGTTTTGGGACACTGTTCCTTAGAAGCTATCCACCTTGCTTAATTTTTTGCACGTTTTCTCTGCATGTGCTTGTACCATTTGTGTGCCTCGTACATGTAGACCACGGAACTGGAGTTACAGATGGTTGTGGTGGGAATCAAACTCAGGTTCTTTGGAGGAGCAGCAGTGTTCTTAACCACTGAACCATCTCTCCAGGCCTGACAAGTCTTTCTTAGACAGTGCTGACAAGCAACCACCTGCGTTTGTGCTTGTCTCTACAGAACCCTTCCTTTCAAAGTACACGCAGGCAGGACCAGCCTTTTTACTCAGGCGCTCAGCTTAGCCACACAGACCCACATCACCAACCAGCCCTGTGATCTTGTCACATGGCCTATCATGTCCTCAGACCATTCTAGGGCAGCAGGCTACATGTGCTGGCTCTAAATGCTCCAGGTTTCCATGATAGCCTCCTTCAACCCGATCACAACTCTGAAAGTTGTTCGCACAGAACACTGCTGAGCTTTCCTAATAAATTCTAAAAACAGACTTTTGTGCTGGGTATGGTGGCAAATATCTTTAATCCCAACACTCTGAGGAGGGAGGGACAGACAGACCCGAGCCGGAGGCTACCCTGGCCTAGCACAGTCGGAACTAGAGATCTTGCCTCAAAGAGAACAAAAAAGAAATACCCAACAATTTTTACTATTCCTTACAATAAACAGATGATAAAAGCATAGAGCAGGACATGAGTATGAGGCCTGTCTGGCCTCAGTGATTTCTGGACAGGCCTGTGAGGCTCTTTAAAAACCAAAAGTAAAGAGAATCTCTTGCTGCTGCTTTTTTTAAAAGACAAGGTCATGCAACATACATGAAGCCCATCTTAATGCCAAACTCAGAGCAATTCTTTTGCCTCAGGTTTAATGCTGAAATTACAGGCGTGCGTCATCATGATCATCAATAATTTTATAGCACTTTCTAATTTCTACTTAGCTCACCCTCATGGGCTTTTTACTCGACAGCCTTCCTTTAGCAGACAGGAAACTTCTCTGTGTTAGTGACAGTCACATGGAGAGATGAGCTGGGCTGACCCTCACCTCATTCAGCTGGTTCTTTATAAAACATTATGCAGGGCTGGTGAGATTACTTGGTGGGAAAGGCCAAGTCCGAGACCCACACAGCCCTTCTGACTTCTGCATGCATGCCAGCCACACACAGTAATAGAGGCATGTAAATCTATTTGCACAAAAACAGGCATGAGTTATTTACTTCTGTAAGAAGGGCCACCAATGTCTATGGTGAGGCTAGCACAAGTCTGTGAAAGCTTGGAGGTACAGCAAGTCTTTAGTGTCTACCTGGCCCCCTGAAGGATCCCACCCCACACACTTCCCAGGACATCCACGGGCCTCAGGAAGGAGGCACAGAGAGCCCGCAGAGGACCACGCACCTCTCCCGGGGCCTGCGGTCCAGCTTGGGCTCCTCCAGCTGCCGCTGCAGCTTCTCCTGCTCCTTCTGCAGCCGCTCCTCCACTTCTCTTTCTCTGGCTGCCGTGTCCACAGGCTTGGCCCCTCCAAAGATAGAAGCCGCTCGACTGGACTGGGAGGTGCTAGCAGAGGAATCATCTTCCTTAGGAGTACTCCGAGGCTTTAGGTTCAGTTTGGGTCTTTGGGGGGGACCTAAGTTAAATGAAACTCTAAGTAATAGTTTCCAAACCGTCAGAAGGTGACGGCTGAAAGCCAGACTGTAGACACAACTCTAATGGTTTTGCTCAAAGATCTGGTCTGGAGACAAGCATCTCCAACAAACTATCAGGACCCTGTCGCGGCATGACAGGGAAGATCCTAGAGGTGTGTGTCCATGAAAGAGAACAAGAATGTGAAGGCCAGAGAGCTCCAAGAATCTACCTGTCCATGCTCAACGACCCCAATGCAGATGCAGGCGAACACACCAGTCCACCATCTTTAAAAATGTTAGTGCTGGAGGTCTGACCCCATATTCTGTTTACCTGCAGTGCACAGCAGGTACTTTTATAGACTAAGCTATTTTCCCGGCCACGGGACTCTAGTTAAGATTCTGTATGAATTCTTAGCCTGTCACCCCCCACCCCCCGCTCCAAATTATCAGAGTACTTTCAAAATAAACCTAAAATTTAACAAAGTCTTTTTTTTTTTTCTACCTTGATCAGGATGAAAAAGCAGGGCCTCATATATGCTAGGTTACATCCTAAATCCAGAAAACTGATTATGAAAGACATAGTGACTAGGAAGGAAGCCTGTGAGTGAATCACCTGATTTAAATATCAAAACAACACATGCCCACTTGCACGGCCTTCACGTATGTGTAACTAAATAGCATTCTATTTGGCTACTGCACACCCCACCACTAGGGCACTTGGTAAGATGGCTGTCCAGTGAGCACCAAACTTGCTTGTCTCTACACTAGGCTTACAAACTTGCCTGGTTTTTCATTTTCAGATGAACTTACGAATACTATTTAGCACGCGTCCCTGGTGCCTTCTGAGGTCGCGAGAGGAGCTGGAGTTATGGGTGGTTGTGCGCCAACACGTGAGCTAAGGGCTGAACCTAGGTTCTCTACGCCAGCATCAAGCCGCTCAGCCGCTGCCCAGCTTTTTATGTGGGGCTGTGACAGAGCTCTGCTCCTCCGGCTCGCATGGTTAACACTGCGTCACGAACCATCTCAGATCTTTAATGTGGGATGTAAGGTAGCAGTTTCTACAACTTCCAAAACATCTCACCTGCCCACCTTTGTCAAGGAGCAATTATCATTACATTTAAGATGAAAGAGGCTCAGAAAACATAAGCCAGGATCTGGCAGAGTAGACAATGGAGTGAATATAATTACCAACATCCACTGTTCCTCCCATTACAGTTCTTCCTTTTCCTGTAACATGTCCACATATGACAAAACCAAACAGCTCACAGAGCACATGCATGTTTAGGCGTTAGACAAAAAGCTACAATAGGTAGCTTTTGGTCTCTATGTAAATTTGGTAGGAGAATCAGATATATTAAGAGTACATTCACATTAAAGACACAGGACAGGCTGGTGGGACAACCCAGCAGGTAAAGATGCTTCCTGCTACTTGACCACCGGAGTTTATTTCCTGGCTCCACATGGCAGAAAGACCAGACTCCACAACCGTCCTCAGACCTCCATGCACATGGGCATACAAGTATGTGTATCAAATGAGTGTTTATGTATGTGTGAATACACACCCATCTCTCTATACATACAGACAGCCGTGGCTGGCCTGGAACTCACAGGGATCTATCTGCCTCTGGCCCCCAAGTGCTGGGATTAAACGTGTGTACCACTGGTAGCATGAACTTTTAAGATAGCACTTTAACCTTTGTTCAGTGAAGGTTTTCAGGTGATTGAAGAGTGAGCACGTACCCACGAGGGTGGATGTAGAAGTGGGAGACACCACATAGTCTAGGACAGCCCTTTGCTCACTGTGAGAGTTACCTTTCTTTCTCAGATGTGGCTAGGAAGCTCGTGACCAAACATTCCTTACAAGCTGTCAGATAATTTCCTTACACAGCAGTCTTTCAGATGGCACGTGTGAGAACTGAGCGTGACAGTGCTTTGTTTCAGCAACTATGGGCATAACTTCCAAAGTAAGTTCCCAAAAATTTCACTACCTACAAAACCAGTAATGTCTATGTTTGACATTACCACACCAACTACTGACTGGGACTTTCACTTTCCTCACTTAGAGTACAGGGCAATAGAAGTGTCTGCCTTTTCCTTTCCTACTGCTTACTTCCTTTACACCGTATCAGTGAGTACCTCTGTCATCACGCCTGTAATCGTCCCGGGAGTAATCATCCCTGGAGCTCCAAGACCGATCATCCCGCCTCTCGTAACGGTCTTCATAGCGGTCCCCACCTCCTCTGTAGTCATCATCTCTACGGTACCCGCTTCCAAACGCTCTTCTGCCGCTGCCTATCCTGGAGTCATAGCCTAGAACAGACCTCAAATTGTGGTCACACGGAAAGGGCATTCTTAACAATTCTTAACGCGGTCACAGAGCATTACTCTGACTGCCTCACCTCGGTCATAGTCTCTGCTGCCTCGGTCATCATAGCGATCCCGGCCCCCATAGCGATCCATGTCTCGGCGTGGGCCATCCCGATACCCGTCCCGATAGCCATCCCGGTACCGGTCTGAATCGTAACGATCTCGATACTCTAGAAAGAAAAGAATGTAGGTAACACCACTGCCCTCCCAACAGCTGATAATGTTAGCTCACTAGATGAACTTGATTTAATGAGTTTTATCCACTATGATTCACTTTTATATAGTTTAACCACACCTCCAAACCAGAACCATTTGTACCGACTTAAAAATCCCTCAGTATTTCTTAAAAAACAAACCACCAACCATCGACCCCTGATGTGTGCTGGGCCTGGAGCTTGCTCAGCAGATGCTTACCCAGCACACAGGAGACTCCAACTACCACACAGGAGGTGTGAACGGAGGATGGAGGTTAAGGCCAGTTCTTGTCCCCACCCCAACAACACAAAACACTGACAGGTACTTTCCCTGATGAACTTTGCTGGTGTTTTTTTTCTTTGGTGGGTGGGGTGATGATGATTATCCCACAACAAATTCTGGGATTTTGTGCTTGATACTAGACTGCTTCAAAAAGCTTAGCACGAGGGTATAGACAGCTCAGCAGACCAGCGCTCCCGCCTCTGTGAGCCTGACCACCTGAGTGACTGTTGAAAAGAACCTGGAGGTGGCAGTGGCCGAGATGCTCACTGCTCTTCCCCCCCTCACAATTACATAATACGTGTATTATATTTATTTTGCTGTGCTGGAACTTGCTTTGTAAACCAGGCTCTGAGATCCACCTGCCCCTGCCCCCAGAGTTCTGGGAATAAAGGCGTGCACCACCACACCCGACAGAAATAAAATCTTTTATTCAAAAAATTATTTACTTATTATGCATACAGTGTTCTGCCTGCACGTACACCTGCATGCAAGAGGGCTCCAGATCTCACTGTAGATGGTTGTGAACCACTATGCTGAGAATTGAACTCAGGACCTTTAGAAGGGCAGCCAGTGCTCCTAACCTCTGAGCCATCTCTCCAGCCCAGAAATAAAATCTTAAGGTGGTGTTCAGGCACACAATTTTATTCTTGATACCTAGGAGGGTTACGGAGGCAGATTGAGTCCCAGGCCAGCCAGGACTACAGTGAGACCACGGAAAAAACAAACAAAACTTAGGCATAACCCAATACAGTATTGTCACATTTGTTTTTTCCCTAGAGTTTTAAATTTATTTTTATTACATGCAGATTGTGCATTAGCTTATTGTGTAGACTTCACTCCTGTCGTGTAGGGCAATGGTTAGCCTCAGGTGTTGCTCCTCAACAGCACCCATCTTATTCTAGATCTACTTTTACCTCCCCACATCTGGCTCTTTAACAGTGTGACTAGGGGTCCAGCTGAGGCCCTCCTGCTTGTGTGAGGACTACTTTATACTTAGCTGACCGACTGAGCCACCTCTTTCCCCACTGACCCTTCTTTATAAAGAGACACATGTGCACTTGTTGTTTGGTTAACATTTTTCATCAGCTTATCAAATTCCTTTTCTCCATTTGTCAACGATTTATATTATCAAAACAAATATCCCCCACACACATCACAGAAACAAAAGAAACTTTCTAAGTCGCTCCTCAATTTCTAACCTAATGTCCCATTACCAAACAGACCCAAGATGCGATCTGAAAATCTGAACTTACTGTCTCCAAAGCTGTCGTCACCTCTTCTAGGAGGGTAGTCATCAAAGCTGTCTGCGGCAGGGCGGGCCCTCCAGTCTGTGTCTGTTTTGTCAGAATCTCGATTTCTATCTCGACCAAAAGAACGATCATCCCTGTCTGAAGACAGAGAAAAACAAACAAGTTAGCTTACCAAGACACTACTCACTTCTCAGACTCAGCCCTCCTCGTCAGGCCGCATGCTTTCATTGTCATCTATCGCTCAGGTGTCACAGGGTGGCCCAGGCCTTGCAGTTGCTCTCTCCAAGTAACCGACCCATTCTTTTCCTCAAATGTATTTTATCTGTACATTAAAACTCAGCTGCTAGGTAGCAAATCTAGTTATGGATTCATGGCCAGGGCTAGTCAGTGCTCTGAAATCTGAAGGAGACAGGATGTATCTCTGGGTTGTAGCTATTGTTAGGCATCAGTAGTAGCACCTTCACCTGAGGCAAATCTTAACACTGCCTAAAGCGAAGCAAGACTGATTGAGAACTGTTAGACAGGACTCTCCACCACTCCAGGACTACTACCAAATTGTTCTAGCAGTTTCCTTACCTTTATCCTGTGCTTGGTCAGCAACGTCCACTCGAATTCTCCTGTTACCTAGAGACTGAGAGCAGAGGACCCTATTAACTGACCCTTGTTAGCTAAAAATCCCTTAGAAAGCCAGGCGGTGGCAGCACATGCCTTAAATCCTTGGGAGGCAGAGGCAGGTGGGTCTCTCTATAAAGACCAGCCTGGTCTGCAGAGTGAGTTCCAAGACAGCCACAGTTGTCCTGTGAGAAACCCTATCTCAAAAAACCCAAAGAAGAAAAAGAAATGCCCTTATAAAAACTTAGAAGAATTAACAAAACTGGCCTTAAACTAATACAAAATGAATCCTTCTATTTCCCCAAAGCCCATTTCATATAATGGAATTCACTTTTGTCTAGTAGAATGAAAGCAATTCTCGATCAGTTAACTGTAACTACAGCCCTCAGGAGGCAGAGACAAGACAAAAAGTCACTCCAAGTTCCAGGCCAGCCTAGAATATGTATGTATGTACGTACACGCGCGCGCGCTCAGCTTCAAAAAGAAAACAGACAATTAAGATAGAGCTAATCTGCCATGACTGTAGTAAAGCAATTATTCACTCAAACAAACAGCCAACAACAGCGAAGATCTACAACTGCATGGTTTTTTCCACTCAGTATTTTGTGTAGCTCAGGTCAAGATACCTTGATTTCCCCTTTCCAAAACTTTGACTAACTGCTGATATTACAGGCATGAATGAGGGGGTCTGGCTATACCCATGAATTTTTATCCCTATCTGATATGGCTTATGGCATTTAACCATTATTCAGTGAAAATATTTCTACAAGCTGTTTATTATACCAAATGTTTACCAAAAGTTTAGACTATGGAAATCAGAGATTTCTGGAGTTAAAGAAAATATACTTTGACATAAACTGGCTTATATTTCTATCTGCCTTTATAAAAAAGACAGTTTATTTTGAAAAGTTGAACCTGAGAGCTGACACCAAGTAGTAAGTAGGTTTAATAGAAATAACCGGGTTTCTTCCCTAGAATCCATCAGAGTGCTTCTCTCAGACTAACACAAATCAGTGTACTTCAAATGACATCATGTATATGTCCTGGTCTGGTTGACAAGCAAAGACTGCCTATCCCTCACACTCCTGTTAATCTCTTTACCTCTTCATTGAGACTTAGAGCACTGAGGAGAGAATCCAGGTCCTCAAACTCCGCATAGCCGAAGCCTTTCAGCTTGTCTGGGTTGCTGGGTTCGCGTGGTAAGCGCACAGCGCTGATCTGAAAGAGTAAAGAGACAAGTAAATGAGAGGAGAGCAAGCAAACAGCCCCAACAGTCACCAGTAAATATGTACTGAATTTCTCTGGAGAAAATACAAGAACCTGGCTGTCCTGGACTCAGTGTCTAGACCCGGCTGGCCCCCACCTCACAGGGGCTTGCCCGCCTTCCATTTCTGTTCAAGGCCCTGGCCCACCCCGAGATGCTTACGTCAGCTACCACCGCATTAGGCCAGACATTCAGATGCTTACATTCAGTCCTCTGAAGAACTCCTTAATGGAGTCCTCGGTCACGTCATAGGGCAGGTTCCCCAGGAAAGCAGTGTAGGGTGGCGACTTGGGGAGGCGGCTGCGGTCGATGTTGGGTTCCCGTGCAGCCCGTGGGGCAGTGGGAAGGATGGAGCGGTCAATTGGCGGTGCCCTGTACACATCGTCGTCATTGCTGTGCCACGCTGTGGACACTAGGGCACAAGAGCAGACAAAGGGAGTAAGATGCGGACATGGCAGAGCGTACAGTAGCCCAAGACAGCAGGATCATGTGAGTGAGCAAGACCAGCCTAGGTTACAGAATCAGTCTCAAAACTCAAAAACCTAGTGGCAGAGGCTGGCTCAATGTCTGAAGGCACCCTGGTATCCACAGGGAATCCAGGCCAGTCAGAACTACACAAAGAGATCTTGTATCAAAAAAACCCCAAAAACCACACACAGGCTGAGTGGTAGCGGCATATACTTTTTCTTACTAGCCTGGTCTACAGATTGAGTCCAGGACAGCCAGGCTACACACTGAAACCCTGCACACAAAACCCCATCAATCAACCAATCACCCCCACAATCCATACACCTACAGGATTAAAACAAAACAAAAAGAAGCACACTGGCAAAATACTCATACACATACACACACACACAAAAAAAAAAGTGAACAAAGAGAAAAAAAAGTACTGAGCACTTGCGGTCTATTTTTATGTATCTCAAGGCTGTTGAGGCCCAGCCCACTTTAAAAGAATGCTGCTTTCTGACTGCACACCAGGCACTTAAGTAATTCTATGTGCCACAAACCTCATGTTTATTACAGCCACTTTATCCTGACAAGCCTGTGACACTGTTCTACTAGGAAACTTAACCCAGGTTCTGGACAATAATTTGATGGCCAAGTATTAGACTAGGATCTTTTTACCACAAATATATTAGCTATTACTGGTTTGAGACAGGGCTTTTTTTTGTAGCCCTGGCTGTTCTGCACTCCCTTTGTGGGGCAGGCTGGCCTCAAACTCAGAGATCCACCTGCCATGTTAACAGGCAGGTTCGCCATCACCCTTACACTCCTACTATTGGGCTAGACCTGGTGTTTTCTGCTCCATCCCCACCCCTTTGGAGACTGTTTTGTAGCTTAGGCTTGAGGTCTTCCTGTCTGACTTCCCAACAGCAGGGATTACAGACATGTATCACCTCACCAGGCTTTCTTCAAGGTTTACCTCTCCCCAAAAACACAAACAAAAATAAACTCAACTAGTCCTGGTCCCCAAATTTGTACTTAATTTCAGCATATATACACTATATAAAATATCTTATTATGAAATAGGTCACACACAAACTAAGATGGGGGGGGGTTAGCCTGACGAAGACATAATAATTACAAAAACGTTCTAAGCCAGGTGTGGTATGGAATGCCAGTACTGGGGAGGTAGACGAGCAGACCTCTGGAACCCCAAGGTCAGACAGGGCTGCAAAGTGACCTGGTCTGAAATGCACACCAAGTTAACAAGAAAAGCAAAACAGATACACCCCAATCAAAAACAAAGCTAGGCACGTAAGGCCAGAGGCAGATGACCTCTATGGCCTTCCTAGTGAGATCACAGCCCAACTAACTGAACAAAACACAAGACTTTTAGGTGTAAGATATTGTTAATACTCGGGGCTGGAGAGATAGGCCAGAGGCTAAGAGCACCATTTGTTCTTCCAAAGGTTCCAGGTTCATTCTCAGCAACTACATGGTGGCTCACAACCATCTATACTGAGATCTGGTGCCCTCTTCTGGCACGCAGGTGTACATGCAGGCAGAATGTTGTATAACTAATGAAAAGATTTTGTTTTCTTGCCAGTGAGGCTGCAATACACACTGTCAAGCTGTGAATGCGCAGGAGCTGTGGCATGAAGCTGAAGTGAAAACGGAATGTGGGAAAGAAACGGAATTAAGTAATCGTGTGGGAAAATAGAGAAGAGTCAATGCCGCGTCTTTGGGCTAGCCTTGCACATTCAGAGAGTCTCCGGTAACAGGCAGGGGCTGGCACTGAGGGTGAGCACCGCCACGCCTAGCCACTCAATCTTAGTAAACAGCCAGGGCCAGCATGCCGACAGTCTGAACGTTCACTTCAGTCTGAGCCAGCCAGAGGTTGAAGTCAACATCCCAAACACACACAGAAACTTTGGGTTCTATAAAGGAAGACCCTGTCCAATCACAAAGGAGACAGTGAAGTAAATCTAAAGTGTACTGATGGCTCTAAGGAGAACAACAGGAAATTACCGTCTCCTTCCAGATCATCTGTCTCATCGGCCCAGCTGACGGGTTTGGAGACATAGGTGCTTCCTCCACCAGACCCACCATCCTCAGCCAGAAAGTCTGTCAGGGAGATGGTTTTCCCCTTCTTATTCTTCTTCTTTGCTGAAAAGATAGAAAAGAAAGATTTCTCAATGCCCCCAAGTACTTAAGACTTTTATCCCGAACCACCGAAGACTAACGCGTTAAAGAAATCCACACAGACCCCACAGATGACTGGGTTACGGAGTTCCCCTCAGGACGGTTGGGCAGACATCTCTGGAGAAAGCGTAGCGTAACAGTGAAGGAAGTCAGGCACCCAGTGGAGACAGGAGGACAGGTGTGTGGGAGGGTGCAAACGCAGCTCACCTGCTAGCACAGCCAGCGGGAGCTGTGTTAGCACTATCTGCATCGCACATGGCAGGATACACTTCAAGCGCTGCCCTGCCTAGGCGGGGGCCGGGAGGAGCAGGCATCAAAGGCCGTCCTCGGCTACAGGCCGCCTGAAGCTCGCCGGGGAGGCGGGAGACCCTGCCCCACAGAACCCCGGCCGATGACAGGCAGCTACTCCCATGTGCACACGTGTGCGTGCAGAAGGAAAGCCGCCCATCAACATCTCCCGGGAAATATGGCTGCGACACAGGAGCCCTTCACTCTCTGGGGTCCCAGACTGGGGGGAGGAAAAGGCAGTAAGATGAGCCGGAGGCCATCTACTCTACATAGAGAAACCTTGTCTTGAAAAATCAAAGAAAAATCCAGGCATGGCGGCACATACCTTTAATCCCAGCACTCTGGAAGGCAGAAGCAGGAATCTCTGTGAGTTCAAGGCCAGCCTGCTCTGCAGAGTGAGTTCCAGGACAGCCATGGGCACAAAGAGAAACCCTGTCTCAAAAACCAAACCAAACCAAAGAAAAAAGTTCTAGTAAACCACCAAGCCAGCCTTGAGTTCAGAGATCCACCTGTTACTGCCTCACTGTGCCCTGCAATAAAGCACTTTCTAAAAATTAAAAGACTGGAGAGATGGCTCAGCCTCAAAATTCAGTTCCCACCCACACAGTGGCTCACAACCACCCAAAAAATCCAGGAGTGTGGTATTTTCTGAGTTCCTCAAGCATACACACATGTTGATACAAACACGCAGGCAAAACACTCAGATAGAAATCTCAGCGTGAAAAGACAGCTCCTACCCCATATAATAACACATAGCATATGGCACTTTGTGTGTATTGCCTACTTGCTAAATAACCACAGAGGAAGACTCATAAACCTGTCTACAGAGAAGGAAAGCAAACCTAGGTATTTTCCTAGGTTATGCAGGGCAGGGCTCTCCCCACCACACCAAACAGGGATAACCTCTATGGCAGGCTACCACAGCCACCCTAAAATGCCCGTTGCCCGCAGCGGTATTTGAAAGCTTTTGGTTAAAAGGCGCAATACCTGAACTCTGTACTCTAAGAACTTCAGACATGGCAAAGCCATTCACAACATAAGAGACCAAGGGGATTTCTAGAACTGACAAAGCCACCACCACACCATTAAAGGGGAACCTCCCTAAAACCAAAGCAACCCCCCTCCACAGATCTAGGTTGGCACTGGCCTGTAAACCTAGCACCATGGAGGCTGAGGCAGGAGGATTACAAGTTTGAGGGCAGCTTTGGTGAACAGCGACCATTTCTTCCTTTAAAAGTTAAACAGCTTTGCTTAAGGTCAGCTTCACCGTCATCCTTTCAAACACAGTGTCAGTATGCAGCCCTGGCTGCCCATCTCCCAAACGCTGGGACCAAACAGACATGCCGCTTCATCCACCAGCTTCATGGTTTTTTAAAACCAGAAATTCTTCCAATTCTCACACAATTTTCAACTCTAACTGTTGTGCTCTCAAATTCAACTGCCAGAAAATGAAGGTGCCCTGCTTGCTGTGACACTCCAGCACTCTGGACACAACCCCCTCAAGCAGTGGGGGTGGATGAGCAAACCAATCGAGCCCTATCACCCAGCCCTTCCTTCTTAACTGACTCTAAACCTGACAGCTTATCAGCCAGATCACATGATCCTTAGTCCCTTCTGCTGCTCTCAATCAGCTGTTGACTGTGCCATACTCAGATTCTAAGGCTAGAGTGTCAAGGTCTGGCCACTGAAATGAGCTACAGTTGTAAACTTATTCTGTCTGAAAATAGTTAAGCAGAGGCTGGGTCTAAAGCACCCACGTTGCTCCAATTCACATGCAGACACCTGTAAGTTTTGTGCTCACTCCTTAAGTAGGTTCATGAAGCCCAGGCTGGCCACTAATGGGCCTCATGTAGCCAAGGATAACCTTGAACTTTACTCATTTATTTATTTATTTATTTATTTATTTATTTATTTATTCATTCATTCATTCATTCATTCATTCATTCATTCATTTATTTTATTATTATTTTTTAAAACATTCTGCCTGCACACCAGATCTTACTATAGATGGTTATGAGCCACCATGTGGTTGCTGGGAATTGAACTCAGGACTTTTGGAAGAGCAGACAGTGTCCTTAACCTCTGAGTATTTATACAATATTCTGGCTGTGTGTGCCCCCATGCCAGAAGAGGGCACCAGATCTCACCATAGACGCTTGTGAGCCACCATGTGGTTGCTGGGAATTGAACTCAGGCCCTTTCTAAGAACAGCCAGTGTTCTTAGCCATTTCTCCAGCCCAACCTTGAATCTCTAATTCTTTTGCCTCCACCTCTTCTTTCAGTGCTGTGATCAGGAGGCATGCTCCACCACACCACGTTGCTGCTGGGGATTGAACCAGGGATTTTGTGCATGCTAGGCCATTGGGTCAACCAACAATAGATCACTAATGCAATCCAAGGTAGAGAGCCTGTATCAAGACTTTGTATGTATGAGCGTTTTGCTGACTGTTCATATGATGTGAGTCCTGGAACTGGAGTCAATACAACTTATATTTAAGAGTTAAGTGTTAAGTTAATTTAAGCGTCAAGAGTATGTTGTTGGGGGCTGTAGAGATGGCTTACTGGTTGAAAGCACTGACTGCTCTTCCAGAGGTCTCGAGTTCAATCCCCAGCAACCACTTGATGGCCTCCAGCCATCTGTAATGGGATCTGATTCCTTCTGGTGTGTGTGATTCGGTTTGTGTGCATCCAATCACACGCACACCAGGTGCCCGTGGAAGCCAGTAGAAAGCTGGGGATCCCCTGGAACTGTGAGCCGCCAGTGAACCCCGGTCCTCTGCAAGAGTAGCTAGCATGTACTCTTAACCACGCGCATCTCTCCAGACACATTATTTTAGTCTCTATCTCTTAACTGAAAAACAATACCTGGGGTTAGACTGATGCTTGTCAGAGATCCTGACCCTCACTTGGCTACTAGTATCATTAGTAATAATACCTGTTCATTAGCCTTGTTTTGGCCACCTGGAGGGATAAAAACACAGGCAGTGGTCAAGCCAAGACGATCAAGTTCAAAGAATAGTAAGAAGTGAAGGTATCCCGTCTCTTTCCCACTGTTAGAGCACCAAGCACACTAAACCATCATTACTCTGCCATCTCCGTCCCCTTCCTTTATGATGCTACTTGACCCCACCCCCCACCAGGCTGACAAATCAATGCTGGATGAGGTAAACTCAGACCTAAAATTCCCTGCGGTACCACCGCACCACAGCCATATATAGGCAGCAGGTCTGACCCCAAGAGGAAATAAGGTGGGACAGCAGTGTTTGTCACTCCACCATCTCACCGACAGTTATCAAAACCCCCATGCCCTCTGCCCTTCTAATGTTTACGGCTGTGGCATGTTGAAAAGATTTCAACTGTGGGGGCTGGACAGACAGATCAGTGGCTAAAAGTGTGGACCCGTGTGCACGTCCTTATTTAGACACACCTACACAATCAAACAAAAAAAGGCTTAAGGCCTGGTGCAGCCGTACACACCTCTATTCCAGCACTCAGGCGGCAGAGGCAGGAGGATCTCTGTGAATTTAAGGACAGCCTGGCCTACACATCCAGCTCTGAACAGACAGGATTACATAGACAGAACCTGTCTATGTAAGAATACAAAGCCTTTGCCACACAATGATTTAACTGGTCCAATTTCTTCATCTTCTTTCTAAGGCTATCTCACCCCAAACAGCCTTTCCTTCTTTCCTGATCCCCAAATCTTGCATGACTGGCTAACACCCAATCTGACCAGGGGGACAACACACCTGAAGCTCTAACATGCCTGCTAAGGACAAATCCAAGCACTTAGAAGACCTGATTGGAGACATGGGGGGGGAGAAGGACAGCGCTAGGTGGTCCAGGCTGCCCTGGAAATTTAAGGTTCTCCCGTTCAACCTCGCAGGCACATGGCAGGTATGCACCATATGCCTGGCTGTTTCTTGCTTTACTGGGCAGTACTAGGTTTGCACATGCTAGGTAAGCACTCCATTGCTGAGCTACCTAACAGGTTGTCACAAAAGATACGATAGATAGAAACATTATCTTAAGGCACTAAAGAAATAGCTCAGAGGTTAAAAGTCCCAGCATCCAGGCGGCAGCTAACAGCGGCACGGAACTCTGGTTCTAAGGCATCTAATACCCTCGTCTGGCCTCCCCAGGCACTGCAGGCACACAGCGGATAAACAAAGACAAAACATCCAAACACATACAGTAAAATAAACCTTGAATGGGCATGGTGGCACAGCACACACATGGTGGCTCAGCATCTGGAGGCAGAGGCAAATAGATCTGAGTTCAAGACCTGGTCTTGAGCTCCAGGACCACCTGGAGAAACCCTGTCTGGAAAAACCACCAACCAAACAAATAAATGTATGTATGTTCAAAAAATATGTATTAAATCCTGAAATTGGAAAACAAAACAAAAACTCAGCTCAATTCTTCCATCAGGATCTTTCTCAGGGCTGGAGAGATGGCTCAGCAGTTAAGACCACTGGCTCTTCTTCCAGAAATCCCAGGTTCAATTCCCAGTTTTGAGTGGCAGCTCACAACTGTCTGTATCTCCAGTCTAAGGGACCCCACACCTTCACAGACATACATGCAGGGAAAATGCCAATGCACATGAAGTTAAAGTAAGTACATCCATTTACCTGGGTGGTGGTGAATACCTTTAATCCCAGTACTTGGGAGGCAGAGGCAGGCGGATCGGTCTGGTCTGGTCTGTTTCCAGGACAGCTAAAGCTACACAGAGAAACCCTGTCAAGAACCCCTCCCCCATAGAAACTTTCTGTCCTTCCCCATATTTGAGGCACTATCTCAACTGTGTACTGTGTAAGCTTGGCTGGCCTAGAATTCACAGGAATCTTCCCACCCCTGTCCCCCAAGCCCGGGGATCACTGACATTTACTACTGAAGTGTCAAACCTTCTGTTGTTTTATGGAGTTAAAACACATGGCTCCATGCATCCTAGCTAAGAACTTACTACTGAACTCTGAGAAACACTGCTGTAAAGTGTTTCACTTCAGTAAATAAAAGGCCCAGGAGAGGCAGAGGATGATCAAAGCTCAAGCCAGCCTGGGCCGCAGATAGATACCAAAGGGGGGGGGGGGGGGGGGGAAGTAAAATAAAAGTAGAGTACGCCATGTAGACCTAGAACTTGGGACACCTCCTGCTCCCACAACAAAGCTTCTTTGTATGTGGCAGCCATCTGCACCTGTGTGTGTTTAAGAGGGAGTGAAAGGAAGCACGTACTCGAGGGGACAGGACGGGCAGAAACTCATGAAGATCAGCCTGCCTCTGTCTTCTGAGTGCTAGTACTAAAGCCCGCCCTAAAACACAGTTCCCGTTAATTATTATCTCAAAGCTTTTAATTAAAGTAAACACACATACTTTTCCAATCTGAAGCACTGTTTTTCTTCCACTGACAATACTCGGTATTTGATTTCATGAAATGTTTTTGCCTTGGCCATCTAAATCTAGTATTCTTGCAAAGCAACAGACACTGTACAGGATGGAATTTGCAAAAAGGTAACTTGTATACATGTAGCTACAGCTCTTTAAACAGTTTTAACTGTGAAGATCAACAAACACTGTGTAAAAGCAACCATTTAATACCATATCACTATAAAACCACAGAAACACATTGCAGCATGAGTGTTAATGTCAATTAAATTCCTAAGCACAGTTTACATAAACTGTTCAGTCTCTACCACGCCAACTGAACACATACTCGGTACAGAATTAATGTAACCTACATCAAACACATTATGATTCCTTATTGCCAACAGGTCTGCAAATGAACTGTCCTTCTACAAATGAAGAAACGGAAGTCGATCACTTTGCAACTCATACAGCCACAACAAAAGCTAAAAAGCAAAAAGCCCCCCTTCTTTGAGGCAAGATCTCACTGTAGTCCAGGCTAGCCTGGAACTCACGGAAACCCTCCAGCCTCAACCTCCTGAGTGCAGGGATGACAGAAACAAACTACCATGCGCAGCTAAGACCTCAAAGATTTTATTCTTTTAAAGACAAACTGAATTACTTGCCCACTCTGCAGCTTCCTAGAAGCGTGACCGATGTTCACGTCAGTCCTGAGACACTAAGACACTGAACTGGTATTGCCCCAAATAAAACGTTCACCTTACCAACAGTGATAAGCTGTATTGGACATTTTCAGAGAAGAACCAAGACATTTCCAATTCTGGGCACACGTCCCTCTCCAGGTCGTGTAATTGGAGGAAGAAGTGTGGTTAACTCCAAACTCTTCGAAGGCCAAGAGGGAAACTTGTGCAGAGGTAACAAATCAAGCTACATTTCCTAGGCTGAATTTAAGAGGGGCCTTCCTAGCAGGACAGGATAGGAAATGGAAAGGGGACATTACTAGGCAAAACTTTTTAAATCAGTGTGGATTACACTCAAGGGATCTCCCCCCCCCAAAAAAAAAAAAAAAGAAGAAAGAAAGAAACAAAAACCCTGAGTACTATTTGATCGTAGGTCAGAGGAAAGCGCTCTAGCCTCCCCATGAATTCTGCTATCTAAATTGAACTGGACGGCCTGGACTGCAAGGGGCCCCACCTCCTGTGCCATCACCCTAGTCCAGCTAGGGTGCCCTTCACCACTAAGAATTTCACACCAGAGGAAAACCCACAGTTAAGATTCCGAACAGACAAGGATTATTTTTGTAAGCTTTAGACGTTTTCACCAGCACCCCAACTTAGGGTGACACATCAGTCCTTCAAGCTCAGTGTGTCTCCAGGACTGTGCCCTGCTCTGCTACCTGCAATGGGACTTTCAACTAGTCTCTGAGCGAGCTTTCTTCAGCTGGGAGAAGCCACCAAATCTTTGTATCATCTCAGGCTTGTTCAACTAGGTGCTGGCTAACAAAAGTTCTTAGGCTCAGGTTTGGGGGTATAGCTTAGAGTGCTTGCCCAGAGTGCCCAAAGTCCTGGGTTCAATGTTCTACAGCGCAGGAGGGGGAAATGGTTTCTGTGCTCAAATGCACCTAAATTTAGCAGATGTTTTCCAAAGACATCATGTCAGTTCCTAGTAATAATACATGAACTTCTGGTTAAGAAATTGGGTGTTGCCAGGTACTGAACACCTTTAATCCCAGCACTCCGGAGGCCGGCCTGGTCTACATGGATCGTTCCAGGACAGTCAGAGGTAATATAATCTTTAAGTAGAGGAAGCAACTTAAAAAAAGTGTTTTTTTTTAACAGAATCGAGGTCATACTAGAGAAAAAACTGTATTTCCCAAACTAATACTAGATGTTTAAAAGCCACAGGCATGCTTACAGGTCCACTGCAAACGCAAAAAACCAACAGAACCTTCCCCTCACTTGCAATGCAGTGATATATACACCGCATTAAAAAATACACAACCCACAGAACCTTTAGCTATTATTTTAATAGCACCTTCTGGAAGGTTCCTAATTATCCAGGAAAACGACAAAGCCGAATCCTGACACTGACGTTACCAAAAAAAAAGGAAAAAAAGGTAGCAACGAGCTCATCTCGCTCCCCCCTCTTCCTGGCATAGTCTGCACTCAGTAAAAACCGCTGGGAGAATCAGAGGTGGAAAGTGAAGGCACAGGAGACTCTGGGCGTCCATCCGGCTGCTCCGCCCTAACACGTGGGCGCACACTGGGTTCCCTACCCCCAACTTCAGCAGCGCCAACCTCCAAACCCGACATTGCGTTCCTGGAGTACCGAGGCCGGGCCACACTCCAAAGCCCGCTAAAGCAGAAAGTACAAGGTCACACGTGAGGAGGGCCGGCCACCGAAGCTCCCCATCCCGCGCCCGGCGCACGCTGCCGCGCCGCCTCCACCTCGCCGCGGCCCCCGTGGCGCGCACGCGCGCCGCGGCCCTCCCCGGCCTCGCGCTCGCGTTCTAACTGCCCCCTGCCCCCACTAGGGTCCGCAACGGCCTCGCGCCGCGGACACCCGGTCTATTGCGCCCCGGTCCGCGCGCCAACCGCCTCCTTCCTTCCTCCGCGCCTCGGCGCGGGCGCAGAGCTCCGCGTCTACGAGAGGGCCCGGCAGCTCCGCACGCCCCTCTGCGCGGCCTGCTCCGACTGACGCCGGGGCCCACCATTACCGCCGCCTCCAGCCGCGCGCAACGGGGTGAAAAGTGTGAGGGGGAGGGGAGGCCCTCCCCTCCCCCTCGGCGTCCCGAGGCGGTCGCCTCAAGCGGCCATGCCGCCGGCCCGCCGCAGCCCCCGGCCCCCGGGGGGCCCGGTGCCACCCGGCCCCCGCCTCCAGCAGGGAGCGGATCCAGCGCGGAGGCTGTTTCGGAGCCCGGTCCCCGGCCACGCTCGGCCGCTCACTCACCTGAGGCCGCCATGTTGGGAGAGGGAGAGAGAACGCAAAGGACCCGGATGAGGCAATCACGTGATGATAGCGGGCGCGACGGGCTCGGAGACGCGAAAGCAGGAGGGGGCGGGGGCCGGGCGCCGGAGGCGGGGCGCCGCCGCGCTGGGCTGGTGAGGCCGCGCGAGGAGGTGGCGCGGCGTCCGACGGGAAGCGCTGCGCGACATGGGGCCGGAGGGGCGGAGTCCGAGCTGTCGCGAAACCCCGCGCTTTACGGGCCCGGCGCGGCCGGCGGGTCGGCGGCGCGCGCGGGGCGGGGTCTCCCGCCGCACGGGCTTCTGGGAGGGCGGGGCGGCGCTCGCTGGTTCCCTGGAACCGAGTGGGCTTGGAACCTGGAATGGGCGTGCCACGATTGTTTTGCTGTTTTGTTTTCCAGAGGGAGGGTTCTGAGTTGCCTTTTAGGTCACTGTGGGCAAAGGCAAAGCCAACCGACGTTCTGGGAAAAGCTGTCGGCCGAGGCCACATTTGAACACGCCCCGGCCGTTGGCTTTTGCCCCCTGTCACCACGCTTCCAGCCAGCGGACGCGTCTTTTCTGTTCGATTTCACCCAGCGGCCCCGCTGAGCATCCAGCCACGTGCCGACACTGTGTAACAGACATTTGTGGATATCAAAGAGTAAAGCTGACTTGAATAAAATACTACAGATGGCAAACGCCGCAGGTAAGTAGGGCATAGAGATGGTTGGATGCGGCTCTAGATCGCCTGCCTAGGGAAGGGCTCCGACGAAGTGACGTCTAGTATGCGCATGGCCGTGCGCGCCTTTGAAGCTAAGGAGAATTCCCGAGAGCTGGAGACCATTCTGCACTACGTAGCGAGTTTCAGGCCAAACCAGTGAATCCTTCCGTCGTTGTTTTTGTTTTTGTTTTTCTTGGCTGGAGAGACAGCCGTGGGTGCTGGGAACCGAACTCTTACATTTATGGTTGTGAGCCTAGCCTTTAACGGCTGAGCCATCTCTCCAGCCCGTTTTGTTTGTTTTTATTTTTGTATATAATTTATTTATTTTATGTGCATTGGTGTTTTGCCTATGTATATGTCTGTGTGAGGTGTCAGATCTTGGGGTTACAGACAGTTGTGAGCTGCCATGTGGGTGATGGGAATTGAGTCCGGGTCCTCTGGAAAAGCAATCAGGTGCTCTTAATGACTGAGCCATCTCTCCAGCGCCCACTTTGTGATATTAACGGGTTGGGGAGCTGGCTTGGTGAATAAGAGGGTTTGCTGCCCAAGTGTAAATGAGGACCTTAGTTAGGACGTCCATCCCCAACTCCCCCATGGCTTCTCTGTGAACTACTTCTCCATGGCTGGCCTGGAACTACTTCTGCAGACCAGGCTAGCCCAGAGCTCAGAGATCTGCCTGCCTCTGCCTCTCCAGAGGCAGAGGGATTAAAAGTATGCCCCACCTTCGTCTGGAGCACTCAAAAACCAACAAAAAAGGTGATTGAAAGCTGTGTGGGGGTTAGACTGTAACCCTAGCATTGTGAAAGGCAGAGACAATAGAGTTGCGAGATTGTCTTGGAATGAGACAGGATGCCTGCTATAGCTCCCTAGACTGCATGGGTGGGCATCATGCACAGGTGGGGATCGACACAGGGATGCCTCCCACAAAACAACAGAAACAGGACAGCGATGGGCCCTGGAATGTCCTCGTTGCCTTTAGAAAACAGGTTTGTACAGAGGGTTGAAGATACGGCTTATGGGTAGAACATTTGCCTAAAATGCAGGAAACTCTGGATTCAGTCCCTGGTACAACAGCAGATTACATGTTTCAGATTTATGCACTTTATGTAAGCCAAACTTTAGAAGATGACCCAGGGACCCTTGAGAAATGTGCTTGTCGCCAGGCCTGATGACCCAAGCTCCATCCCTGGAGCCCTGCCTTCTGGGAGGTCTTCTGGCCTCCAGAGCGTCCTGCATTCACACACACCTCTTCCTCCACAGCACAGGCAGACGACATAGACTGCTGGGTAGGAAGCGGAGTTATACACGTGCAGGAATGGCAAAGATCAACTAGAGGTCACTGCCAAGGATACCTGATGTGTGCCCCAGCTACTTTTGCCTAGACTGTATAAGCTCAACTGAAAACCCCCGAGTTTTTCGGGTTCGTCCACGGGGGAGGGAGAACAGGCTTTTGGAGGGAACATCACTTGGAGAGCTTCTTCTCAGACATTGTGTCTTTTTGCTTACAGATCACCTGGGAAGTTTGTTGGAAGTCACCCTGTCTAGTAGGACTGGGGTGATACCTGAGATCCTATATGTATGGATTTTTCTGATGTGGATCAATAAAATGTAATGATCCACCGGGACTGTGGATCCTGTCCCAGGACAGCCAGGGCCGCACAGAGAAACCCTGTCTCCCCATCCCCCTACAAAAAGAAATGATTTTAGAATTAAGATGACCGCTGAAGTTAATCCCAGCACCAAGGAGGTAGAAGCAGGCGGATCTCGTGAGGCCAGTCCTGGTTTACAGAGTAAGTTCCAGGACAGCCACTGCTATAGAGAAACCTTGTCTTGGAAACAAAGCAGACAGACAAACAAACAAAAAAAACAATTGAAACCACGACCCAAATGGAATTGAGATTTAAATTTTCCATTACAGGCAGTGAATTTTGGGAAGTTTAGAGAAACGGCAAATAAGATGGAGATGAATAAGAGAGCACTACCATGTCCCCGTGTTAGGCCAGTGTGTAACGTGACAGCTTATGTAGCCTATGTGGTCCTGCAGTGTTATCACTGATCCCTTTCAGTCATGACCTGAAACTCAGGAAGCTAGTGCTTACCTCACGCACACAACCAGCAAGCAGCCAAGCTGACTGTCAGGTGCATGTTCTTTCCAAGTTTTCACAGACTTTTTATTAAAAAATAAAACTAGGGCTAGGGAGATGGCTTGGAGATAAAGGACACTGGCTGCTCTTGAACAGGAGATCCATTGTCATCTTCTGACCTGTAAGGGCACCAGACCTGCACATGACACACATACATACATACATAGAGGTCATACATTCAAACCTAAGGTTTTGTATTTAATTGTGTATTTAATTGTGCGAGCGCTTGAATGTACTGTGTATTTGCTCCACGTTAATGCAGGAGCCTGCAGAGGTCAGGCGATAGGTCTCCTAGAACTGCAGATGGCTGTGAGCCACCACATGGATTTGGGGAACCAAACCCAAATCCAAATTATAGGAGCATGGAACACTCTTAGCCACTGAGCCATAAATCCAGCCCCTAAAATGTTTTAATCACCCTAAAACATTGTCATAAAACAACATGTATTACAAATCAGACATTTATTATTAAAAGTCATTTGCAGGGGCCTGGAGAGATGGCTTGGTGGTTAAGAGCATTGGCTGCTCTTCCAGTTCAATTCCTAGCACCCACATGGCAGCTCATAACTGTAACTCCGGTTTCAGGGGACCTGACACTGTCACATAGACATACATGCAGGCAAAACAAGAATGCACATTAAGTAAAAATAAATAATTTGCAAAACCAGGCATGGAGGCACATTTATTTGCTTATATTTTGGTTTTGAGACAGGGTCTCTCCAGTAGCCCTGGCTGTCCTGGAACTCACAGAGCTCCACCTGCCTCTGCCGCCCGAGTGCTGGAATTAACAATGTGCACCACCGTTCCCGCTCTCGGAAGGAGTTGTTTACGTAGGCCCATCTGTTGTACCTGTGGAGTCAGGAGAGCCAAGGGAACACACAACAACAACAAGAAACAGAGGAATGAATTGCTGAGTGTGGACCACCTACACACCCACAGTCCCGGTGCTTGGTGACCTGTGGTGCAAAGATCAGCTGAAGGCTGGCTTTGGTACAGAACCAGTCAAGGCCACCTAGGCCGCAGGAGACAGAATTATTATTCACAGTGCCCCATCCCTCTTCTCTAATTTTCTATTGCTTCTCCTCAGTGTTTTCACCCTGACTACGGTTTTAGCTTCCTAACCAGATTTCTTCCCTGAAGGCTTTATCTGCTGCAGTACGTGAAGTACCTGGCTGTCACACCTTTTCCTAGTTGCTGAGAAACGCGCCACAATTTGACATGGACAAAGTTTTAGTGACAATTTTTGATTCTTTTAAAAAAACAAAATGTTAAGTGAACATGGCTTTATTTTAATCCCAGGTGTGGGATATGGGGCTGCTTCAGATTGACCACAGCAGCTGACTATGATTTGTCTTGTGCTCTGGCAGAGTCGTGATTTTACCAGCTGAAGATTGTTTGGATTTCTGGGGACCCTTGAGAGGGCATAAATGCTAGAGCCCTGAGAGGGCCTGGAGTGCTGCCTGCTGCTGCCGCCGCCCCTGCCATTCCTACAGTTCCTACAGCTGCCCCTCCTTCTGCTCCTTCTCCTTCTGCTCCTTCTCCTCCTCCTCCTGCTGCTGCTGCTGGTGGTGGTTCTTGTTACTTTTGCTGGATTGCTGGTTGGAGATGTCCTGACAACAAAGATCAAACCCCCAACTTCTCCTTTCCCCTCAAACCTTTCCACCCTGCTTAGTGTTAGGGGGTTGGAAGGAATAGCGGGGTGTAGGAGGTAGGGAAAAAAGCCCAGTGAAGTAGCCAAAAGATCTGTTTACAAGTGGCTTCCAGATGTAGGGCTTAGGCATAATGGGAAATCTGACTACAAATGCTGTAGAGAAAAATGACAGGAGACAAAGGGATGAGTATTTTGTTTCAAGATGTCACCAAAGGTTTGTTGCAGCTGCTGGCACTAGATTCCCTCCACTCCCAACCCCTTAGTTCCAGAGGGGATTTTCTGTTTTGTTTTGTTTTTTTTCCTATGTTCTGTCTCAAAAAGTATGGGAAGATGGCTGAGCAGTTTGAAAAGTTGCTGTATACTTCAGCTAAAATCAGTGTTGTGTGCAGTCCTACGGCGTTATCAGGTTTCCTGAGCCTCCTAATGTAGTTACTGCCGCTCAGTGTGAGTCTGCTGAATTCCTGGGAACCCAGAATTAACCTTGGCATTTCTGCAGCTGCAACAGGCAACCAGACAGACTATCCGTTGTATAGCACCCATATTTGGTCTCATACAGGTTTGCCAGGTCCATTGGCAAAAGGGAATGAGGAAGTTGACCAATATTAATAGGGAATGTGTTAAAAGCCTCAACATTTCATGAAAATACCATGTTAACAGTAAAGTTTTAAAGAAAAAATTTCTATCACTTAGCAACAAGCCAAGGAAATTATAAGAAAATTTCCTATTTGTTCTCTGTATAACCAAACTCCATTACCTTCCAGAAGTAACCCTAGACATACCAAAAGAAATGAAATCTGGCAGATGGACTCTTTCATTTTGCAGAATTTTCATATCATACATTGATAGGTATTCAGAGTTTAAATAACGGCTTTGAGTTCTGGAAGCTGATTCTCTAACTACACATTTGCTGTGGCCTGAAGGCGCACACTAATGCTTTGTCAGCTATAAACTTTCAGAATGTTAATGAGAAAGTCAGTTGACACTGGGTAATAGGAAACACTGGAATTAGGTAAACCTATGTGCTATGAGGATGTGTTAACATCGGAATGGGAACCTGCAATAGTTTTGTGTTGGGGACACAGTTTTATGTTTCCACTGGAAATGAAGAGCTGTGGACACCATCAAAACTTATAAAGATTAGAACTGAGCAGGAAAGGTCTGAAAACCTTGACCACTGATCTGAAAGCATTTAGTTTATTGAAAATGTCTGTTTATGGGGCTGGAGCGATAGCTCAGCAGTTAAGAGCACTGCCTGCTCTTCCAGAGGACCCGAGTTCAATTCCCAGCAACCACATGGCAGCTCACAACTGTAACTCCTGTTCCAGGGGATCCAACACTCTCAGACACATAATCAAAACACCAATGTACATAAAATATAAATAAAATTTAAAATGTCTGCTTATAATCTCTCACTAAACACAGTATGGTTAATGGCTTAAACAGAAAGGGGAGACATAGAAATTTTGGTTTCTTTAAAAATGTAGAAATGTGGGCTGGAGGCTCACAACCGTCTAGAGTGATACCTGGTGCACAGGCACACATTCTGGCAGAACACCGTATAAATAAATATGAAAAATATGTAGAAATGTTATGTGATGTGTTTTTGTTTTAATCCCAGGTGTAGGATATTGGGGCCGCTTCAGACTGACCACAGCAGCTGATTGTGATTTTTCTTGTGCTCTGACAGGGACATGATTTTGTCAGCTAAGCTATTTTATGTTTTCAATTCTGGGGGCTCTTGAGAGAGTATAAATGCTAGAGCCCTGAGAGGGCCTGGAGCAGCTGCTGCTCCTGCTGTTCCTACTGCTGCTGTTCCTGCTACTCCCCTTGCTGCTCCTGCTGCTGGTTGTTGCTGTTTGCTGGTTGGAGATGTCCTGACAATGAAGATCAAACTTGATGCCCCTGATCAGCAGAAAGTAGTCTAACAATATCTACTTCCCCTTTCTCCTCTAACCTTTCTCTCCTACCTAGTGTTGGGGAGTTGGAAGGGATAGAGGTGTAGGGAGATAGGGAAAGAACCCAATAAAATACTGAAAAAGCCCGGCTACTTTTTATTTTTATTTTTTAATGGATGGGATCTCTGTTTTGGTGCTTTGGCTGTCCTGGACCTTACTATGTAGACCAGGCTGGCTTGACCTTCCAGAGGTCCACCTGCTTCTGTCTCCTGTATGCTGGGATTAAAACTAAGTAGACTTTTAAGGCCACATATACCCCAGTTTCTAATCACTAAATTGACTTCCTTCTATTCTTTGGCTTCCTTCCTTCCTTTCTTCCTTCCTCCTTTCGTTTTTGAGAAAAGGTCTCATTAGGCATACCTAGCTAGCATGGAACTTGCTATGTATACCACTACACACTGACTTGAAACTCATATAGATCCGCCTGCCTCTGCCTTCTAAGTGTTGGGAGTAAAGGTGTTCAACTCTACATCTGACTTTCTTTTTTTAAAAAGATTTATTTCATTTTATGTATGTGAGTGTTTTGCTTGTATATGTGGAAGTGTGCTGAGTGCATGCCTGGTGGCCATGGAGGTCAGAAAAGGGTACCAGATTCCTTGGAATGGGACTTGCAGACTTTTAAGTTCCCATGTTGATGGTGGGAACAAATCCTGGGTCTTCTGCAAAACCAGTAAGAACTCATAACTTCTAAGCCATCTCTCCATCCCCCTCCCTTGACTTTTTTTTTCCTTTTTTGAAACAGTGTCTTATCTACATAACTCTGGCTGTCCTGGAACTCACTCTGTAGACCAGGCTGGCCTTGAACTCAGAGATCTGCCTGCCTCTGTCTGAGTGCTGGGATTACAGGCGTGCGCCATCATGCCTCACGTTCCTTGACGTGTGTTCCTGCCAGGTACACTTTGTCTTTTTCTAACTTGGAGTCCTTTTCTGCCCTTTGCTCTGCTCTGCTCTGGAATTCCTCTTCCTCTACTGCCAACAATGAATCCTTTATGGGCTCTTTGTATGTCAGCTATAGAGGCTCAGTGGAGAGGTGGCTCAGTGGCTGAGATCTCTGCCCTTCCAGAGAACCTGAGTTCAAGCCCAAGGACCCACATGTGACTTACACTAGTAACTGCAACCCCCGGGGATCTGACGTGCCGTTCTGGCTTCCGCAGGTGCTGCATCCTCTTGACTCCCATTTGCATAAAAGTAAAGAGTGTTTCTTTAATGGCCCGAGACTGTAGTCCCAGTGCTCGGGAGGCAGAGATGTCCTCTCTGAATTTGAGGCCAACTTGGTCTGCAGAGTGAGTCCAGGACAGCACACACCCCCCTCTCAAAAAACCAAAAAGGAAGAAAGAAAGGAAATTAAGGCGACATGAAAAGGGAAGGAAGCTCTTTATGTTGGGATCCAGTTGGTCTCTGCTGACTGAGAGTCAAGAACCTTCAGCACCACTAATAAAGCTGAAATTGCCTACAGATATGACGCAGTGTTTTTCTAAAGTTATCCCAGACAACTATGTTAGAAACAACAAACCATGGGGCTGGAGAGATGGCTCAGAGGTTAAGAGCTTTGGTTGCTCTGCCAGAGGTCCTGAGTTCAATTCCCAGCAACATGGTGACTCACAACCATCTATAGTGAGATCTGGTGCCCTCTGCTGGCCTGCTGGCTCATATGCAGGCAGAGTACTGTATAATAAAATAAGCGAATCTTAAAAGGAAACAAGAAAACCAAACAAACCAAAAACCAAGCCATGCTCCCCTAGGGCCGGAATGTTAGTAATGCACATCACCGTATCAACACTCCCTCCGGACCCTTCAAATAGTCTTCCTGGGCGGGAGATGGAGCTTTGTTGATAGAGGGTCTGTCTGCTTAGTTTGAGGCCCTGGGCTTGATCCTCACCCCCATGACCACATAAACTGCTGTGGCCACAGGTTTGGGAGGTGGAGCGAGGCCCTGAAGTTCAGTGTGGTGCTTAGCTGCAAGCCTGGGAATCCTTCAGGTGCTGGGATGGGGATGCTTACTCGGCAGCTACCATTTTCCCAGGGTTTAGGTGACAAGGAGGCGCAGTTCCATCCACCTCCACCGCAGGGAACCGACCAGCTTACTGTGCTTCCGTGCAGAGTGCAGGTGAGGGCGGTACAGGACTGTGTACTCCCAGCATCCGACACGCCGTACCCAGCAAAGGTGAGGGCTCCAGCTGGTCTCGCCCTCCCCAGGGCAGGGTTGGCAGGCGGTGGGGAGCAGCTGGACTCCAGATCGGAACCTCATGCCGCCCGTCTGCCCTCAGTGTGGAGTTCAAGCTGTTGAGCAGCTCAGCTACAATGACCTTTTGAAAGGGGGCACAGTTGAAGACCCCAGGATGGGGCTTGCACGGCCAGGAGGGCAGCCGCCACACCCACTGGGTTACACATTAAAGGAAACATAGATTTCATATGCAAAGAGGAATTCCTTGGGGCAAGAAGCAACAGGGAACTGAGCTGGAGGCAGCTTGAGCTTTCTTGGGGGGCGGGTGTTTTCCAGGGTGGAGACTGATGGGATTTCAAGTCCTGAGCTTAGGGTCAGCCCAGGGAATGGTGGGATTTTGAGCTCAGGGATTGGTGGGTCTAAGCTTAGATTTATTTAGTATATAGGTGATGTAGGGTAAAAAACATATATACTAAAACCTTAGTGTATCATGTATGTGCTAAAATGTATATTCACCAAACACCACCAGGTGCAGTTTGCATTATAAAGTGCCATTATTCATTGTTCATGGGTGCGTGTTGCCACAGCATGCAGTGGGGTCGGAGAGCCTCTTCTTCCACCCTGTGGGAGCCAGGAACTGAACTCGGATCACCAGGTTTGGCAGTGAGTACCTCAATCTGCTGACTCATCCCTCTGGACTCAATATTTCCAACAGCAGCAAATGTCCAAAGGTTACCCGAGTGGCAGCGCTGGGCAGTGACGTTTCTCCACAGTGTGCACGACTGTCATTTTTCATGTGTTGCTCAAACCAGAGAACATATCTTGGGGCTGGAGAGATGCTCTGTGGTCAAAAGCTTTGGCTGCTGCTTCAGAGGACTTGGGTTCCGTTCAGATGCCCTCAGCTTGCCTCCCTGTGCAGGTATGAATATGGTGCACTTCATACAGGCAGGCAGAGCAGTCACATAAAATAAAAAAGAAATGCAGGCTGGGGCTGCAGAGATGGCTCAGCTGCTAGGAGCACCTACGCCATCTTCCAGAGGAGCCCTCACCAGGTGGCCACGGGCACCTGTCACTCCAGCTCCAGTTGTGAATGCTCTGCATTCATGTGTGCGTGCATCTGCTCACACAGTAAAAATAATCTTATATAACTATTTAAAAAGTAGCCATTAAAAATAGAATTGCAGACTCCTTGTCACAAGCTTTGGCTGCTGGGTACTCGGGACCTTAAAAGTTTATTCTCCAATGAGCAGGTGCAGCCTGGGAGAGCAGTGGCTGAGGTGCCTGCCACCAGTACTGTCCACCTGACCTTGACCCCTGAGCACACACACAGGAAGGAGGAGAGAACAGACTCCGGAAAGCTGTGTTCTGGCTTGCACACACACGGCAAGGGTGTGCACACAAATACAGAGTCAGTTATAATTGTTAAAATGAATAGATGTGGAAAAACCTTGGGTGGCCTCTCATCTGATGAACAGACTCCCACACGGAACACGTTTTCTGAAAGGTGTGCTCACCAAAAAAAAAAAAAAAAAAAGTCACAGTGCGTTTACCGGAACTTCGAGTTTATCGTTAAAACTGCACTAGTTGGGCACAGGCTACCCACGATTCTGGGGCAGAAGTGTGGGTTAGAGGCTGGTGTGGCTGCTCACCAGCGCCTGTCTCAAAAGAAAGGAAGGAGTCTCCCCCCCGGGGGGGGGGTATTTTACCTCCGACCTTATTAGAATGACCTACATAGTGACAATAAAAGACAGTTTGACTTTTCGCCACTTTCACTATTTTAAAATTCACTACAGATAAAACAGTTCCGTATTCTCCAAGTCAGGGCAGACCCTCTGACCGTCCCTGAAAGACACTGCCGTGGAAAGTCCTCATTAAAAGTCAGATGGGGTATATTTTCCGGGATCTCAAGTTCAAAGGCTGTCAGCTGTCGGTAGGCGGGTGTGTGGAGCTGAACCGGGCTGGAGGGCGGGAGGGCACAGCACTGCTGGGAGGCGCCCACCTTCAGCCTTCCCACTTGCCAGCTGTCCGCTGGGATAGCAGCTCTCCACGAAACCGCCTACCTACAGTTCCATGACTTCAGAACTCGGGCGGGGCCCTTTAGCCTTGCCCAGAATTCCAGTTTTACCTTTGTATCATGGGCCACTAGGACGAGCCCCGAATGCTTTCTAGCAACTTAGTGCAGACTGCAGCACAGTGAACACCCCAGAGCCCTGTCAGCCGGGGGGCGGCGGGGGCTTGCCTAGCATGCACAGCCCTGAGTCGGATTCCCACAGGTTCAGGGCCAGCCTTGGCTGCGTAGTGTGAGGCCGGCCTGGGCTACACAAGGTCATAAAATAGAACAAGTGATGAAATGCAAAACACTATACAAAGATTTTGAGTAAGAAGGGTGCCTAATCCACTAATTCGGTGGATCCTGGTTTCTGCACCAGTGAGAAGACGGCAAGAAAGCTGAGAATCCTGGGAAGTGGGGAACTGGAGTGGAGTGGACGGGGTGTACATGAGAAGCTAATCCAAGTCCTGTGCTTCCTCGTGAGGGTGGAGGAGAAGAGGCCGGCCGACCCGCCAGGAGGCCAGTGTGGCCGTGAGGGAAGAGCAGCCTCAGTTTGCCTCAGATCATCACACTGGACTGGGCAAGTGTGCCTCCCACAGAAACAGCTGCAAAACAACTTTTAAGCGTCCAGACGCCAGCTGTGGCCATAGCACAGCTGTCCTCAGTAGTAGAGTGCTTGCCTAGCACTGTGAGGGCCTGGGTTCAAACCCCAGGTCATGATGTGTGTGTGTGTGTGTGTGTGTGTGCGGGAGCGTGCACACACACACACACACACACACACACACACACACACACAGCCAGAGAGGTGCTTGTTGAAGTTCAGTTTATAATGGCAGTAAATTAAAAGCAATATACATATCCAAAATAAGCCAGGATGGTGGCACATGCCTTTAATCCCAGCACTCAGGAGGCAGAGGCAGGCAGATCTCTGTGAGTTCCAGTCCAGCCTGGTCTACAGAGTGAGTTCAGGACAGCCAGGGCTAGACAGAAAGACCCTGTTTTGAAAACAAAAACAAATCCCAAATAGGGACCAGTTAAATAAAATTATGACATTCATTGAGGGAATACTGTTCAATCCTGAAGAAAATATTGGTAGGCTCTGGGTAGATGAGATCAGCATGGAAAGGTGCCATGTTTCATGTAAAACTGGGGCCTGGACTTTGTTTCCCTCCCACACCCCCAAGACAGGGTTTCTCTGTGTAGCCCTGGCTGTCCTGGGCTTGCTTTGTAGAGCAGGCGGGCCTTGAACTCACAGTGATGCTCTGCCTCTCCAGAGCTGGGACTGAATGTGTGCACACTGCGCCCGGCCAGGCCCCAGCTGTTGTTACAAAGAACGAAGGGGCGGGAGAGGCCGCTCAGCCCACAGGGAATTTGCTGCTCAACACCCACAGTGCAGCCCATCACTGTCCGCCGCGCCCTCTTCTGCCTCTGTGGGCACCAGGCACACACTTGTTTCTCACAGGCAGGCAAACGCTCATGCGTATAAAACTAAAATGTTTTAAAAAGTGACATTATTGCTTGTGTGGATGGAGGAGGCTAGAATCTGGGGAGGCATGGCTGAGGGGGCGGGTAGGCAGCATGGTGGGCACAGAGGATGCTGTGGAGGATGCTAAGGAGGTGCTGAGGGGACCGGGAACCCGGGAGAGTTTGGGCACAAGTGGGGTGACAGAAAAGGAGACTCAAGAGCCGGTTCCTTGACTTCTATCCACACCCCTGACATGGCCCTTCACGGTAGACCGGCATAGACGGCGCTCTGCTCTGGAGGGGCACGTAGATCTCCCGCAGCTGCCCACGCACACACTTCACCCGTGGGGGATTGGAAGTGGACGTGGGACGAGCAGCCGCCTGTTCCAACTGTCCACACGGTGGCGCTGTAAGCCAGGGCGTCAGAGTGCAGCACAGGGCGGCTGTGCTTGTAGCTCCGGGGCCACCAGAGGGCGCCCAGAGCTAAGGGCTGCTAAGGCTTGGTCACCAGAACAGCGAGGATGAAGACCAAGGGCAAACCGGAACCAGCAGGTACCGAATGCAGAAAGACATGTCTGAAGAGACAGCTCTCGGGCTGATTGAAGTCAAGCCTCCGCCCTCCTTTGTTCCCAAGACAGGCTTTTGTTCTTAGTCTGGCCTTGTTCCCATGCTCCTCCTCCTGTCCTCCTGTCTCCCTCTTTCTTTCTTCCTTAGGATTGAACACAGCTGGGCCCCAGGACCTGAGAAGGCAAAGGAGGCAAAGGATGAAGCACAAGGGGTTAAAGGGATGTGTGTGTGTGTGTGTGTGTGTGTGTGTGTGTGTGTGTGTGAAGAACAATTAGCGGGAGGAACAAGTCTAAGGTCTCTGGGTGGGAAAGTGTGGCAGGTCAGAGCCCGGGGAACCCTTGGGACTGAAGGCTGATCGACAAGCAGCAGGTGGAGGAGCCAGGGCTCACTAGTCCTCGGGTTCCTGCCGGAGCCCGCCGGCAGAGTGGGACAGTACCTGAGTGGGGAGTGAGAGGGCTGTCGGTCTGACTGGAGCAGCGCGGTTTACTCCAGGCTTCATTAGTCATAGGCAAAGCAAGCCAGCCACATCAATCCAAAAAGAAAGAGGTGTGGAACGGCCTAACGTTTTTCAGAAACTACTTCCCCAGGTGAAAACCTAAAACAGCCTAACAAACGACTCCCCCCAGCACAGTGTGAGTCCAACTCAGCTTGGCAAGCTTGGCCTCGGGTGTGTTGCTTTAGCCAGAGGCCACTGGAGCATCCGGGACCGTCGCTCAGGCTGGCTTTGTCTGCAGCCACAGCCCACGGCTCTCCACAGGTTCCCCCGGACCACTGAGGGAGTCTGAGGGGCACCCTAGGACAGCTTTTTAAAGGGAGACCCTGCTGGCTGGTGTGGAGGAGGGCCGGGGGTCCCTGGGAGGCTGGGACAGCGACTCAGAGGACGGGTGGGACATGTGTGCAGACGGAAGGAGCAGGGCAGGCGTGGAAGAAGAACGAGTAGTCTCTTACACACGCGGCGGTCAGGGGAGAGAGACGAGGGGTAAAAAGAGTCGCAGTTTCCGCATGAGCAGCTGGGTGGACGGTTTGCGGATCTCTAGGCGGGCTGTGGGGGCGCGGTCAGCTGCGGGGCACGGTCAGCGACAGCTCTGAGCGGGCTGATGGTGACCAGGGGCGTCTGGGGGCACTGGCCACTGAGGTGTGCGGGCCTGTGTTTCTGACACCTGAGAGGGAGGAAGGAGGGCCAAGTTCCAGGCCAGCCGGACCCAGCAGGATCGTGTGTCAAAACACAAGAAGCTCAGGGGAAGGTCCGGGTGGACATCTCGAAGCCTTTGGCACGTGGGAGCTGTTACCCATCTGACCGCTGCAGTGACTCCAGAACTAGCACAGGAGGCCGGAAGGCGGCTCAGCTGCTACAGAGCCTGCTGCCTAAGCGTGGCAATCTGAGTCTTAGTTCCAGAACTTACACAAAAACCCGCTCTCAGGCCGGGTGGGGTGGTGTAGCTCTGTGCGTTCGAGACCAACTTTAGCTAAACAGACAAACCAACCAACCCATAAGCTTGTACTCCAGGAACAGAGGGAGCTGAGACCGGAGGGGCCCCGGGGTCGGCTAGCCATTCTGCCTAACCTACTTGATGCACTCCACACCCCACCCACAGGCACGCGCACATACTCACACACAGCCCCGCACAGGCACAGCCACACATATGCGCACTCACACACGTTTATAGACACACAGACATGGTACGAGACAGGAGAGCCCAGGACCAGCTGCTAAGAATCTGTGTCTACAGTCATGTAGAAGAGGGTCAGCTGAGCAGAGATGGAGGAACCGTGGAGAGGAAGAACCACAGCACATGGGCAACCGTGCCAAGGAAGCTGGGGAAGGGACGTCCTTGGAGGGTAGAGGGCACATTCCGCTGCTGGGAGCCGAAGCCTAGAGACACAGGCCACTGGTGTGGAGACCTTGCCCTTTGTGGAGGGACAGGAGCTGAGTCATCATCCTAAATTGGCTGGAGAGAGAGTAGGGCGAGCAGGAGGGAGGCTGTGTGCAGACCTCTGTAGGCAACAAAGTCACTGCTTAGCTAGGAGACCTGTCAGGGGGCTGAGGGAGGAGCCAGGGAGCCAGAGGAGGAGCCAGAGAGCTGAAGGAGGAGCCAGGGAGGGACACGTGTCCTCATTAGGGCTCCTATTGCTTCGATGAAACACCATGACCAAAAAGCAAGTTGGGAGGAAAGGGTTTATTCAGCTTACAGTTCCAGAAGACAGTCCATCACGAAGAGGTCAGGGCAGGAACTCAAGCAGGGCAGGAACCTGGAGCAGGAGCTGATGCGGAGGCCATGGAGGGGGCTGCTGACTGGCCTGCTCCTCACGGCTTGCTCAGCCTGCTTGTTTAAAGCTCCCAGGGCCTCCAGCCCAGGGGTGGCTCCTCCACTAGTTGCCGGGCCCTCCCCCATTGAGCACTAATTGAGAAATGCCTTACAGCTGGATCTCATGGGGGCATTTCCTCAGCTGAGGTTTTCTCCTTTCAGGTGACTCTAGCTTGTGTCAGGTCGACGTGAAACTGGCCAGCACAGCCTATCTAGGGAGGATGTTGGAGGCGGGAGACCCTAGAACATGTCTGAGGGCTGATGGCAGGGATGTGAAGGAGCAGCCAGGAAGACAGGTAAGAGAGGGGGTTGGTCCAGACCACAGTCCAGGCCTTTCCCCCTGCTCAGGATGCCCTTCCAAATCTCCTGTTCGCTCATTTCCATGGCGTTCCTCAAGCGCCCACTCACAGGTCATCGATTTCCTAATTCTCCAAGACAACTTTGTCTCTGCTGTTGTGAGACATTTTAATATTGGGACCGTAGTTTGTATAACTGGATATTGAGGATACACAACTTCCAGCACTGTCAACACACAGCATGGCGTCTGGCCTGAGCATGACAGGGGGAATAATGGATGATGTGGTGATTTCCTCCTTCCTTCCTTCCTTCCTTCCTTCCTTCCTTCCTTCCTTCCTTCCTTCCTTCCTTCC